>NC_081357.1:126523179-126845957 GCF_030684315.1 Stegostoma tigrinum
AAATGATGAAGCAGAAGAGTTAGGTTAGATCAAATAGACAAGGTGGATTTGTAGGAAAAATAGAGCGTTTCCTTGATGGTGTGATAAGGTGCGTTGGCCTTTAGTGCTTAGTGCTTAGAGTATAGGAGGTGGGAGGTCTCGTTGTGGCTCTGCAGGACATTGGTTAGGCCGCTTTTGGAATACTGCATTCAGTTCTGGTCTCCCTGCTATAGGAAGGATGGTGTGAAACTTGAAAGGATTCAGAAAATATTTACAAGATTGTTGCCAGGGTTGGAGGGTTTGAGTTATAGGGAGAGGCTGAATAGCCTGGGGCTCTTTTCCCTGGAGTGTTGGAGGATGAGAGGTGACCTGATAGAAGTTTACAAAATCATGATGGGCATGGATAGGGTTAATAGTCAAGGTGGTTTTCCCAGGGTAGTGAATTCATAAACCAGAGGACACAGGTTAAGGGTGAGGGGAAAGATTTAAAGAGATCTTAGAGGAACTTTTTCACGCAGAAGGTGGTGCATGTATAGAACAGGCTGCCTGGTGGCTGATACAATTACAACATTTAAAAGGCATCTGGATAGGTATAGGAAGAGATAGAAGGATATAAGCCAAATGCTGGCAAAAGGGACTAGGTTAATTCAGGATATCTGGTCGGAATTGACAAGTTGGATCAAGGGGTTTGTTTCCATGCTGTGCAGCTCTATGATTCTAAGTGCAGTGTTAAAGAATGCACGAACTGATTCAACAAATAAGTGCACTTTAAAAGTTAATCCAAAAATATCTTGTGCTCATGAGAAGGATCAGTGACTACTGTGTTAATCAATTGGATCATCCATTTTTCAATATATAAAGGTGATTGGTTAGTTGCTACAATTTGAAACATGCATTACCCAGAAAAGGGCATTAAATACCAATGCATGTTTTGCAAAATTAGCAATTAGATCTAAGCATTTCTTAGTGCTTATATTAATTTCTCAGCTCTGTAGGGTTATACGGAGCTCTCACAGAGGAGAAAAAGTTTCATGTCAATTCTGTAATGTATCTTCATTTACAGGCATGGTTCTAGTTCCACCAGGAGTGTGAAAAAACTTGCCAAACTGGGCTTTTAGCATCTTGCGCATAAAACATCAATATTTAAATATCATCTAATGTAATCGGATGGTAAGTGCACAAAAAAAATCAGGTGCAGGCAAGATGCTAATGTGATAGCTTTCAAGATGGACACTTAGGCTTCCTGTGTTATTCTTTGCACAGAAATCTACCCTGCACCAGAAGAAAAGTAAAATGCATCACCTTTATAGAATATTACAGTAAAAAGGAAAATAATTTTACATTTCATTCTCAAATTTGGCAGTGAAGTGTAACATTTCTAGCTACTAACAAAATCTCAGATACTGATTCAACAACCATCAATTGCAGACAGGCATGTGGTTGGGGAGATAGGTGACAAGATTTAAATCCAGATTGTACAGCTTAAATATTTTCTAATCAACCTGCTTCTCTGGAGCAGGTGGGATTTGTATCTGGGCCTCCTGGCTCAGAGGCATGGACACTGCCACCCTCAAATGCACACCTTAGATTATGTTGATGCAAAGCAACACCTGAAGTATTGTTATCTCTTTGTACTGTTAATGAGTTCTGATGGAGATCTGCTGCTAGTGTTGGACTGGGGTGGACAAGGTCAGAAATCACACAACACCAGGTTATATTCCAACAGGTTTATTTGAAAACACAAGCTTTCGGAGTACTGCCCCTTGATCAGGTGGAATTGATAAAGAAGCACACAGAATTTATAAGTAAAAGATCAAAGGCTCATCAGTTGTGTGACCCTTTGATTTTTTACTGATAAATGTTGCGTTCTGTGTGCTTCTTTCTCACTAACGCCTGACAGATGAATTCTGGTTGAAGGGTCGAGTGTTCCCCAGAGGAGGATAGTCATTGCAGCAGCATAGGCAGGATTTGATCATCAGAGCCACGCACATGTCCTCATGCAGCTGACCACTTGCAGTAGCTCTGGAAATGGAAATCTTTGGAGGGCAATTAACTAGCTCCTGGTAGCCTCCACAAAGCTCCAACTCTGGGTCAAAGGTAGACGGATCCAGCTTAGCTTGCTTACCTTACTAATTAGCTTGGAGAACTTAGTAGGGATTAAAACCTGCTCTAACGCCTGGGCTAACTTTTGAACTAACATCACCAACTCTCCCTGGATACCCAACAACCATTCCCCCCCACCTCCATGAGACCCTAACTCTCTCGAGGACATCTATTGCCTCGCTTTGGATTCTCCATACCCCAACAGAATTAGCCTAACAAAACCCAATTGCCCTTACATCTGAGCCCTGACCTGACCCTTGGCTGTATGCTTTCCCATAACCCACAATCTCCAACTCTAATAGAGCCCGTCTACACTCTCCTGCTCAGCCTATCATCCTTGAGTCCCATGTGCCCATGTTGACCTGTGCTGATCCAATCAGACTGCCCATCACTGACAAGACTCATTCAGACGGTCCCCAAACACTTCACTGACCCCACCACCCTTAACACTGAAGGACTTAGCTGCTATGCTACTGCATTAAACCAGGTGGCACTGCATTCCATTCAACCAACACCCATATTCCCCTACAGACAGATAAACTGCAGATGCTGGAATCCAAGGTAGGCAAACAGGAGGCTAGAAGAACACAGCAGGCCAGGCAGCATCTGGAGGAAAGGAGCAGTCAATGTTTCAGGTATTCCCCTCACCCAGTTGGTACCCCATCTGCTCATGCACTTATTACTCTAGTCCTCTCAGTCAATCGTCAGGAGCCTTCATCCCTTTTGCACTTGTCAGGATATTTGATCTTTTGTCTGACCTGTCAAAGTGATTTCAAGATCATTAAATCATGTGCCACAGCTGCTGGTGTCGGATAAAGGAGCTCTGTTTCAAAGCAGGTCAGTTTCACTGCTTGTCTTGTGGATCCCTGGCTTAGGCCAGTCCACGTTCAGTTGGGAAGTTCACAGAGAAATCCTCTAAAAAGGTAAGACGATTTTGTTTTTTGTTGGCCAGTGTCGAAAATAGTCTTCCCTATCTGTAAAATTGGAAATAAATAATTTAAATGAAAGAGAAAAATTCTTGCCAACCCAGCATTGTACGCATGAGACTTGTAGCTCACTAGCCATGTGCCTTCATGACGTTGATTCTATTGGCAAGTACAGAGATCCCTTTGATGAACAGGTGAAGACAAATCAGCTATTGATGTCAAATGTTTAACAGAAGTGTTAACCCACAGCTGCAGGGAAGCTTTCACCGATCCTCTTACTACCTGATGGACCATTGGGCAGCACTTTTTTGTCTGAAATCTAAGTCGATTGTGTAGTGTTTTGGTTGTAAAATCTAGAGCGTTGTTGACAGAAGACAAATTTTGTTGATGCTTTTCACTTTGTACTCCTCAGGACATTTCACAAGGACGCTAATTCAAGGGGAAAGACAAATATTTATGCAAGTGAAATCAAAATGGAAATTGCTGGAGAAACTCAGCAGATTGGGCAACACCTGTGGAGAGAAAGCAGAGTCCCACATACTAAAGTAGGGTGACCGGACTCAAAAATGTTAACTCTGCTTTCTCTGCACGGATGCTGTGAGCCTTGAGTTTCTCCAGTGACTTCTGTTTGCATTTGATTTCCAGCTCTTTTGTTTCATTTATACAAGCCAGCCTGGTGGTTAACCATTAATTGGTGTATTCTTCATGGCAACACCTCTACCAGTTGGCATTTGTTTGAGAACTAATCTTGCCCTATAGATGCTAGTTTTCTCCTTGAATTTACAGTCTTGTGAAATCTCTTGGTAAGTGTATTTGGCTTGGTGAGTGCATTTATCAGGGTATCCTGAGATAATAGTACAGTTTTAGTACTCAAAGCTTGTAACAGTAAGCAAATCCCAAAAGATTAATCTAGAATACAGCACTTTACTTCAATGTATAATGGAAAAATAAAACTTTGCTAAAGTTTTATTGCTAGTAGAATAAGTGATGCCCAATGAAGATTGTATTTGAATGCATAATCTTAAGAAATCGCTGGAACAATTTCAGAAGAAAAAATGAAAGCTGAAGGGAGTGAAATTATATTGCTCCCAGAGTCTTTGCCACTCCTCTGTTCCACCTGTTCTTCATTCTCTGTCAGCACTGGAGCCACTGGTAAGTCCAGAGCAGCAAGGCCTTGTGCCCCAGAACATCAAGAGCAGTGCTGTGGGTGGTAGGGAGGGAGGGGAATGTGGGGAAGCAGCCCCAGAACATTGCTGGCTTGCACTCGTTAGCTGCACAGCACAAGCAGTAGCAGAGGGCTGCTGACAGCTTGAGGCATGAAACCCAGTACAACATTACTTACCTAGTTGCTGCTGAGTGCCAGTGAGGCACGGACTGGAGGTCAGGGTAATGCAGGACTATTGCTAGAGTTGGGCCTGTGCCACATGCTGAACTGCTGCTATCAAGCAGCAATTTAAAACCCTTTCACTATGTAGTAACTAGCTCAAAGTAATGCTTGCCTTTAAATCTTCTGTGTCAGACTACTTTAAAATTTACTCTATAAGAGATTCATACCTAGGTACTTGTACCTAAAAAGGTGGCACTATAAAAAGTCAGTAAAAAAACTTTTCACTGTATAGGAGGTACAGGAGTAAAGTGACAATAAAAGTATCTTCTAGATAACAAAGCGTGGAGCTGGATGAACACAGCAGGCCAAGCAGCATCTCAGGAGCACAAAAGCTGATGTTTTGGACCTAGGCCCTTCAGAAATAAAACATGCATCAGTATAAGTGTCAGCCAATTAAATTCTATGGCTAAGATGTTGCAATTGTTTAAAACCAGCATTGTCAGTCATTACTGATGACATGGATTGCAACTATCTTTGTAGTTAAGTGCAGAGATCTAGAAGACAGATTTCAGTAATTCCAAAAAGTCTATGTTTAATTAATTTCCAACTACTAGGGCTTCAGAGAGATTGCTGTTAATGACATTCATTCAAGTGAGTCTGACAAATGCTGGTTCTCCGCAGGACAACCCAGATAGCTGTATTTCCCTGCCCCCCCCACCATTTACCCATCTAAGTTTCCTTCTGAAATATTTACTATTTTCACTTCCATACGTGAAGAGTGTTTTAGGTCAACAAACTTCCTTTGACTATTACTCAGAATTCTATCTTGATTCTTTCTGCCTGATGGTACAGTTTGCCTCCTGGAGTGAGGGAGCAGCAGGTTAAAAATTAGAGTGATGGCACAATTGTCACTGTTACTGCAGGCAGAGAGTTTATCCAAAAGTGTGATTAGCATGCAGGATTCAAGACATCAGGATTGGAATAGGTGACAGTTAGAGAGAATGTTAGGGCTGAAGCCTTGGTGGGAGGTAGGTAAATTGCAGGGTAAAGTCACTGAGCTCTGCTTTGTTGTGCCTACTTCCAGACAGGTGAGAGAGATTGCACTGACACAAGTGGCAACCTCATGGGCTCCATATGGTCTTGTGAGATAGCCTTCAAAACAGAACAGTGCAACTGGGTGACAATGCCTTGTCCCTATCCATGCAGGAGTGCGCGCACACACAAAAAAATGTCACTGGCAATATTGATTTTGGATACTACTAAACTAGGGCCAGAATCAGATAAGACAGACACTAGAGGGAGGAGGGGTGGTGGTTAATGGTTGTCACAAGGTGACTGATAAAGATGCAGCAATTAAAGTCAGTAGGCATCTTAGAGGGGACACCACCCTGAAACTGGACAAAAATTAGCCCTTTGTCAACAAAACCCAGGACTCATCCAACACTTCAATTGCAACCTAAATAGAGCCTTGTAAAGTTTTACAATTAATCACCTCTTTGCAATCCAAGCTTCCCATATACCTTGCTAATCAATCCTGCATCTTGCTACTTTCAGCATCAATATACATTAAGCCCACATTTCTCCTATGCCACCAGGAAAGAAATCTACCATTAAGTCACTCTTCACCCAATTTATTGCATAAAATCACTTAAAAAATGTCATCTGCTACTTGTTTGTCTTTTGTGCCAGCATGTTCCATGGTAACGTTTCAGGTGACTTGTCATTCTCACTTGGCTACTTCAAGTTTGGTAATTGAATCTTCAAAAACCAAGCACAAAAGGATTATGTTGATACTGTTACAAAAAAGGTTTATGTACTGGTATGGCTCCTGAACCTAGACATATGCAGTCTATTGACCACCTGTTGGACTACATTAAAGCCCCTCCTCTTTGTCATGAATCAAGTTAATCAAAGAGTATGATTACTGGTTTGCTTTAAAAGCAACTATAGCTTAAAAATTACAGAAAGTTTAGGGATTTAAAAACCCAGAGGAAATTCCAACAAGTCTTTATGGTATACTGTTGGGGGCCTGTTAGGAGTTTAGATGATCCAGGCTGCTGTTTGATTAGAGATTTCAGTTTAGTTACCTCCTTTTGGAGGAAGGGGTGGGGGGGAAAAGAGATTGGATCTCATTTCTGGTTCCACAGGTGCATTACTTTTAATTGGCCACATTTTTACAGCAGACCAGTAGCCTGTAAGATGTCTCTCCCTCCCTATCTTTTCCTCATGCTCTCACTGCTGTTTTCTATTAGAATACTCAAGCTGGAGCTGTTGTCTTAGTCAAAAGCTCAGGTTGGTTGGCAATGCTTTCCTCTAGGAATTTTGCACCAACTGTTCTTGCATGTTTTGTTTATACAATTCTTGCCACTTTTTTAGAGCTTTAGAACAACTGAGGAATCAACATTTACACAACTGATCTCTTTTTTGGTTTGTGACAGCCCTCCCAGCTGTTTCAGGGGAAGCTCACATTCTTGTACCTCTAGATAAAAGGTATCGAGCTGGACGAACACAGCAGGCCATGCAGCATCATTGGACCTAGACCCTTCTGATCTGCCTTTACAGAAGCTTTTGATGAAGCACAAACTTTACCTTTTGTCTCGACAAGTGACTGGTAGCAACTCTAGGCCCCTGGTCAGTTCATTCTTATTTTCACGAAGCTAGTTTTTTACCAAAGGAGTTTTAATTGGTTTTTTAAAAAAAAAACCATCAGGAGTGACATTTTGAAAGACACTAGGTGCTGGTGCCTAATTAGAACATCGCTTTTCTACCCTTAAAGTAGATAAAACCTACTGGTTTACTGTATAGGAGAGTCACTGCTGATTAATTGCCTATTCATATTAGAGGTCAGTAATCACTAGTTCCAGGGATTGGGGGGGGGGGGGGGGGGGGGGGGGGAAAGCAGTGTGGAGAATGAGATATCAATGAAAGAAAGCTAAAAAGTCAACTAGGTTTTAAAAAAAAGGGTGACAAACACTTCCTTGAGCATGGCTTTTGAGTCATCTACACCACAAAGTAGAATTCACAATGAATCAGGATCTTGGTTAGCTCCTATCCTACAATAGATGAATGAGAAATGTAACAAGGTGCAACTCAGTTAGTGCTTGTAGTTACAAGTTTAACAAAATCATTCCACCATCTACTCAAGAGGGCCCAGAAAAACTGATCCATGTCTCAGCCTCTTGGGGACTCACTCCTTATTCCTAAGGGGGTGTGCAACTTGCTTTACTCATGTAAAGCAGGTAACCTAATAATGCCTAGTTAAAATAAATTTATTTCGCCTGGGAGAAAAAGGTTTTTTTTAAAAAAGGTAACATGGCTGCAACTAGAGAGCACTGAATGAACAAAGAGGGAAGACAGTAAGATTGCCTGTTGTGGGGTGGGGGGGGGAAGCAAGTTAGAGATACAATGTATCAGATTAACTTGGAGCGTCACGTAGAGTCTGCTTGTAGAGTTATGGATTTAGTGGTCAGTTACTCCTTGGTAGATACTGACATCCTCAGCCATCCTACAGCGGTTGGATGTCTGGGAGCTGCAGGCAGGCAACCCTTCCCAAGGGGAGTGGGTACAGATTACACCAACCCACCCTCAGTATAGCATTGACCCTTCATGTGAAGAAAACAGTCAAAATTTCAATAAGGAACATTTGAAATAAATCAGCCACTGAAGAATACATGCTACTCTAATTAGTGTTTCAGTTAATGCATACAAAAAGAGGGGACAAAGATGCATTGTTTACAATGGTAACCTTTCATACAATGTCCCCAGTTGGCAGGCTAGCATACATAATGGTGTCTTTTAAAAGCAGAACAAGGCCTTATAATTGGCCATTAAATGCTATTTGTTTGGGATGCTTGTGGTAATGTTGAGGCCTAGGTTCAAACCCAGCTGCTTGAAGTGTGCATTAACAACTTGTACTAAAATGTTATTTGTGCCCTTGCACTGAATTAGTGATCTGTTACTAGAAAGCAATGCTGTTTAGCCAATGTACATCACCATGCATCTATTTGAGTGGTGATCAGTTAACAGCAAGTGATAGACTAAGTCTATTTGGAAAAAAAACAGCAAACACAAGAGACTAAGTACTGTCTGTCTTAACACTTTCCATTGAGATAGCACAAAACAGCATGAATATGGGATCAAGGAGTGCATTTGTTTTGACTGTTTTACAAAGTCATGATCAATGGAGCAAAAGCACTAGCAAGCAACTGGCAGAAAGAAGTTTAGTGAGTGTTCAGGAGACTTCCACAATATTCCAATCCAGTGAAAAAGCAGTATTGCCAGACCCAACTCCAGCAGATGAGAGCTAAGTAAACCAAAAAAGGTTTGTGGGGATTTAGGAATCTATCAAAAAAGGTGCATGAAGATAGCAGAAGCAAAAAGCCTCAAGTCACTCAGCCTTTCCCTCCATACCAGGCAACATCCTGTTAAAACCTCCTCTGCACCACTTCCAACACTGTCATATCCTTCCTACAAAGGAGGCAACCAGAACTGTACACAACTCCAAAATGCAGCCCCAGAGTTTTGCACAGCTACAACAATGACCTCATGGCACAAGGGAAAAGACAAAGTGGATTCAGGAATTTGGATCAATGATCCTATAGAAAAATGCAGCAGGTTCAAGGGATCTGAGGGCCTCACCTATCACTGACTAGTCTCAACTAGTATTTCCGATTTGTTCATTTAAAACACTTACGTCAACATACTCTGGGAGAACTCCAAAGCTGTTGAATTTGCTATATTGGTATGAAACAAAGAAAAAACTCAAATTTGAGAGAAATTTTAATTAAAGATTAGTGCAATCTCCTTTGGCATGTATGACCAACTACACCAAGAACCAATAAACTAACAGTTATTGCTGAGCCTCCAATCAGGACTGTCCTGGAATAGTCCATGTTGTCATCTGAGGAGGAGGAAAACGTTGGATTAGTTCACTGATTTGGATTGCTCATCCAGCTCAAAACCATTACAGGTGATACTTCACCTTGCTGACTCTTGCTCTCCACAGTAGGGAACTCTGTCAAAATCAGGACCGCTCCTGATGATACATATCCCTGCACATGGGCTGTGTCAGCACTGCGACCTGTTGCAATTACACACCTGGTCAGTACAGCGTTACTGGTCTACAAGCTGTGCTGTAGTCCATCACAAAAGCATGACCTATCCGTTGTTTCCTTGGTATACATTGGCCAGGACACAGGAATCTATTTACTGGCTCCTTCCCGCACAAGGCTACACTGCAGTGAAAGTATACCTAGAAGGAAAACAGAACTGCATTATAAAACAGGACATGTACTCACGACATCACTGAAGGAAAAAACCATACTGAAGCAATCTTCACCTGTTCCTTGGTGTAATTATTCCCCTGGGTGAAAGCAAACATCTGGACTTCAAACCTTTTGAAGTGGGCAGGATATTTAACCCTCTCATTCTTGGTTACTGGATGGAAGGTGGTTCTGTACAAGTCAGCTTTGTTCTCACAGCTGTATGTAAAAACCAGACACTCATCACCCAAGGTGAACATCAATAACTTCCTGTCTTTAGACAACTGCAACTCTGACTTGCCTGTTGATAATTAGGGCCCACTGTGGAACGCTGTGTTTGTCTGGTGATGCAGTCGCCCAGCAGTCCTGCAGGAACAGTTCGATTTGTGGATCTGCATTGTGCAGCAGCTGCACTTCAACGTAGACGGGATCAGTCAGATACTTGACAACTGGATAGTCACCTTCCTCATACAGCTTGGAATACGACACATCTGCAAACATCCAAGCAAGATGGGTGGGGGGATCCCCCCGATAAGACTGGATATCTACTCAAACCAGTCATCCCCACACACCCACAGCCATGCGACAGCACGAGTACAAGCCACTGCAGGTGGCAATTTACCTGTGGCAAGTTGCATCATCAAGGTCAGAGGCCCATATCCAGGTACAACTGTCGGCTGAGGATTCACTCTGTGTTCAAACTGAAGGTGTAGGGAGTCATTTACATGGTAGCGACAGGATACAGCAAGCCTAGGCACAAAAGTGGCAGGTAACTATTTATTATGCTCACAGAAGAGCATGCATTAAACCCAAAAACTTCGCTCAGAATCTTACCGATATATTGGAACGCTAGTTGACTTTTTGGAGAAAGCTACTTCGTTCTCATAGATCATGTAATCCTCCTCAAACTAAAGCAGAATTAGTCCATTAGACCCCTGTGTATTTCACAGGCAGTGTTCTCATGTTCTGAGAAAAGTGAAGCGTCAGCTTACCCTTCTGCTTGTCCCACACGTGTTTGCAAAGAAGTCAAAGGTGGCCTGGAAGGCACTGCTCTCCTTTGGTCTACAGGTTTTATCTTTCAGCATCATTTTGCCATCCACTCCCAGCAATGCTTCAAGTCTCACAGCAGTGATGACAATTCTTCCATTTGGGAAACATGCTACATTTAAAAAGGCAGAGCAGTTAATAACACCAGTACTAAAGCAAGAGAGAGAGCTTGCCTTGAGCAAGTGAAGTCAGGAACTTACTTATCAAGTCACTTATTGAAAAGCTGCAAGAAACAGAAAAGTTGACCAGAACATCCAGGGTTTTATTATCCCGGAATTTCAAGTCAAATCTGTTGCGAAGACCTCGCTCATTTATAGCCTGTAATTGAAGCCACAATTAGCTGGGATCCACACAAACTAGGCCAAACTAAGACAAAAACCTCAGTTACATACTTCATTAACTACTTCAGCTGCATCATGGGGAATGGTTATTACCGAGTGGGTACCATTCTCTCTCAGGATATAGCCATACTGCTCAGCAACATGGGGGGTGAGCTGCATGTTTCCAATGAAAGGAATCCAGTGCCGATCCAACGTTCCGTGTGTTACCATCAGAGTCATGCTCTCTTCACCACAAAAGCCATCTGCCACAGGAAGCACTAAGAAAAACAGGGCACATTTTGTTACATGTAAGTGCTTTGAAGTATCACTTTGTAGTCTGCACTAGGATGAGAACACTTACCTATTTTGTGGTAGTGTATTAAGTGAACTGTATGGGTAAATGTTAGATTTTCAGGCACCACAATCATCGTGTAGATGACATCAAGCGTATATTGTTCAACACCATCTCCTATATACTGGGGAGGAAAAAGGAAACAAAAAGTCAGCACCATTTCCAATCAGTGACATGGGGATTATCTACCCCTGGCATCCCATTACCTTCCTGTCCACAACTGGTGACTCCATTGGAACTTCCAGGATGAAGATTCTGTTCAAGGCTGTCTCAATTACATTTGTCCCACTGTACACATGAAATATCTGGCTCTCTTCATCCACAGGGAAGGACTGAGAGTCCAGAGTGAGCTTTGAGAGTTCTACATCAGGAAGGAAGTTGCCCAATGAGACATTGAATAGCCATTGTTCAGGAATGGTATCTGGAGGAAGAATGGCATTGTTAGTCAGCAATTCACCTACCAAGTAGAGATGCCTGAATTGCTTTTCCTCTTCCTGTTTATAGCCTCAAAATGTGAAAGTTGTCATAAATTGGAGAGAGTCATGTTTAGAGGGGATTGAAATATTGTTTTGGGTTGAGAGAACGGAGAAGTGTGACTAAGCAGTTTGGAGGTCATAACCAGTAGGTTAAAACAGAATTCCAATAAACTTGCCTTAAATTGCTGGATGAGCCATGTTTTGTGAACACTTCGTGTTTACATCAGGTCACTGATGAGGTGCGACAGATATGAGTGACAGAAGCATGTTCATGCAAGTGAACATCATAGGTGTGCTGTTTAGCAACCCACAAAGTGAATGTAGGATTTTTAAAAATAGACATTTATTGTAGAAAAAAGTTAGCTGGAAATCACATCTGCTTAACAAAAGGGATACTTCAAGTGGGGGAATCTATGATGAGAGATCATACGATAAGAGGATGACAGCTTTAAAAGACAGAGGAGAAATTCCTTCAAAATTGTAGTACATCTGTGGAATTCTCTACCCTAATGTTGTACCCTCAACCTCCTGTCCAAATCAGGGTAGATAAAAGGGTGATGAGGACCATATGCTGCAACATTGCAAATTAGAAGTGTATGGGTTGAATTTTCTTGGCAAATAGGTAGGAGGAGTGAGGTAACTTCAAAGTCTTAGATGAAGGAAGCTAAGCAGCAGTTTGGGGTAAATACCCATGACTGCCTTATAATTAAAGTGGTCAAGAAATTAAGATAGAAAAATCATTCATCTGGTACTGAATCAAATATTCAAATCTCTACCACCAAAATATCACTACACAGTGCACTTAGCTCAGTCTTGTGTTATGACACTTCAAGTGTTCAACCAAGTCCTTTCTAAAGGAGTGCTTCCAGCCTCAACTACCCTAAGCAGTGCATTCCAACGCCAACTTCACGGTGAAAATATGGTCTCATATCACCCTTTTTATCTACCTAGATTTGGACAGGAGGTTGAGGGGATAAAGTTATAATTCTAGGGAGCAGAGAGAAAGGGAGGAATAGGTAGCCCAAATAAAGCCATTACTATTAGTTGTTGCTCAAGTGGAACAGATCAGGTTCAAGAGGGACAATATTGTACAATCTAGTAGCTTCAGCTCAACCAGAGTGCTACAGTTGGGAGGGATGGATATAGATTATTACAATTTGAGGCAGAGAAAGATAAAAGTTTGGCTAAAGAAATTGTCAGTTCAGTGATTTTCTGATCCCCCGTCACAAAAACCTTGAAAGGATTTTTGGCAAGTTCATTGGCTTGTACAGCTGAAGAAAGTCAGCTTTTAAACAAAATGGACTTAAAGTAGCACTGTTTGGGATTGGTGGAGAAATGCAGACTTCACTGATTAACCAGAGGTAACTGGATGATTCTGCAAAGTATGATGTTACTCAGCCAACTTGGGGAACATTCCTTGCACTTGATTTGCCAGTTAGTTGTGAAGCACAAAAGGGACATTTCATTGCTTCAGTATTGTTCAGCCTTAAAGACTAAAGCCACCACCTGGGTTTTGGGTCAGTTCCAAGGAGTGGATTTAGGTTGGACATTTAAAGTTTCTATTTCTGTGGTTCTTTTGACCAACTTTTGCCTTCAGTAAATTTGAGTGCACAAGGCATAGAGCACCTTTGGCAACCCAAAAGTGGCATGTGTTACCAAAACATACTGTAGCCAATTACACAAACAATTAAACTGATTAGTTATTCAGGGATGTGTTAGTGCAGAACTGGAGGAAAGTGAAGTGAACTTAGTTTTATGGTTAGGTTGAATTGTGCCAGAAGTAGTGGAGAAAGTCACTGAATTATGTTGGATCTACGTTTTAAAGTCGTTATTCTTGACACTGCAGATTACAATCCTCACTGTTATAGAAGGACTTATCCCTGCTACAAGAGTCTGATTTACATTAAATTCCATTTAGATGCAAGTCATTGACAGGAACATAAACAATTGCTTCAGAACAAACAAAAGTGGACTTTTGTAGTTTCTATTTTAATCAAAAAATAATTCTAAGTAGTGAATACTTTGGAATGGGATTATATTGTAGATGCAAATTGGTTGTTGGTTTGGTGATAGCTACGTAACAGCTAGAAAATTAGTGGTCTAAACAGCATTTTAAAAAAAGTGTCCTAGCCCAAAGTGACTGACCATGCTACTTTGAAGTTAACTGGTTAAAAGCATGCATTTTTCAAAACTTGCACTGAGGCTGCAATTCAAGATAAAAATCACATCTGGTGAATTCAACAACTTTCTACAGACTGCTCCACATCATGCAACTGATTATATTTGTAATATAGTGAAGACAGCCCTACAGTTCCCCCAGGTTGTCCAAGTATCATAGAAGCATAGTACTGGGAAAGGAGGGCCAAATTCCTCGCAGTTGCTCAAAGCACTCAGTGGTCTTTGACCCTTCGTGAAAGAGGGTGTTTGGCAGCTCTTATGCATGTTCACTGACATGTGAACATGGTAACCAAGTGGGCCAAGCCAGATTTCACCTTTGAATCGGATATCTTCCACACTGAACCCCAAGCTGACCAAAACAGTTAAGAGACTAAAATTCTCAAATCATAAAACTAGACTGATCAGTTACAGCAGAATTAGACCACCCATCAAATCTGGCTTGGATTTACTCATCAGCAAGCCTATCACTTGGGGATAAGTCTGCAACTGGCATTTTTAAACTGAAATGCCATGAATACAGTTTGTGTAAACAGCCTTGATCTTATTCTCAAAAGCGGATGTTTCAGGCTTTTCTGATGAAGGGGCTAGGCCTGAGGTATCAGCTTTTGTGCTCCTAAGATGCTACTTGGCCTGCTGTGTCATCCAGCTCCACACTTCAGATTCTCCAGCATCTGCTGTTCCCAATATTTTTGATCTTATTCTCCCTTTTCTCCCCAGCATCCAAGGAAAAAGTGCCCTTCACCCACAAAGCCCAACGTTGAAGACCATCATTTAGATATTGTCAAAAGCATATGACCCTCTTATACTGCCTAAATTCAAACATATGATATGATTAGTTTATGCTTCCTTTCTGGACCACATTTGAGTGAGGAGGAATCCCATTGTATATATACACATACCATCAGTGGTAACCAGGGGCTGAGGTATAAATGGTGTAGTAACAGGATGGATCACACTGATTTTATTCCATCCCCATGCCTCATCTTCCCACAGGTTCTCCAGGAACAAGTTAATGCTGTACTTGATACCATACTGTCCATCCACCACATGGCTCTGAGAAATAGGAGGCAAAAAGAGGAGAGAGCACACCGTTCAGTAAAGCCAGTTACTTAACTCTTATCAAGAGAAGTTTGCATGGTTACCACAAGTGACTAATTGAATAGTCATCATTTTCAGTGGGATAAAAGTATCCAGAACTTGAACAGTTTGAATAATTAAAATTTGAATGTAGAGGCACTGAACTCCCTGGCAAGGACTATTTTGTATAGTTGATCAGAGTCAGAGTTGAACACTGCAATAGAGCAGGAAAGGAGATTTTGTTTGGATGGTGCAAAAAAAGTGCAGGAAGCCATTTCAGCTTGAAATTAGTTATTTGCAAGAGGTATCAATAGGATATTTTATTACAAAATCATGGTTAGCAAAGTGTTTCCCTTCATAAACTTGTGTGCTCCCGAGATGCTGCTTGGCCTGCTGTGTTCATCCAGCTCCACACTTTGCTATCTTGGATTCTCCAGCATCTGCAGTTCCTATTATCTGATTCGTTTTTAAAAACAAGCAGGATTGACAAGTTGGAATTTCTAGAAAGCATCCAGCTTTTAACAAGTGTTTTAGGGACTTTACACAATTGAGGGATGACCAGCCAACCAAAAGAAAGACTGCCAGTGATTGAGCTAAACATTGGCATGCTTCAGATCATTTTTAAATCTGTATGCCTTTGTACAGATACACTGACAAATTTGTCATGCAAAAAAAGGACAACAAGTTGAAAAGTCAACCTTATAGAGGTACAGATTGAGGAAAAAAACAATACAGAATAGTGCAGATGTCAACTCTTCCATTGTGGGAAGAGAATAGGAAGCCAGTACATTTTTTAAAAAAAAAGGGAGACAGGAATGTGGTAGGAGAGTTTGATGTCCTAGTTCATGGATAACTAGTGTTGCTATGTAGGTGCGGCTAATTAGGAAGTGAACACAATTAGTCTGGGGCAGGGGGAACAATGGGTTATTAGAAGACCTGCTGCCACTGTACTGGGGATTGTTGAGGCCAGTCTGGAATGTTATATATTGTTTGATTTCCTTACTAAGGGATATGGCTGCATTGGAAACTTGAGGAAGTGCTTCTTCAAAAGAAAGACTGGTGATGTAGTCTTCAACGAAGAAAGTTGGGTATGTTAGACCTACACACAGGAAGTACAAAGAATGTGGGGCAATTTAAGTCACTTTAGGGGACCAGTTTGGTTAGATCCAGAGAAGCTTCCCTGATGTAGATGGCAGGAGGAAAGGAAATTGTTTAGAAACAAAGACTCCCATGAGAAATTTTAGTCAAGTAAAATCTTAACTTTTGATCAGAGGACTAAAGACAGCATCATTGACATTCAGGATCATATTGCATTTCTGACACTTAGGGTTATGGACCTGGTACAGGAGGAGTGACAGCCTTATCAGATCAACCACTAAGAATAGTGGAACAGGGTTATAAGACTGAATGGCCCTCTGCTTTATGGTTTCAAATTGAATTTTGAAGTGGTAGTGGTGATCATCCTTCCATTTGCAAGGAAAAACTAAAAACACCCAACCTTATAGTATCCATCCTGTGCTCCAATTGGGACCTTTATTGCAACAGCTGTATCATTCTGGTCAATGGTGTAGCTTCTTTCTGCCATTGTTGTAGGATCCAACTTTATCCCATTCACTCCCATGGAGTGGTTGTCTTGATGAACTGCACTGGTTACAATTGGAGTGAAGATTCTTGGTACTGTCCAGATGATCGTGTCATCACTGAATGAGGTACCATCTGTGGGTTAACAAGTAGCAAGTTTAAAACTTGGTAAAAATGTGGCATTGTCAGGACATTTCCACTGAGGGAAACAGGTCCTAAGGAGGGCAATATGAAGCACTCAGCCCTTGTACTAAAGGCCACAGAACTGAATGTTAAAAGGGAAACAGGGCAATATTAAAAAGGGCGAGTAAAAAGAGACTCAACTGAAGCTTACAGTTAGGCTTTAAATTTAGAGCTACAAGACTAGCATTCTTACCAATGGGACAAGCCACAGCAGTGTCAACAACAAGAATCATCCAATGCTGTTTGTAAAAAGTACTTGATCGTATTACCGTCAAGGGCATACCCTGGACCTAATTAGTTAAGTAAAATGTCAGTTACTTTTCAACAGAGTTCAAAATACAGTTTCAGAAAAAAGTCAGTTGGAGCAGGATTAGCTAACTCACCAAAACTGTTTGAGCCTCATTTGTATGATATGGAGCACGAAGCAATATGCGAGACACTGTACTATTGATTCCATAGTTCATTTGATGAGCTTCTTTCACAGTCATAATCCTTTTGTCACCAGATACATGAAATACCACTTGCCATATTCCACTTTCTGCACTGCTTGCCTAGTGCAACAGTAAAGACAATTCAAATTCCAATTAAAGCTGCAGTAAGCATCAGTCACAACTTTGCAGAATTGTCACTATTGGAGGTCAGCCTCAACATTAAGTTTGTGTACAATGCCATAGAGAGAAAAAACACCACAAGTTGCAAGTGTGGAATGTCAACAGCTTCTGTATTAGAAATGCACATTTGCAAACAAACAGAACAATCAAGATAAGTTTGATATAAAAACAGATGCCTTAGCATGGCTAGTTATCAACATGGCTATGTTGATGTTCTGGTGTGCAGGACAGTTATTTAAGCTACTACAAATTCTACAGGCAAAATTTTTTGCTCCATCCAAGTGATGGCATATAGTATTACCAATGCTTTGGTTATAGCTCCCACTTTGCAAAGTCCATTAAGTTTACAATATGCTGCTGTTCATTAGAATAAAAGCTAAAGCAGACAGTATAATTATGAACACAGATAACAAAGAGTAGGACAGCATTGAAAGTTCCAGCCACTAATGACATCTTACTTCTGGAAGTATTAAAGACCAGTCCTGAGAATCCTGTGCATAATCTTCTTCAATTGGTGGGATCTTCCTTTGTACTGAAACCTGCCCAAGATTTAAAATTACTGTTACTAACAACAGCTCATGTTGTATACTTTAGCACAAAGTCAGTGTTAGATGGCAGTTTAAATATCAACTAGAGAAAGGATGATTAAAGCTAAATCATTGTGCTTAATCATTGCAGATGCCACAAGTTGTTTGTGCTTATTTAAGCTAACTCTTCTGCAGCAGCTTAGAATTACTATTAGCTATAGACAGCATAAGGCTTCAAGCTAGTATTTGACATGAACCATTTACCTGCATGTAGTTTTCTTCACAGAAGATTTCCCTTGCAGCCCATGGGGAGTACATACATGATAGAGCCTGAATATATGTTGTAGCCTTGATCCTGTCAGTTCCTACATGTATTTGTATAGTGAGGTTGAACTGTTCATCATTCTGCAATGAGGTGTAAAAAGGTATTAGTGGGATGACAAGAGTCACCATTTTGACCTGGTAAATACATACACTTTCACCTGTTCTACAATCATTTGAGTGACCTGGATATCAAGGGCTCTATTCCACTTTTATGGTCTGTGGGATCAGAATTCTCACCACCTTGACTAAAGTTGGAAAGAGGCTAAAACACTGGTATGTATAAGCAAACCAAAGAGGTAAGGAAGGCTGTAAAGGACAAAACTGACTAAAAAGGAACTAAGCAGGATCAGTCAAGAATCAAAAACAGGTGTGATGTTTAAGCTAGGTTTAAAAGGCTGCATTAGGAGATGTTTGAAACACTTGGGTTAAAAATCATGACTAGGATTAAGAACTAAAAAGTTTCATGGTTCAATAACCATTGTAAAATTGAAGGTGGTGTGATGGGGTATAGGGGACAGAAACCAAATCTGATGTATTTTGCACTTATTTTTCATTTGACTTTCTTCTGTATGGAGCTACTAAACTGTTGCAGTTATCCAGTAACACTGGAAGTCAGACTCATTGTGCATTTTGCAAACATTTTTCACACACCACCTCCAAACAGAAATTCTTAGAACCCCCATACTCTAAGAATTCACTCCACCCCCCCCCCACTTCATCTATCAGCCCATTCTCTAGTGTAAGGACTCCTTTCTATGTAGGCACTTAAATGTTTAGTGTTTCATGTTTCTTGCTTTTTCCTGATATTTGGCCTGCACAGAAGGAAAAGACTAGATTTGGAATACATGAATAATCTCTCCATGCCTTACCACAATATGTACACAGCAGCTAAGGACAGAGGCACGGAATTCAACATTATTCCAGGAATCCACTGTAATTGTGTAACCACACTGTGAAGCAAACCTTGGTGTAACAAGATGTATTTTACCAGCAGGATCTAGAAGTTAGAAAAACACCTAGAGTTAGCATCAAAAAAACTATTTCACAGGTGTCTACACACTCTGCAAACAAATGTGCTTTCAATTGCACAGCAGGATGATCTTAAATGAAGAAAAAAGGTGATGGTGCCACTTTCCTCAGCTAAAGTAGGTGAGGCATGATCTAGTGGAGTGACTGAGCACTTAAGCAGCTGAGTTATCTATTCCTGTCTTTTCATTCCATGATGCCCAACTTAATTGGTTTTGGGTGCCATAGCTCAAAAGTGATGTCATGCCTGCTAAAATCATGGTAACTTCAACCTAGGTTGACTTATTACAGGACTCTGAAACCAGTTTCCATTGCCATCTGCTGGATGTTTTTAATGCCAAAGGTGATGAATGAGAGTCAAAGGAAAACATAATAAGAATTCACTCAGTTTGAGATCCAAGAGATTTCATTTTGCATTGTTAGGGTCAATGAGCCATTAGCCATAAAGAAAGTTAAAAGCCATATGAAGTCAAGCCATTATTTTCAAAACCAAAATTTCACACTTGATTAAGAAACAAAAGTCTAAATATCATTTAAAGAGCTTGATTTTAAAGATGGGGATGGTAACTTGCCTCAAGTGTTTTACAAAATAATTAGGAAGCAGACAGTGTTTCCAGCTCAGTGGCCGGGCAGTCGGGAGAGGGGGGCGGTGTGCTGTTAATAAAATGGTACGGGATCATTCTTCTACAAGATGTAGAGTGTCGGGGGGGGGGGGGGCGAGTAAAGCGAGAAATAAGATTAGCAGTCGGTAATGTGCATTTGAAGAGTCATAATAGCCTCCCCCTGCTTTAAATTTAAATCGAGCTTCAGCGAAAAAAAAAGTTAGAGCAAGGATTTGTTTGAACATACGGTTCTAAAAACGTTACCCGTACCAAAAAAAGTCAGGAAATTCATTTAAAGTATCCCAAGAAGCTTCATGTTGGAAAAAATAGGGTTATTGGGTGTTGAAATTCGAGCTTTTCTCCTGCTCTCATGTAAGAAAGCAGCAAGACTTTTTTTGCTTAAACCACTGCTTTGCAGTTTGACGCGCGGTAAAAAGAGCTGGGAAGGGAGAGCGCATGCCATCCCCAGACTGTAAGGGATAGCTGTCAGACCAGCACCAGGAGCTGGAGTCTGTGGTTACACACTGACTCCAATACGGAGCAGCAACACTCACCAACAACGCTAATCTGCCAGAACTTCCCAGCAAGAAAATCCTTATTCAATCCAACCCAAAAAACACTGTCGCGGCATTCAGTCTTCAGCAAACCTACAGCAGTGGATTTAAAAACAAACATTTCAACAATAAAAACACTAGGCCATCAGAGACAACACCAAACCAAGACACATTTTGTACAAAAAACACTGACCTGGCGGAGCACTTTGCATCCAGACTTCAGGGACTGTAGCAGCCACCGATAATATCAAACTGTTAAGGAGAGACAGAAGCAATGAGCAAACAGATGGGAACCTCCCTCCTGTCTCCAACTTTCTCCCCATCGCACAGACTTACCCAAACAGCAAAATCGATGCCATGATCCACACTCTGGTCCCGAAATGAGCAGCTTCCGCTCCTGTCCCACTGAAATACTGACACAAGGGGAGGGGAGGAGCGCGCTATTTATCCCGGGATCCGGGTCACGCACTCAGCAGCAGCACCCCCGCCCCTCAGGTTCAGCCCCACACCAACCCACATCATCCCCCTGCACCACCCACACCTGCTCCACCTGACCCCCTCCCCCACCGACACCTTCCCCAGCTGAACCCCTCCCCCATCCACACTTGCTCCAGCTGAACCCCTCCCCCACCCACACCTGCTCCAGCTGACCCCCTCCCACTCGAACACCTGCTCCAGCTGACCCTCTCCCCCACCCACACCAGCCCCAGCTGACCCCCTCCCCCACCAACACCTGTGCCAGCTGACCCCCTCCCCCACCCACACCTGCCCCAGCTGACCCCCTCCTCATCCACAACTGCCCCAGCTGATGCCTCTGCTGATGAACCTTTGAGAAGTGGTTAAGGTCTTTTCTGATCTTAAATGTTGAGATGGTGGTAAAGTCAATGGAATATGTAAAATGGCAACATAAATAAGTGAATCAAAAAATGAAGCAATTGGAACTCACTGAGTGTGGCAGGTAAGGTAATGTGTCAAGGCTGCAGTATGTTCGATTTCTGGATCCCATTGTGACCCAGGGCAAAGATACCTGAGTTTGTGAGCTCAAGGGAGAATTACAGACACTGCATCAGGGTGGGGGTCAAGGCCAAAAATCACACAACGCCACGTTATAGCCCAATAGGTTTATTTGAAGACACAAGCTTGAGGAGTCTCACACATTGTTCAGGTGTCAGTGGGTAAGTTGCCTGGATATTTTGTTCCGCAGGCAGTCACATCATTTTGGATAGTGTTTTCTGATTAGCTCAGTCGTCAGGACAGGAGGGTGTGACCATGTGTGTGATACATGTAATGCGATCTAGGGAGTAGGCATGTCAGCCCCTTCAATTCTGCAACAGGTTTAAGGTTCTCTGAACCCGTTTGGATGAAAGCAATGACGCATGATGAATGCGCAAACTGATCATGGCATTGCTATACAGGAAGCCGTTCAAGTGAGCGAAGCAACAAGGAATGTATTAGCATGCGATAGTACAGTGATTGGGTTTAACACTGTTCTTCTGCCTACATGGTGCCAGGGGTTAGGACATCTATTTATGGCTGAAATGGAACTTGCAGAGGGAGAGAGAAGATCTGGTGGCCATGTTCCATATAGATACCCATTCCATAAGTAGCATTAGGAAAGAGGCTTTGCACAGAGAGTATAGAGAACTAGGCACTAAATTGAAAAGCAGAACATCAAAAAATGTTGTAATTTCTGAAATATTACCCAAGCTGGTTGCAAGTTGGCATGAGGTGGGTAAGTTAGAGAGATGAATCTGTGCCTCAACAACTGGAGTAGGAGAAATGCGTTCAGGATTTTGACCCACTGGTAAAGTAGGGCCTCTATCATTGGGACAGTCTATCCTTGAGCCACACAACTAGGAAGAAGAAACATGGGAAACTAGGAATGGAAGTGTACCAATGTTTATCAGGTATAGTAGGAGAGTGATGGTGGCAGAGTAATCTCCTAAGCCAGAGATCATCCACTCCATATATTTCTTTTCTTTTTCTCCCCATTGTGTTTCTTTTTCTTTTTCTTCTTTTCTTTTCTCTCTACTCTTCTCCATTCTTCAAGATGGCATCAGTGGTGCAGAATTGACCCAGCATTAGTTCAGTGCAGGTCTCTGGCCTTAGTGAAGCTCAGTGCAGACTCCTGGCCTTAAGGAAGCCTAGTGCGGACTCCCGGCCTCAAGGAAGCCCAGTGCAGACTCCCAGCCTCCAGGAAGCCCAGTGCGGACTCCCGGCCTCCAGGAAGTCCAGTGCGGACTCCCAGCCTCCAGGAAGCCCAGTGCGGACTCGCGGACTCCCAGCCTCCAGGAAACCCAGTGCGGACTCCCGGCCTCCAGGAAGCCCAGCGCGGACTCCTGGCCTCAAGGAAGCCCAGTGTGGACTCCTGGCCTCCAGGAAGCCCAGTGCGGACTCCTGGCCTCCAGGAAGCCCATTGCGGACTCCTGGCCTCAGTGAAGCCCATTGCGGACTCCTGGCCTCAGTGAAGCCCATTGCGGACTCCTGGCCTCAGTGAAGCCCATTGCGGACTCCTGGCCTCAGTGAAGCCCAGCGCAGACTCCTGACCTCCAGGACGCCCAGTGCGGGCTCCTGGCCTCAGTGAAGCCCAGTGCGGACTCCTGGCCTTGAGGAAGGCTGGCGTGGACTCTTTGCTTTAGAAGGACTTTAATGCTGATATTTTACCTTTATTTCTTTATTTTTCTAATTTATACCCAAGATTTTGTGCCTACATCTCTTTGTACATAAGTTGGTGCTGAAAATGGTGACTTTGTACACTTCTCACTGGACTCACGTATCCATGTACTTGAGTACACATGACAGTAGGAGGCGATGCCTAGTGGCTTTGTCTCTGCACTGGTGCTCCAGAGACCCAGGTAATGTTCTGTGGACCTGGGTTTGAATCCCACCATGGTAGACGGTGGAATTTGAATTCAATAAAGTATCTAGAATTAACAATCTAATAATGATCTTGAATCCTTTGTCAATTGTTGGAATAACCCTTCTGGTTCACGAATGCCTTTTCAGGAAGGAAACTGCCATCCTTACCTGGTCTGTCCTACATGTGACTCCAGGCCCAGAGTCATGTGGTTGACTCTGAACTGCCCTCAGGGCAATGTGGGACTGGCAGTTGCCTAGCCAGACATCCTCACCTTGCTAATGAATAAACCTAATTCTAGTAGTTGGAGTTGACCTTGGTTCAAGCGATGAGAATGTGGAGTTGATTTGGATAGAAATGAGAGATTGTAAAGGAAAGACACCACTAAAAGGAG
Organism: Stegostoma tigrinum; assembly: GCF_030684315.1. Lineage (NCBI taxonomy): Eukaryota > Metazoa > Chordata > Chondrichthyes > Orectolobiformes > Stegostomatidae > Stegostoma > Stegostoma tigrinum. The sequence goes on from NC_081357.1 coordinate 126,546,885, forward strand.
AGGTCTCAAGATATCTTAACAGTAAGTACAATGTCAGAAAACTATACAAGAAGAAATATTGAGTGCTTATGATAAAGGCACAGCAATAATCACAATCAACTGGAAATATTAGAGTGACCGTAATGGCCTGGCTGAAGAGTGCTTCGAATGCTTTCAAGATAATTTTTAGGGTATCATATTTTGTAATGGACCAGAGACCAGGTTATACTAGACTTGGTCTTGCACAATGTGACACAATTAATTAATGACCTCAGAGTTAAGACAGCCCTTGGTGGCAGTCACCATAACATGATTAAATTTTACATTTTTTAAAGGAAGAGGTTGGGGTCTGAGACTAGAGTTTTAAACTTAAATAAGAGTAGCTATGTGGGTGTGAAACCTGAGGTAGCTAAAGTGAACGGGAAAACTAGGCTAATGAATAGATCAGTACGCGTGGTAGATGGTTAAAGCAATATTTAGAATACTCAGCAAATATATTCCTTCTCTAAAGAAAATTTCTAAAATGACGACTCATCATCCATGACTAACTAAATAACTAAGGGAAAGCAGCAACTTAAAATTTGCACAAAGGTGTTGACAGGTCAAATGATTGGGTCATATAGAAGCAACAGCAGAAAATGATTTCAAGGTTAATCAGGAGGAAAAATTTAGAGTATGAGACAAAACTTGCTTGGAATATAAAAAAAAGAGTTTCTACATAAATTTTAAAAAAAGAGTAAATGAAGCTAGTGTACATCCCCTAGGGAATGAGAACTGTGAAGTAGTACAGGATAATAAGGAAATTGTGGATGAAATGGTGAAATATTTCACTTTTATTATAGCTGTCAACCCGTGGACAGAGGGGCGGGGGGATCATAGCAAAATTATAATCACGAGAAAAGTGGTGCTAAGCAAATTGACAGAGCTGCTGGATGTCAAATCTCCGAGTCCAGCCGGAGTTCCTGCTAGAGTCTTGAATGACGTATCAGATGTGCTGATGTTAATTCTCCAAAATCCCTTAGATTCAGGAAAGGTTCCATTAGACTAGAAAGTCATAATTATAGTCTCTCTGGGCAGTGTGAGTGGCTCAGTGGTTAGCACTGCTGCCTCACAGCGCAGGGGACCTGGGTTTGATTCTAGCCTCTGACTGCATGGAGTTTGCAGTGTTCTCCCATGTTTGTGTGTGTTTCTGCCAGGTGACCCGGTTTCCTCCCACAATCCAAAGATATGCATGCTAAGTGATCATGGTAAATGTGGGGTTACAGAGTTGGGTGGGGTTTGGGTGGAGTGCTGTTTGGAAGGTTGATGCAGACTCAATGGGCCAAATAGTCTCTTTCTGCACTGTAGGTGAATCTATTCAAAAAGGGAGGGAGGCGGAAGACAGGAAACCACAGGCTTGGCATCTACTTTGCGTAAAGAATCAATTAATGATTGTAGCAGTGCAATTAGAAAAACAAGATTATCAGAAAGAATCAGCATGGGTTTGTCAAACATAAATCATACTTAACCAATTTATTGGAGTTCTTTGAATGAGTAACATATGCAGTAGATAAAGTAGATCCTGTCAACTTACAATAGTGTCCAGATGGCATTTGATAAGGTACCAGATTAAAGGTTAGTCTGGATTTAAAAGCTCATGGTGTATGAGGTAACCATGTCTGTTTGGATGGAAGATTGGCTGATTTACAGAAAACAGAGAGTATGAATAAATGCAGAGATAGTAGGAACTGCCGATGCTGGAGAATCTGAGATAACACGGTATAGAGCTGGATGAAGACAGCAGGCCAAGCAGCATCAGAGGAGCAGGAAAGTTGATGTTTTGGGTCAAGACCCTTATTCGGTCATCTCAGATTGAGGGAAGGGTCGAGACCCAAAACGTCAGCTTTCCAGCTCTTCTGATGCTGCTTGGCTTGCTGTGTTGATCCAGCTCGACACCTTGCTATCTCAGATTCTCCGGCATCGGGGATTCCTACTATCTGTAACTCAATTAGTGTGTCTTTTTTTTCCTTTAAGGAAAGAGGTAAATGCATTGGAGGCAGTTCAGAGGAGGTTTACTAGCTTGATGGCTGCATTTAAGGGGTTTGTTTATGAAATTCGATATAGTCCCACTGAAAATTCGAATAGAGGTGACTTAAAGCGTATAAGACGCTGAATGTCTGTCCACCTTGTCAAGACCATAGAGAGGACACTTCCTCTTATGTGTCAGAGGGAAAGTAGGGGACATTTTAAAAATTAAGCATCATTTCAGGAAAGATGAGGAGAAACTTTATGGGGTTGTGCATCTTTGGAACTTTCTGCTTCAGTAGTTGGTAGAGGCAGAATGTTTTTGAGAGGCACATAGGTTGTTAGGCAGGGGTCCCGAGGGCTGTTGTGAAATTCAGATGGTACCCTATCAGTCGTATCCCATGTCCAGTACTTTCCAGGAGTGGACAAACTACGCCATGTTCTTCACAGCCTTCAACACATCATCTATGACAGTAAACAGCTCACTGAGATCTTCCCAACATCTCCAATTATCGCCTTCAAAAAAAATGGCCAGACCTTAAACAGACCATTGTTCACAGCAAAGTACCCAGCCTTCAGGACATCATTGGTCACAACACTGTACAGCCCTGTCATGGAAACCTCTAGAAGACATGTCAGATCATTGACAGGGACACTACCATCACAGTGGGAACACCGCCCACCACGTACACGGCAGATACTCATGTGACTCAGCCAGTAATGTTTAATCGCATACGCTGCAGGCAAGAATTCCCCGAGGCAAGGTATATAGATGAAACTGTGCAGATGGTACAATGGATGAATGGACATTGTGCAACAATCGCTGCAGAGGGAAGCTCTCTCCCAACGGGGAAACACTCCTGTGGTCAAGGACATTCAGCTTCGGATCCTCGGGTAAGCATACTCCAAGGTGAACCTAGCGATACACAACAACAGAGTCACCGAGCAGAGAATGATAGCCAAGTTTGGAACCTAGGGGAACAGCCTCAGCTGGGATCTTGGGTTCATGTCACACAGCAGGTGAGCCTACTGCACTCGACATCCTCTCCCACACAGACACACGTCTATATAGATTTATGGGGTGAATTTGTAATTGCAGGTGCATTCCATTTTGTTCAAAAAGCATACAGTCTAAACTTGTAGACAGTCAATGGGGCATTTTATAAATTCTTACTTTGGAATTAAAACCAACCTGACTCCAAGGTGATACGTAGCCAGATTGTAAACAAGTCTTTACATCTAAAATGCATTGTCTGACCTGTGATGTCACCTCTGGTGGACTCAGGGAACTGATAAAATCTCTAGTAATCTCAGGGAAGAGACTTGAGAAATTCTTGAAATTTATATATTAAATCTTTTCTAATTGATTAGAAGTTTAAACAGCCATCTTAGGTTTGTTCAACACATTCACATCAGTTCATTGACCCTTTGCTTATAAATTCTGTGTCTGATGCCACCTCTCCCACTGACGTGAAGGAGAGACTGAATGCTTGTGTTTTCAAATAAACCTGTTGGACTATAACTTGATGTCACGTGACTTCTCACCTTATCCACATGAGCACCTCCACACATTAGTTTGAGAATTAAATATTTTTAAATGCAGGGTCATAAAAGCAATCAATTGGAGACTTGCAAACAGACCCAAGCTAATTGCCTGCCATTCAAGAGATTAGGCCGATGTAGTGACTTAAAGATGTGAGGTGGAAGTTTGAACAAGGATTTTGTCTACACACAAGATTGAAATTATTCACAGGTCCCACAATTAGAGCCTTAAAGCTCTAAGCTAACTACTTATTCCTTATGTAAAGCATCTCAGCTGCATCCCATTGCTATAGATACAGGTTACATCAGGTGATAAACCCAAAAGTGTGCATATCTTTTTCTTCTGAGCTTTGCATAAGTGTGCATTTGGATATATATTTGAATTGTCAATGTCAACAAGTATCTTTGTAAGAAAGTTGAAGGATCTTAATTGAACAACCCAGATAAAATATGGTTTTTCCCCCAATTAAGAACATAGAGCAGTACAAACACCACCAAGGGAAATGAACACACCTTCAATTGGTCACGCAAAACTTAATATAGGGAATATGAGTCAATTAAAAAAATTGACTGCTAAAAGAAAATGTCAGGCAGCATCTGTGGAGATAAATCAGAGTTAACAGATGCTGCCTGACCAATTGAGATTTTCCAGCAATTTCATTTTTGTCTGCTGCTTTACAGCATCTACAGTTCTTTCGGTTTTTAAAATGGGTAACACTCAGCCCAAGAGCATGGACAGCTGTTTATAGGCACTATAGACAAAGGGCTGTTTGTGATAGCAGGCCAGGTGATGAAGTCAGTAGGCGAGAAGGAGGATATGGGAGAAAGGATATGGGAGAATGTTCTCAGGTCCTAAAATTATTGGACTTGCTGGGACCCAGTCAAAAGTTGAGACGTTCTTTCAGCTTGTACTGAAAGACACTGGAGCACTTTGACATCTGTCTGAGCCTTGCTAATCAGGGAACCACAGTGGTAGGCAACCAGAAGCTCAGCCAGAACATGGTGTTCGTAAAAAGTGGTCACCTAATCTGTGATTCAATTCACCAGATTAGAACAATCCACATTATACTGTGTAAGCAGTAAACATTTCAGATTTGCATGAAGCAGTAAATTTGCTCAAAGGGCAAGTCAGGAAATCATTACACCATTTGTGTAAGTGGAGGGAGGGAGAAATAGTTGTTTGGTGATAGGAGGGAAAAAAAAAAGTGAATGGAATACAGAATGCAGCAAGTATGGAGGATGATAGTCATAACGGGAAACAGTAGGTTTGTGGCAGATAATGGTGGCCCCCAGCCTCTAGCCAGAAGCAGATCATGTCAAGGGAGGAGCTAGAGACAGACCACTTGAAAAAAAGGTAAACAGGTAGAAGAATTACAGTTTAAGCATTGAAAGCAGAAACAGCTAGGTCATTGCCACATTGGAGAAAGTGGAGTGGGTGCTGAAGTAGAACTGGGACAAGTTATATTCCACTTTTTGCCTGTTTGAAAGTAAGTGTGGCCATGGGGTCCTTCATATGCAGATTAAGGGCAGTTGGAAGTGCTTTCCCTCCCCCCCAACCCCATGTTCGTGCTGAAATATTGTAGCAATTAAACTAAAAACAGTTTTTTTTTTAAAATTGAAAAGTTCCTGGGATAGCTGCAAGCCCAGAAGCTGTTTCGTAGTTACTTGTCTGTCAAACTATATTTGCAGCAATTCTAACTGGGTAGCAAAACCCCCTTAAAATGTTTCAAAAGAAACTTCCAGTGTCTAGGCTATTTGGTTTTTAAAAACACCATCATCTTAGTTAGAATTACTTGTGATATTTCAGCTCTATAGGGAGAGATTTTAACTTTGAAACTGACCTCTGTATACAAAGTTGTAGGGAAGAGGGATGAGAGCAAACATCTGCTTTAACATGCAATCAGCTATTTGGTTGGTTAAAAAGGCAGCCAATTGAAAGCTTGAGTGGTTAGAGACAGTGCCAAACTGATTTTAACCACTGATTCAAGGAGTGTAATCAAGTCAAAAAAGGTCTAACAACTAATGGGCAGTCAGATAGTGGAGTGAGTGGGATCAGATTTGTCAAACAATCAGCAGTTCAGGTCATGATCAAGACATGTTTCCTGACTGAACTAGGGAGTAATAAATCCTTTGAAGGGTCACTGCAATAAAGTCATGGTGGCTAGAGCTTCAACCAACAGAAGTACCCTGGTGGCATCTTAGGACTCTGGTTTTAACTGCCTAAATTGGGCAAACTGCTAGGGCTGACATGAAACCATACAGAGATCAAAACATTGTTACAGGTCAAGACTAAACAGTAAGCCATTTCACACCAGATGTTTATAGCTAAGTATATACCAGCTTGGCATTAAAGACAATACAATTTGAATTTGTCATTAGCTTTTAATGAACAAAAATCATTTAAGCTCTGTAGTTTCTGTAGAGAAAAGTGAACACAGTAAGAGCAATCACTGCTGAGCCTCCAAGCAGCACTGGCCAGGGGGACTTTTCTTGGATATGGATGCCTACAAAAACAAAAGTTTCAACATCACTGATTAATAAAACAAAGTCCCCCCCAACCCCCACCATCAAGTGATACTTCACCTTGCTGACTCTTGCTCTCCACAGTAGGGAACTCTGTCAAAATCAGAACTGCTCCTGATGATACATATCCCTGCACATGGGCTGTGTCAGCACTGCGACCTGTTGCAATTACACACCTGGTCAGTACAGCATTACTGGACTACAAGCTGTCCTGTAGTCCATCACAAAAGCATTACCTAGCCGTTGTTTCCTTGGTATACATTGGCCAGGACACAGGAATCTATTTACTGGCTCCTTCCCGCACAAGGCTACACTGCAGTGAAAGTATACCTTGAAGGAAAACAGAACTGCATTATAAAACAGGACATGTACTCACAACATCACTGAAGGAAAAAACCATACTGAAGCAATCTTCACCTGTTCCTTGGTGTAATTATTCCCCTGGGTGAAAGCAAACATCTGGACTTCAAACCTTTTGAAGTGGGCAGGATATTTAACCCTCTCATTCTTGGTTACTGGATGGAAGGTGGTTCTGTACAAGTCAGCTTTGTTCTCACAGCTGTATGTAAAAAACCAGACACTCATCACCCAAGGTGAACATCAATAACTTCCTGTCTCTAGACAACTGCAACTGACTTGCCTGTTGATAATTAGGGCCCACTGTGGAACGCTGTGTTTGTCTGGTGATGCAGTCGCCCAGCAGTCCTGCAGGAACAGTTCGATTTGTGGATCTGCATTGTGCAGCAGCTGCACTTCAACGTAGACAGGATCAGTCAGATACTTGACAACTGGATAGTCACCTTCCTCATACAGCTTGGAATATGACACATCTGCAAACATCCAAGCAAGATGGGCAGGGGGGTCCCTGATAAGACTGGATATCTACTCAAGCCACAGACATCCCCACACACCCACAGCCATGCGACAGCATGAGTACAAGCCACTTCAGGTGGAGATTTACCTGTGGCAAGTTGCATCATCAAGGTCAGAGGCCCATATCCAGGTACAACTGTCGGCTGAGGATTCACTCTGTGTTCAAACTGAAGGTGTAGGGAGTCATTTACATGGTAGCGACAGGATACAGCAAGCCTAGGCACAAAAGTGGCAGGTAACTATTTATTATGCTCACAGAAGAGCATGCATTAAACCCAAAAACTTCGCTCAGAATCTTACCGATATATTGGAACACTAGTTGACTTTTTGGAGAAAGTTACTTCGTTCTCATAGATCATGTAATCCTCCTCAAACTAAAGCAGAATTAGTCCATTAGAGCCCTGTGTATTTCACAGGCAGTGTTCTCATGTTCTGAGAAAAGTGAAGCGTCAGCTTACCCTTCTGCTTGTCCCACACGTGTTTGCAAAGAAGTCAAAGGTGGCCTGGAAGGCACTGCTCTCCTTTGGTCTACAGGTTTTATCTTTCAGCATCATTTTGCCATCCACTCCCAGCAATGCTTCAAGTCTCACAGCAGTGATGACAATTCTTCCATTTGGGAAACATGCTACATTTAAAAAAGGCAGAGCTGTTAATAACACCAGTACTAAACAAGCAAGAGAGCTTGCCTTGAGCAAGTGAAGTCAGGAACTTACTTATCAAGTCACTTATTGAAAAGCTGCAAGAAACAGAAAAGTTGACCAGAACATCCAGGGTTTTATTATCCCGGAATTTCAAGTCAAATCTGTTGCGAAGACCTCGCTCATTTATAGCCTGTAATTGAAGCCACAATTAGCTGGGTTCCACACAAACTAGGCCAAACTAAGACAAAAACCTCAGTTACATACTTCATTAACTACTTCAGCTGCATCATGGGGAATGGTTATTACCGAGTGGGTACCATTCTCTCTCAGGATATAGCCATACTGCTCAGCAACATGGGGGGTGAGCTGCATGTTTCCAATGAAAGGAATCCAGTGCCGATCCAACGTTCCGTGTGTTACCATCAGAGTCATGCTCTCTTCACCACAAAAGCCATCTGCCACAGGAAGCACTAAGAAAAACAGGGCACATTTTGTTACATGTAAGTGCTTTGAAGTATCACTTTGTAGTCTGCACTAGGATGAGAACACTTACCTATTTTGTGGTAGTGTATTAAGTGAACTGTATGGGTAAATGTTAGATTTTCAGGCACCACAATCATCGTGTAGATGACATCAAGCGTATATTGTTCAACACCATCTCCTATATACTGGGGAGGAAAAAGGAAACAAAAAGTCAGCACCATTTCCAATCAGTGACATGGGGATTATCTACCCCTGGCATCCCATTACCTTCCTGTCCACAACTGGTGACTCCATTGGAACTTCCAGGATGAAGATTCTGTTCAAGGCTGTCTCAATTACATTTGTCCCACTGTACACATGAAATATCTGGCTCTCTTCATCCACAGGGAAGGACTGAGAGTCCAGAGTGAGCTTTGAGAGTTCTACATCAGGAAGGAAGTTGCCCAATGAGACATTGAATAGCCATTGTTCAGGAATGGTATCTAGAAGATTCAGAGAGAACAATTACTAGATGTTGTAAAAATTGATCAGTAGGCTACTTGTCCTTGCTTGACTTTAGAGCAGGGTTAGATAGGAATTTTAGTTTTGGGCTATGGATTTGAATCCTTAACATTAGAAAGGGTGCTAAGTAACTAAGTGTTCAGCTGAAGTGAAATGCTGGACATCTTTGGGTCAGAGGACATTGGAAGAGAGAGGAAATGAGTCAGTGTTGAGTTCAAAAGTCACTGACTTTTGAATCTCAGCTGCCATTTCAAGTTAGTTGTTTGCTAGTGATTGTGAAAGTGTTAGATTTTCCCTCAACTCCAATGAGGACTTTTTCCCCAATAAAATTCATTGTGCAAAGAAACATGGTGATCTGAGATTAACTCAGCTAACAATGCTTATGTTAACCAGAAGGCTTCTTTACTAGCCACTCACCAACTAAAGTGATCCCTCTGAATTCAGGAGAGGTGGAGTTCATGTGGTGCTAGGGAACAGTACTTCCTCCCAGTTCAAGTTTGGGAAAGGACAAGGTATTCTTGTTAATACAAGTGCTTTGTGAATATAGGAGGTATATAGTTAGTAAATTTCCCAATAACACCAAAATGGGAGGTAAAGTGGACAGCAAAGTTTACTTTAGTACAGTGGAAGTTTGACCAGATGGGCCAAGGGAATTTAGTTTAGGTTAAATGTGAAGTGTTGCCTTTTGAAAAAGGCAACTCAGGGTAGGACATACCTAGTGAAGTCCTGGGGGCTGCTGCTGAAAAGAGAGTGGAGTGTGGGTTCATTGTGGTTCCGCTTAAGGAACAGAGGTAGGATAGTGAAGTTGTATTTGCTATGCTGGCCTTTACTGGGCAATGCACAAAAATATTGGAGTGGTGGCTGTACATGAGTGGTTAGACCAATGTTCAATATTGAATGAAGTTCTGGTCTCCCCACTATAGGATGTTGTGCAACTTGGAAAGGTCTCAGAATTTATGCACAAACATGCTTCAGGGTTGGAGGGTTTGAGCAGGCTGGGGCTTTTTCCCTGGAGCAGAGGTTGAGGGGTGACCTTAGAGGCTTATAAAAATCATGTGGGGGAATGGATAGGGTGAAAAGCAAGAGGTTCTTTCCCCCAGGGTGGGAAGTCCAGAACTAGAGAGAATAGGTTTAAGCAGTGGGGAAGATTTTGAAAGAAACCCAGAGGGAGAAGTTTTCCTGCAGACGGTGCTGCCTGAATGGAATGAAATGCCACTGGAAGTAGAGGTGTTACAACTGCAACATTTAAACAGGCACCTGGATGATGTGTATGAATAGAAAGTGGTTCAAAAAAAGGGCTAGGTGCTGACCCATGGGACTAGATTTACTTAGGATCTTGGGTTGGCATGCTGATTTAAAAATTGAAGGATCTGTTTGTGCTGCACATCCAGATGACTCATTCTGTCAGGACTGGTGACTTGACATTAGTTCTAACGTGATTGGATCAAGTCTGCAAACTTGGACATGTAATTAATTGGTCAACCATAAGGTTTTTTTAAAAAAATTATTTACTCTACTGTTCCCTTCTTACAGGGGAGTACATACCATCAGTGATAACCAGGGGCTGGGGTATAAATGGTGTAGTAACTGGATGGATCACACTGATTTTATTCTGTCCCCATGCTTTATCTTCCCACAGGTTCTCCAGGAACAAGTTAATGCTGTACTTGATGCCATACTGTCCATCCACCACATGGCTCTGAAAAGTAAGTTTTTGAATTAAAACCAGACCAAAATTAAAAGTAGTTTCTCCCCCACATACATGCAGGTTTAAGCCAGCTCAGTGGTCCAAGGCTCTGTATCAAGGCTCCAGTCTCTTGGGTTGGAGTTTGAATTCAACTACCACCAGGTGCTGGGAGTTGTTAGTGGCTAGTACTGCTGCCTCAGCAACAGGGACCTGGGTTGGATTCCAGCCTCTGGAGACTGTACAATCTCAATTTCTATTGGGGGCCTTGGGTGCTCTAATTTCCTCCTGCTACAAAAAAAGGAGATACATAGATTAGCCACACTAAACATGGCATGGGGGGGGGGGGGGGGTAGGAGAAAGTATTCCATCTAGACCAGTTTGCTTTCTGTCTGGAGAGGTGGTGCAGGCTTGCTGGGCCAAGTGACCTCTTCCACACTGTAGGGATTCTAAAAACCAAGATGTTTGATATTTCTAATTAGTTCAATGATCAGACTTCTCATTTAATTTCCAGATTCAACAAATATGTATGCGTAGTCCCAAGACCTCAGGTACAACAAGTAGCCAACTGCAGCCAATGGAAACTAGACTTGGCCCCCAAAAACTAATTAAAGCAGGAAGATGTTTGTTATACAAAACTGTTACTGCTCATAGGCCCTTCAGCCTTCCCACCCACCCCCACCAAGACTGTCCTAACATGCATTTCATCAGTTGTGTTCCATTTTGCAAAGAAGATTGCTATATTCCCTTAGCCCATGTCTGCTAGCAACTCATTTCTAACTGGGGAAAGATAGGCCATCTACACCTCTTTGAAGCTGGCAAACTTTGATCACTCATCTTTCAAGGAAGAGTGATCATCACCACCTCCTTAGGAGGTCTTCACCAGAGCCACACAACAAACCCAAGCCATACTTGGAATAAGGTTCTCTATAGTTGCAACATGACTTGTCAGGTTTTTAAAAAAGAAAAACACTACTATATCCCAGCTGAGAGAGAATGCCAGATATGTCTAGATTCCTTTGTGTTGAGGCTAAACAAACAGTTTTTCCAAAAAACTGCACATTTCCCTCTTACACTGTTTCCCCAAAATGCATCATCTTGCATTTGTCTGGATTTAATTTCCCTCTGCCATTTCCCTGCCTAAGTCTTCAGCCTATAATCCTGCTGTAACTTCTGGCAATCTTCACTAAATGGAAGATCTGCATTTCTTCCACAGGCAAGGGTTTGTTACAATGATTCTGTAGGGCACTAGTCAGTTCTCCTGTTAGAAACACTTTCACTTGCATGAAAGAAAGTTCTGTATCCATCCTTCCAGCTTGCTAGAGGTCCCACGTGACCTCACCTTCCATAACGGCCTGTCATCAAAAGCCTTGGCAGAATCCACAACATTTACTACCCTCAAATCATTTGTTACTTCCTCAAACACAGCCATCCTGCTTATGGTTAATGAGTGGCACTTCATTTCTCACCTCCACACCTCCAAAATTGAGTAAGTCTTCATCTTCTCAATTTAAGTTCTCCTAGCATTGGCAAGGCTCATTAGGAAGTTGAAGACCAGATTATCTGTTACTGTTAAGGACCATGCTAGTGATTTCCCAGTCCTTCATTACAGGAGGCCCCTAGAAGACTTCATGCGAGATTCCCACCTCCCTCAGCATTCTGAGGGAGAACAGGGCCTGGGGGGGGTCCACCCACTTAATTGCTTTTCAAAGCACTTTAAGTGAATTGTCAGGTCCTAGAATATCAACTTAAGTTGATCATTCATCATGAACTTTTATATGAATGAGCATCTAGATTAAAAAGTAGTGTTCTAAAATTAAGAACATCAGCATTAAGATTTTGCAATCTTGGGACAATAATCTTTAAAAACCAAAACAGTGACTCGAATGAGTCGCTAAGCTTAGTAAAGGATTGAATGGAAAACCACTCCCTGAAAGAAGTCCATACCACTGTGGACAATTTTGGATTTAAACTAGGCTGGCCTGGTATCTTAAGATGAGACTGGTATCTTAAGATGAGATGTAATTTTAAATACCATAGACATTTTTAGATGTTACACATCTAAAAGGGGGCTCTCAACCTTATAGTATCCATCCTGTGCTCCAATTGGGACCTTTATTGCAACAGCTGTATCATTCTGGTCAATGGTGTAGCTTCTTTCTGCCATTGTTGTAGGATCCAACTTTATCCCATTCACTCCCATGGAGTGGTTGTCTTGATGAACTGCACTGGTTACAATTGGAGTGAAGATTCTTGGTACTGTCCAGATGATCATGTCATCACTGAATGAGGTACCATCTAGAAAGAGGGAAGCAAAGTAACATTTTGTCAACTTGACAAAGTCTTCAGGATCGACTAATCCAGGAGAATGCAAGTGGAATTGTGAATGAGGAAAAAACCATGTTCTGCAGCAAACATGATTTGTTAGTGGCTGATAACATGTATTTAGAGTTCCAAGTTCAAGTGAACAAATGTTTTTATTATAGCTGTATCCAATTTCAGATGGCTTAAAATTGGTGTCAAGGAGGGACTGGACAAAAAAGACAGACATCCTATATGGATGTTGAAACACTTTGCTTCTTACCTACAGGGCAAGCCACTGCAGTGTCAATTAACAGAGCCATCCAATGCTCTTTGTAAAAGGTAGTTGATCGGATCACCATCAAAGGAATTCCATGGACCTAATTAGAAGGGATGACTAGTTTACATGTCAAACTGGACTATTCAAACATACTAAGATTTGGAAAGTTTGACCAAGGAAGAATAAAAGGATGTTACATTAGTGAACTCACCAAAATGGTTTGAGCCTCATTGGTATCATATGGAGCACGAAGCAATATACGAGATACTGTTGTGTTGATTCCATAATTCATCTGATGTGCTTCTTTCACAGTCATAATCCTTTTGTCACCAGGGACATGAAAAACTACTTGCCATATTCCACTTTCTGCACTACTTACCTAATGCAACAGTAAAGACAGTTAAACTCCACTTGACCACAAAATATTGCAATAAGTCATTGTTAAATGGTGTTCTAGTACATTGGCAAGGATGCACAAGGTGACTGGTGACCTTGTTTGTACACTTTTTTACCCTCCCTGTCAGTGCAGGCTGCTGTTCCTACTTCACTGATCACCCAGTGGTTAAGACCATGTACTTTGCTAGTTGACCTCTCCAAGTAGAGGAATTCTTGTACCAAATGGATCCAATTGACAAATTGGATCAAGTTCTTACAACTCAAACCTCACTTGCAAAATAATCAAGTGTGAAGCTGGATGAACACAGTAGGCCAAGCAGCATCTCAGGAGCACAAAAGCTGACGTTTCGGGCCTAGATCCTTCAGAGAATTCTGATAAAGGGTCTAGGCCCAAAACGTCAGCTTTTGTGCTCCTGAGATGCTGCTTGGCCTGCTGTGTTCATCCAGCCTCACATCATCATCTTGGATTCTCCAGCATCTGCAGTTCCCATTATCTCTCCTCACTTTCAAAAGTTGGTTTGAATGTATGGTGCATGTATTCTGTGCTGTTATGTTGGCTGGGGCTCCTCCACTAAAAAGGAGAGAGTATGCTGTCTTGTATTTTCCTTACCCTAAAGGCATTGAAAGACTTAGTAAATTCTGCAAGAGTTCCTTGGGTTTTCAGAAGCCACTTAGCATGGAGGACAAAAATCCCAATTGAAGTAAATTGGTCTTTACAGAAAATGCTAAACTTTTGTGCAGAGTAACAGGCCTGTCATAGCTGCGACATGTCAAACAATTGAATGCCTAAAATCCCAGTCACTTAGCAAATCCACAGCATAGTGTGCCCTTCAGGATTTCTTAGAATCCAATCCACAAGAATATTGGAAACTGCTATAGTAGGGAGAACCCTTTATGGTAACATGTTTGAATATGCTTAAAGTAAAGAAATATTTGAGATGTTTTTGTGAAAGAAAATACTTTGTACTATTGAACTGGTCATACCTGAAACCTGGCTTGAATTTTAAAAGACACCTAATGATCTGTTAGCTTACTGGTGACAACTGTTGAGTGATACCACTAGAATTAAATTTAAGAACAAACCCAAAGAGATTGAGCTTTTTACATGCAACCTTGGACACAGTGAAGTGTCATTCCCAACTCTAATGCACTTGTTCAATAGCACAGCCTGCTAGTCTTAATGGGATTTCATTATCTTTTGACAAACTGAAAAGATCTCTTGTTTCACACATGTTCCTTAGCTTTAGGCCTTCTGCAGTTCATGAAGCAACTCAACTCTTCCCTTCCATACTGTTTGGGGCATTAGGTTTATAAACTGTGCTGTCTCCAAGTAAAACCCTGCATCTTCTAGCTAGAAAGTCTTTGTAACACTGGTCTCTTGTTCCCAGTGCAAGAGAGATTTCTCCATCTCAACCCTCTTAATGCATTGATCTGTATTTTAAAAACCCTCAATATACACCACAAGTCATACTCTGACTGCCCAAGTGTTCAACTGTATTGTGTCAAGGAAGAAAAAATGTTACAGCTGTACACTTACACACTTAGGGAAGTTTGCTTTTAGGTTAGGGCTCAAAGTTAGAGTAAAAACGTTGACTGCAATGTTTAATTCAAAAATCTTACATTAAATTGGTGTACCTTTCTTGTTCCTTGTAGTCAAGGACAGTTTGTGGGGAACCATGCTTACCTTGGAGAAAGCCAGAACTCACTTGTATAGCTTGGAGGGAGTCATTCAACTTGCATAGCAGGTCTGACTCCTTGCTTTGAGGCATGAACTATTGTGCCAGTTTTGAACCCACCACTACTAGTGGTCATTCAACACTAACCTAGCCACTGTATTTAAGCAAGCCTATGTTAAAAAAACAAAAAAAATCACCATGTCAAATCAGGGAGATAAGCTTTTGTAGTAATATCTGAATTTAAGTTGAGAATTAATTTAACTACAATGTTGTAGCACTTGACATTTTAACATTTGATGCAGTTAAAGTTCTTTGATAAACTCCTTAAGTAAGGAGTTTGCTCCATTGGGGATTTCTAGTATTCTGTGCTTGCAGTTCACATTGCCAGTTAAGGAGTTCATAAACTAAGGTCCCAAGATGGATTTATAAAGTCCACAAGGTGGTCAAACCATAGTAAGTTACATCTTTAAACTGGGCACAATTCATCACCATGTTAACAAGAAAAAGTTTCTGAAAACAAACTTACTTCTGGAAATACTAAAGCCCAATCTTCAGCGTCTTGGGCATAATCTATATTTGGTATATTTCTTTGTACAGAGACCTGTGCATAAATATTTAGAACAATAGTTAATGCATTTCTGTAGTTAACAAGTCCATGCCAAGAATCAGTGATAAAGACGCACAGTAATATTAGAGCATAAGCTAAATGCAAAATAGTTATGGGACAGATGAAGTGGTCAGGTAGGAACATGTATCTCTTTGAAAGGGTGCCTGATGCAAAAATTTAGGCAGGTGCTCTGACAGCTACCATACCTAGCTTTTAGTTGTCAAGTAACCTTTGACTTTACAGGAGGAACAATGCTTAGTTAATTTTCAATGCAGGTACCCCAAAAGATACTTTAACTCAAAAGCAAGAAATTAAAACTGTATACTACAACTAGAGAACAAGTGTTATATTCAGTGGCTAGGTTAAAATGGCCCATTTGGTGCTTTATTTCCTACAAGGTCTTGCAGTCTCCATTCTCAGTCTGAATGACTACATCCAATTCTGTAGTTTTTACCTGCATGTAATTTTCTTCACAGAAAACTTCCCTTGCAGCCCATGGGAAGTACATACACACAAGAGTCTGTGTGTATGTTGAAGCTTCCTTGCTTGTTCCAGAGAGTTTTATTTGTATAGTGAGCCTGAACTGCTCATCATTCTGTAAAATTAATTGAAACTGTAGTAACTGACAGATCAAAACATCTGGTTACATTACAAGAAAATGCACAATTGATCAGATATTAAAGAGATCAATAATCAAAATAGCTTTGTAATATGCACTTCCATTCAATTATCCCTGAGGTAAATTGAAGACTGGAGTCCTTCAGTGATACAGTGCATCAGCCTTCACATCTGAAACCAGCAAAGTGTTTACCCCATCTTTTTAAATCCCTCTCACCCATCTCCATTTCTGCTAGGGTTGCAAGAGACCTGCTACAAATAATTGGAAAATTGATGCTTGTTTAAACATCAGTAACTGCATTCATCTTCTACTAGGTCCAAAAAGTGTATTGAAGTGTTTAAAGTAGTGATATTTGCATCTGATAAGTGGCCAAGACAAAATTCCATGTTTGAAACTGTAGCTCCATACTGGTAGTTGAACTACTTACCAAATTATTGACATAACAGCTGAGGACTGAGGCACGAAATTCAATATTCTGGTAATTCACTGCAATTGTATAACCACATTGAGATGCAAGCCTTGGTGTGATAGGAAAAATATAGCCAGACTGATCTGAAAAGGTAAACAAAAAGTGAATCAAGCTGAATTATGTCTATTGACCACTTGTTCTCTGCAAAGAGAGATTTTTAGGAAAAATTCCTGAAAACCCACATAGCAGGAAATTTTTATTTAAAGAGGTAAGGGAAGATGGGAAGTGAGAACCCTGCCAGAATGCCAAGATATAGATAAGTGTGACACCAGTACCATGGCAAACCGAGTAATCAGCAATTGTTTTTAGTTCACTTGTAAACGGCATTGAGGAAGGACAAGTTTAGCTTTTGATTTGAGTTTAGTGTTTAGGATTCTTAAAACTCAAGTTGAGAGAAGGGAGCTCAATCATGTTGTATAGCTTGCATTTAGTGAAATTCTAAATGCTGTGTCTGGTCATCGAGACTGCAGGAAAGGGTCAATGTTTCGATTATCTTGATCACTGGGTTGTTCAGAACTTTTGCAACAGTGTCTCCAGCTAATGCTCATCTGCAAAGTAAGCAGTGTTGCATGGACAGGATGTAAAATACTGGCCACCCTGGAGCTAAAAGAAAGCAATTAGTGAATAAAGAGATGACCAGAGGAACAAAAACCAAACAGACAGTCTGAAAAGCCCCAAAATGCATCTTAGGAGTTTGCACCATAAAACAGCATGTGATGGTCTCCTGGGGAAGTGTAGTCATTACCCAGCTGTAGAGGGAAAGAACTATGGCATAGTGGAAGACAGACAGGTGCTTTGAGGCTGCAGACAAGATATTACCAAATGGCTGCAACACACTAGGGAATTGTGGCCCCCAAATTGGCACCAATGGCAAAGGCAGACAAGGAGGTCCTGCATTAAGACTTGGGGGAAAACTTGATACCATTGGAAAGCAGACCTCCTAGATTCTTGATTACACACTAGCAGTAAAGTGTCTAGTGTGACAGTCAAAAGGCTCATGGTTGCTTGACCACTTGGACAATAGTTGGCTTTGGACAAATTAATAGGTTATGCTAAAGCAATGAAACTGATATCTTTAGAGTTTGTGGTTGGTGCTGCCATTTGGTGGCAGTTGATCTAATTTAAGTTTAACAAACATTTAGACTAATTTAGAACTGAGGAGGCTTGATTAAACAGGTTTCTCTCAATTTATTTGTCAAATGAAGCGGGTAATAGAATAACCTGGAAGAATGTGGCCCCAAGCAACAAACTGGTTGGAGCAGTAGACTAGGTGAGGTTAAATGAAGTTATAATTTACATCTGTGGTCATGATAAAGAAACCAGGAGAAGAGGACTGTGATATAAAAATCAAACAGAGGAGATATTAGCTAGATTAGAAGGTCCAGATGTGATGTACCCCAGAGAGCTGCCAGAGGCAAGGGAGGGGATTGCAGGCACTGAGTTTGCAAGTCTTCTGGCCACAAGAGGACTAAAGGACAGCTAATGGCCTGTTCAGAGACAAGCCAGTGAAATATAGGTTAGTAAGAGTTCAGAAGTCTGTGGGTAGCCAAGTATTGGAAAGAGGACAGACAGAATCTACATAAAGATATACAGCACAGAAAGATGCTGATTTAGGATACTTGGTCAGTTGGGCCAATCTAGTTCCCATTTGCCAGCATTTAGCCCATATCCAACAACCTTTCTATTCATATAGACATCCAGATGCCTTTTATGTGTAGTTATACTAGCCTCCACCAATTCCTACAGCAGCTCTTTCCTTCAAACACTGCCCTCTGCATGAAAAAAGTTGCCCTTCAGGTCCCTTTTAAAATCTTTCCACTCTCACCTTAAGCCTATGCCATCTAGTTTGACTCCCCTACCCCAGTGGGCAGCTCAGCTATTCACCCTATCCATACCCCTGATTTTATAGCCATCACACCTCAGCCTCTGATATGCCAAGGCAGAGAGCCTCAGCCTATTGAGGCTGTCCCTACAGCTCAAATGCTGGCAACACCCTAGTTAATCTTTTCTGAACTCCCTCAAGGGTCACAAAATCCTTCCAATAGGAGGGATAACAGAATTGCATTCAGCACTCCAATAGTGATCTAACCAGCATCTTGTACAGCTGCAACGTGACCTTCCAACTTCTTTACTCAATGCACTGACTAATAAAGACAAGCAAACCAAGTGCCTTCCTCATTATCCTATCTGCCTGCAACTCCACTTTGAAATTAGGAGGCAAGCATTAATCAATGATAGCTTGCCTGACTAAGAAAAGGTGTGACAGGTTTGACCGAGTTGTGAAGATGACAAGATGGGTGGATGATTGTGGGTAGACTGTTGATGCAGTCTACATGGCCTTAGTTAAGTTTTTGACAAGGTCTTGCACAGACTGCAGATGGGATCCAGGGCAACTTTGATTCAGAACCATCCAAGACAAACAGCACAATAGTCAAGTGTTGTTTGTGACTAGAAACTGGTGTCCAGTGACATTCCACAGGGCTCAGTGTTAGTCAATTGATGTTTGAGCACATAGGAGGCTTGCTCAGTAAGTTTGTAGTCCAGTTTTGAAAATCTAATTCAGCAAAATGTTTGGATTAGCAGGTAGAGTGTTAAGAAAGTACCAAGGGCATTCAAGAATTCCCTTACAGGAGACAAGCACTCACTGGCTCAATATTTCCCATCCCTAATTGCCCTTAGGTGGAGGGGTGCCTTGAATCATTGTAGCCCACATGCTGTCATCACAGCATCAATGCTGTTGGTGGTGGTGGCAGGGGTGGGGGGGAAAGGAGGTGTTTCAGTAGCACTGAAGGAACAGGTATTATATTTAAAAATCAGGATGGCCAGTGGCTTAGATGGAACTCAGGTCTTGATCTCCTCATTCTGCTGTCCAGCATGAATTAAAAGCAATTCCTTCAGCTAGTATAGGAAGTTAAGATACTGCATTTCCACCACAGGTGGCGGTTTATAGACAAAGTGTACTTTTTTTTAAAAAGAGAGGTGATCAAATTTGACAGGTCAGAGCTCCATCTTGACTGATGGATTATTAGTCTGCTTTACCATGCTAAAGTCATTTATTCATGTAGTGCTAGTTAAGCCATAACTAACATGTTCTGGACCTAAGTGAATTTTGGCACAAGCTGGTCAAGCTAGCCTATTTGCATATTGTCAGAAATCATAATCCACAGATCAGCAACGTCACAACAGCAGAATTAATCAGCTGGATGCATCATGACCACCTGAAAGCAGTTATCCCATTAGCTAATTGCTAACAATCTGGAATAATATTCAGTGTACTGTCAATGCCATTTTTGCAATATTTCATTACTGATGTTCACCACATCTTAACAGGGGAGATGTTTTCATGGCAGTGGTTATATTAACCAGAAGAGTTATTGATCCTTCCAGTTCACTCTAGTGAGAGAGCATCCAACTCTTTCCCCTAAGATTTCTGATCCTTTAGCTCCAAGTGCTTTATCCAATTGGACAAAATATTGATCCATAACAATTTTATATCTGAGGGACCTATGAACTGATAGGAAATTTCACAGGCTATGATTAACATTACCCTTCAGTTACTAAACTAGGAGCTTCATGGATTTTAAGCCTTATTACCAAATTCAAACTAAGGCCATAACTCAATGCTTCCACATCCTTTGGAGGATAATCAATGATTGGTACATTGCTCCCTGATTTGAATACTGCTAAATTACCCATTGAGAAAGTTGCTGGTAATCTTGCAAGTCATTCAAGGTCAGTAAGACTTTAATAAAGTTAATCTACAGTATTCCAACAGCATGTTTAGAGCAAGTTAAATAAACAAGCCAAGGTAAATTTGGCTACTGGACTGAATCAGCTAAGGCAGTAGGGCCCAGATGCCTACTTTTTCTAGTGTTCAATAACCCTTTGTTTAAAACATATGCAACTGATTCATCACATTACCAGGATAGCAAAGTGTGGAGCTGGATGAACACAGCAGGCCAAGCAGCATCCTAGGAGCTGACGTTTTGGGTCTGGACCCTTCAGAAATCATTTCTGCACATTATCTGAGGAGGAATTCAAACAGGTCCTGTCCTTCTTACTGAAGGAATTGTTCTATAGCCATCTCTCACACAGAATCAGCAACAACCTATTTTTATGGCAATGTTATCTCTGCACTCCACTTTCACTGTTGTGAAATGGAAGCTTTTGTCGTTGTAACTTTTTGCTCAAATATTTAAAACAAAAACCGAGGCATTAACGTCATGGTTACACAAGTAACCACCGATTTCTGGACTGGCATGTAGTGGGAGAGAGAAAAAAACCCACACAATCTGGGACGGCATACAATGGGCGTCTGTCAGACCAGCACCAGGAGTCTGTGGTTACACACTGACTCCAATATGAAGCAGCACTCACCAACAACGCTAATCTGCCAGAACTTCCCAGCAAGAAAATCCTTATTCAATCCAACCCAAAAAACACTGTCGCGGCATTCAGTCTTCAGCAAACCTACAGCAGTGGATTTAAAAACAAGCATTTCAACAATAAAAACACTAGGCCATCACAGACAACACCAAACCAAGACACACTTTGTACAAAAAACACTGACCTGGCGGAGCACTTTGCATCCAGACTTCAGCGACTGTAGCAGCCACCGATAATATCAAACTGTTAAGGAGAGACAGAAGCAATGAGCAAACAGATGGGAACCTCCCTCCTGTCTCCAACTTTCTCCCCATCGCACAGACTTACCCAAACAGCAGGATCGATGCCATGATTCCACACTCTGGTCCCGAAATGAGCAGCTTCCGCTCCTGTCCCACTGAAATACTGACACAAGGGGAGGGGAGGAGCGCGCTATTTATCCCGGGTTCCGGGTCACGCACTCAGCAGCAGCACCCCCGCCCCTCAGGCCCAGCCCCCCACCCAAACATTCTTGCCCCTCACACACCTGCCCCACCCACATCTGCCCCCATCCTCATCCCCACTGATACCCACCCCAGTTGGCTCCCTCCCCCACACATCCACCCCAGCTGATCCACTCCCCCAATCACACTTGCCCCAGTTGAGCCCCTCCCCCACTCACCCCCCCACCCCCGGCTGATCAACTCCCCCACCCACATCTACCCCAGTTGACTCCCTTCCCCACTCACACCCACCCCAGCTGATCCACACCCCACCCACATCTATCCCAGTTGACTCCCTTCCCCACTCACACCCACCCCAGCTGATCCACACCCCACCCACATCTATCCCAGTTGACTCCCTTCCCCACTCACACCCACCCTAGCTGACCCACTCCCCCACCCACATCTATCCCAGTTGACTCCCTTCCCCACTCACACCCACTCCAGCTGATCCACACCCCACCCACATCTACCCCAGTTGACTCCCTTCCCCACTCATACTTGCCCCAGCTGACCCCCTTCCCTCCTCATGCCATCACCCCCCATGCACAGATGCTGCCAGACACACTGACTTTCTCCAGCAATTTCTGTTTTTGATTCAGATCTTCAACATCCGCAGATCTGTGTTATTCCATGTTGTAACTTGCCAAGATCCTTTTGCCTTCAAACAACCGCCAAACCTTAAACAGACCATCATTTACAGCAAACTACCCGGCCTTCAGGAAAACAATGTGTACAACACCACACCACCTTTACACACAACCACTGCAAGACATGTCAAATCATCAACACAGACACTACCATCACACACCACCCACCACATACACAGCAGATTCTCATGTGACTTGGCCAATGTTGTCTATCTCATACACTACAGGCAGGAACGCCCCAAGCATATTGATGAAACCATGCAGATGCTATGACAGCGAATGACTGGAAACCACACAACAATTGCCAGACAGGAATGACCCCTCCCAGTCGGGGAACACTTCAGTGGTCATGGACATTCAGCCTCCGATCTTCGGGTAAGCATCCTCCAAGATGGCCTTTGAGATACACAACAATGTAGAATCGCCGAGCAGAAACTGAAAGCCAAGTTCTGTCCCCATAAAGACTGCCTCAATGCCGATCTTGGGCTCCTGTTGCATTACCTGTGACCCCACCACATTATTCTGTATCTGTAAAATGTTCCTTACTGCCATGTTTTTCATCAACACCTTGGTAAATTGTTATGATCTCTCTACCTTAATTAGTTTGTATGGTTTTGGGTTACTTGCCACTTTGGTTAGACCCTTGTCATGTGGCTCTTATACCTATCATGTTATTCCAGTCATCTGCTTTGTCTCCAGCGCCATCTTTTAAAAAAATATTTAGTGATTATCTCTCTGCTTCATTTAATCGGATTATAGGTCCATCCCTTCACTTGTTATTCAGCTGCTGACACCTTACTCAAACCATCTGACACTCTTGATCACCCGCAGAGACCTATTATTTGGCCTGTCAACACGCAACTCACACCATTTGTATGATCTTTTGATCTCTCTGCCCATTGATCTTTCTGCCTATAAATTTAGTTTCTGTGTGTTTCTCTCTCACTTCACTTGTATTGGGACTATAACCTGGTGTCGTCTGGCTTCTGACCTCATCCACCCCAGTCCAACACTGGCGCTAGCACATCATTGCTCCTGAGTGATATTCAATCTTTGAGGTACTAGATCCCATTCTCATAGGTAGGAACTTCCTATGCTGATGTCAGTTTTAGTTTTCCCAGCAGATATTTGTACATACAACCTCAAAGCATATTTTGCTTCTCTGCGTATCCAATAATTCAATTCATAGAATTAGTATCATGTATTGATTATAGATGCAAATCTGTGGTTAGCATTGGTGCCTCACAGTACCAGGGACTGTGTTCAATCCCTCTTTGGGCTGTGTGAAGTTTGCACAGTCTCCCTGTATCTTTACAGGTTTCCTCATTGCTCCAATTTCTTCACATAGCCCAAAGATGTGTAGGCTGGGTAGATTGGCCATGGGAAATGTAGAGTTACTGGGATAGTGTGGATCTTGGCAGGATGCTTTTCAGAAGGGTTAATATGAGCCAAACAGCCTGCTTCCACATTGTGGGGTTCTGTACATATATTACATTAATCACAATATTATCACTTAAGTTCATTGGTATTGGAGTGGGTTCTGATGTAAGTTAAAGTTCCTGTAATTGTTGGCATTGTAAAACATACTGAATCCATAACACGCAGGGATAGTTTGCCGCCTAGCATTGCAACTGCTTTGTTAAATGACATTTTTTTCTCTAGGGTGTGCCAGGAGAAACTGTTTCTTTCATCCAATCTTCTATTCAAATCAAAATTTCAGAATGCTCTATAGTTGCTGCTTAAACAACAGAGGTAGGTGCGATAAATAAAACTGAAAGAATTGTGGATGCTCTAAATCAGGAACAAAAACAGAACTTGCTGGAAGCTTAGCGGGTCTGGCAGCATCTGTGAAGAAAATATCATAGTTAACGTTTCGGGTCCTTCCTCAGAACTGATTATTTTGTGCATAATCCTGTTCATGATTTAAAATTCAACAATTTGTCTTCTCAATTTGGAACATATTTATCCAGAATGAAAACATTGTAATTTCTAGACAGAACTTGATTGTCTCCATTTCTAATATTTTTTTCAGATATGTTAATTCTAAATTCACAATAGATGATTTGTGATTCTTAGCTGTCTGGATATGTACAAGCAATGAAATAAAACACATCTGTGAGAGGGGAACTAATAGCTACTTTGACAGCTGGCCTAAGATGCTGCTTGGCCTGCTGTGTTCATCCAGCTCCACGCTTTGTTATCTCGGATTCCCCAGCATCTGCAGTTCCCATTATCTCTGATACAATTTTAACCTCACTGCGAAGCCTCTCCTAGGGATGCCTAACCTGAAGAAATTACCCTCCTCCATCCAGACAAACCTCAGGGGATCTCTCTCCCACTGCAACTCTCTTAAGCTTTTGTGATCCTAAGATGCTCCTTGGCCTGTTGTGTTCATCCAGCTCCACACTTTGTTATCTGGCAGCTGAAGTAATTTAATTATGTGCACCTTATTTGTGTCAAATACATTTTGTATTCAACATTAGCTTTAAAAACGTGAAAGTTGCCAGAGCCTGTGAGCTTCTTTTACAGTGATTTTAGACACGACTCCACAGCTAATCAAGAAGCTGCTACACTATCTGGATGGTCAAGTTGATCAGTTATATTCAAGCATATTTAATAAAGGATTGCTATGTTCTGTGCGGTTCAAAAAATCTGACATCTACTTTGAAGAGATCATAAGTACACATGAGCTGCAGTTTCAAGATGCTTACATGCCTATTTCTCACAGAAGTGGACAGGACTGAAGAACCTGCACAAAAAGGATATTTGTTTTGGATTCTATTTGCGAAACAGTTTAGATAATGATGCAATAAAAGCCCTGAATTGTTGTTTGTTTGACATTTTGTATTTCATTGTGCCATCCTACTCATTTTAAAAATTCTTAAATATTATTGCCCTGAATTATTGACAGAAGTGTAAAGGCTTTAACTTTCTGAATTGGATGGGGATGAATGGTGGATATCATGTTTCAGGGTTTATGAAGGCTTCCTTAGGAATTTAGTGTGACATCATTAAAGTACTACACTTAAGTTAGAGTTTGGTCTCCAGTGATCAAATGGTCAGAATAAGATGGATTGAAAATCTATATGAAAGTTAGATAAGCCACTTTGCGCTTAATGCTTTATTAATAATACTCCAACTTGAGAGACATATTTTATTACTAATGTTCCAGGTAAGTGATTGGGTTCCAATGCAGATATGACATTTATGTGTGCCGTGCTGGTTGGCTGTATTTGATAACAGCAAATAAATGCTCTGAAGGGCTACAGACCTAGTGCTAGTTTAATTGGCATGAACCCATAGGCAGCAAGTGATTCAAGAGTCAAATTGCTGGTTCCAATGGAAATGACCAAACCAATCTGGAATATTTGAGGAGAGGAATAGACAGAAACGGGCAGAAACAAATTCAGAATAAGCAGCAATGGTCAGGCAAACAATGCCATATTTTCTTGGGGGGAGGAGAAGGGGATGAGGAATAGTACAGTGTCAATTTGAAGGGCAGTGGAGTTGGTGAAAAATGTTTCTTTATTCATTGATTTTTATGTTACAAAGCAAACTAGTTACATGACTTGTTTGCAACCTGATTTGAAAGAAGTATCAAACAGTCTGCTGTTTGGAACACTGGAGAAGTGCATGTAGATCGATTCTGTCAGATACCAGAAATGTTGAAGTTAACTATCTGAAGCCCAGCATGAATTTACAACAGTGTAGTTAATATAATTGCTGGAATATCGCGATACAAGGATAACTGCTAATCCTACGGCTGACTGGTCTCATTCATTCATTTTGCTGTGAACATGAAAAGAGTCTTGGATGTTCAATAAAGGTTTCAGCTGGTTACTGCATAAATTCCATTTTTTTATGAGCCTAAAGACAAAGACTTGAATGAACAATGTTATCATAGAGTAGGGTCTATGAGAAATGCTGGAAATGTAATGGAACTTGGAAACATGTGCTGGTTATTATTAAGAGCTAAATGGGTGAGACCGTGTGAACAGGTAATTGATTCAGAAACATGGTGATTACGTGGTAGAAGACAAATGTCTGTTACATGGCTTGTTTGAATGAAACAAAAGTGTGACTGACACAGTACCCTCTAATGAATAGAACTCATGCATAGTGCCAGGCAAAAATAGAACATAGAACATAGAAAAGTACAGCACAGTACAGGCCCTTTGGCCCATGATGTTGTGCCGTGGAATAATCCTAATCCAAAAATAAAATAACCTAACCTACATTCCCCTCAATTCACTGCTGTCCTTGTGCATGTCCAGCAGTCGCTTAAATGTCACTAATGACTCTGCTTCCACGACTACCACTGGTAAACTATTCCATGCGCTCACAACTCTCTGGGTGAAGAACCTCCCTTTGACGTCTCCTCTATACCTTCCTCCTAACACCTTAAAACTATGACCCCTCGTGGCAGTCAATCCTGCCCCGGGGAAAGGTCTCTGGCTATCGACTCTATCCGTGCCTCTCATTACCTTGTACACCTCGATCAGGTCACCTCTCTTCCTCCTCTCCAGTGAGAAAAGCCTGAGCTCAGTCAACCTCTCAAATGAACTTGTTAAGAGGTGAATGTATTCCTGTATTCACCAACAACAGTTTATGAATGTTCATAATGATGATCATATTCCTAGATTTCCTACAGACTTGTTGAATTTCTAAGTTTTTTTGAAAGAAGACATATAGCCGAAAAATGACGAAGAATGTAAATTTGGAGCAATGTAATTCGGTGACTGTATGCACATGCTCAGCCTTGAGGGAGATACTGGAATTTCACATCAGACTGATGTCAAAGGAGCTTCAAAGAGAGGGACTTCAAAAGGGACAATGGTGTGCTGCCAACTGAAGACTCATTAACAATGGTTTATCTTGGACTAAGCACATGAAGGGAAAGGAGAGACCATTCTGGGAGATAGAAACACATTCATTTAATTCCTCTTCTAAGCATATACAGGACCGAGGAATAAAAGTCAGTTTCAGCCTTGGACTGTGTGTGCCTGTGGGTGAAGGTGTATGCTGTTAGGGTCACAAGTGAGAATGCCTTTAATTTACATTGTAGGTAAAAACAAAAAAATGCCTCCCTCTCTTGCCAAAAAAAAAGTGACCTTGTGGAAACGGGACAAAGACCTTTCAGTTGGCCTGCAAGATCAGCATCTTGAACCAACCAATACTGGGTTTACTGATATCACCCAGTATAAAGACTGCGACATTCTATAATCTATTCTTCTTGGAATCCAGAGACTAAAAACCTAACATTTGAAAGTTTCATTTTTTTTAACTCACCTATCATTTTTAATCTGGCGTAAAAAACCAAAAGAACTGTAGATGCTGTAAATCAGGAACAAAAAACAAAGTTGCTGGAAAAGCTCAGCAGGTCTGGCAGCATCTGTGGAGGACAAAACAGATTTAAAGTTTCAGGTCTGGTGACCCTTCCTCAGAACTGATGGTGGCTGGGAAAACGTCAGTTTATCTGCAGAAAATAGGGAGGTGGCTGGGTCAGGGAGTAAACGGTAGGATAGAGCCCAAAGAGAGAGAAAGATAGTTGGACAGACAAAGGAGTTGATAATGATCAGGCTGGGAGGGTGAATAGATGTCAACAGGGACTGTTAGTGACTAATAACAGGGGGTGGGTCATGGCGGGCTATGAGGTAACAAGGCCTGGTGTGTGGGGTGGGGGGCTGGGGCATGAGAAGTGTTTAGACCCTAAAATTATTGAACTCAATATTGAGTCTGGAGGGCTGTAAGGTTCCCAAGTGGAAAATGAGGTGTTGTTCCTCCAGGATAACAAAGTGTGAAGCTGGATGAACACAGCAGGCCAAGCAGCATCTTAGGAGCACAAAAGCTGACATTTTGGGCCTAGACTCTTCATCAGAGAGTTCCTCCAGCTTGCGCTGGGCTTCACTGGAACACTGTAGCAAGCCAGAGTAAGCAACCTGGGAATGTGTATAACATTATAAATTCCTCTCGCATTTAGTAACTATATGGGACATTGGCTCCCTTTAAACATAAATTCATTTGTCTGGGAGAAGGGCATGAACAAGGGGAGCATTCCTTATTAAAATAACCCAGGAGTTTGACAAATTGGGTATCCCATCTCGAATTGTAATAAATTATGGAATCTCACATGGGGACTGGTTGTACCAGAAGCCTTTAAAATTAGTCAGGACAAGAACGTTAGTCCCTATTTAACCTGGTGCATTCTGACAAAAGTAAATCTGTTCTCAAGGACCAATGGCACCTTCAATAATTTTTAATAAAATCTCTTAATGTCAGGGGAAGAAAAACAGAACAGAACTTACTACTAAATATTACATGTAAGGTCACATATATATTTTTAGGGGGAAAGTAAAAAAAAACTTAAATTTCACAATCTCAGGGCATTCCAAACTGGAATTGAAGTTGAACATTTTCGAACGTCACGAAATGCAGAAAACAATTTGTTAGCATACAATGTGCTGATAACCAGGTAAAACTGATCTGAATGTGACAGTTTGATTGAAAAATACATCTTGCCCTAGAAGACTAGGAAGAACCCTCTGTCCTTCTGTGAAATAGTACCAAGGAAACCTGTATGCCCACCTGAGATAGCTGACGGGATCTCAGCCTAACATTACAACCTGAACATGGTACCTGCAACAATGTAGCACTCCCTCAGTGTTTCACTAGGAGGGTCAACCTAGTTCTTAATGTTCAAGCCTGTGGAGTAACATGTGTATTACCTAGGACAATGTGTTCTAGGAGCTGTTCGCTGGGTTGGACACCAAGACAAACATCAATTGTGTCTGGGGGAACCATCGGCTTGGTGAAAGATACTTTTTGGTCTTGCCTGAAAATTGCTGGTCTTCCAATGTAAAGAGTCGACGATTGCAGACTGGCACATTCCAAGGTCCTGGGCTATGTGCGGAGGAATGCACTAAAGATTGGGCAGATGCTGCCACAGTACAGTGGAGAAGGACTAATCTGTAAGGTTTTTCTGCCAAAGTGTAATGAGAATCTGTTAAGATCCAAGGTCTTCATGAAGCCTTAATGGGAATTTAAATAATTTCCTGGCAATAATGAGAAAATGCCCTGGTTTGCAACTGAATGCAAACTTTGAGGAATGCCAAATCCCAACTTACTTTTTCTGAAAATTCTAAACAAAACTGTTTTTGGACCTTTGTGTGTACTTGTAGATAGTTTTATGAACAAAGTATATTCACAATAAAAAATCTTGCATTGTTCATGGCATTCTATCATTGCTGTACAGGATTGTCAGCCTGCTTTATTTTGAGTTCACGTTTCTAGATAAGCATTGATATACAATTTTGTGACAGAGAGGCAGGAATGTTACCACTGTTTCATTGTGATTTTCTGTTTTTACTGCACTGTTTCTACTTAAACACTTAGATTCACCGTAAATTGTTGCAATTCGCATCTGATTCTGAACTAAAAAGCATAATTGAATCTGAAAATGCAGGACAGAAATACCTCAGTAAATTAAACAGAACATATAAGTAAATGGAGCAAACACTGATGAAATTTAATATAGACAAATACAACACAGGAATGTGGGGTGCATGTTGACCACGAATGCTATTGAATTAGTTTCAAGGGGGATGTTGAATGAAATGAAGGGAATCTGTTATACTAAATGCCCGGCATGTCAATCTCACAGAAAAAACAATCATCAAAACAAATTGTGATCAGAGATAATGGGAACTGCAGATGCTGGAGAATCCAAGATAACAAAGTGTGGTGCTGGATGAACACAGCAGGCCAAGCAGTGTCTTACGAGCAGAAAAGCTGACGTTTCGGGCCTCAACCCACCCGAAACGTCAGCTTTTGTGCTCCTAAGATGCTGCTTGGCCTGCTGTGTTCATCCAGCCCCACACTTTGTTACAGCAAAGCAAATAAATTGTTGAACTGTGTAAACAAAGTAGTGCAGACATTTAAGCAAGACTAACTTGCATTAATGTGTTTGTGCTTTGAAATACTTCACTTTGTGTAAACTGCCAAATTGTCACCAAGGCGAGGAAAACAGAAGACATTCAGACTCTGGAAATACTTCAGGGAAGGATCATGCGATGAACTCTTTATTGTTAGAAAACTGAGTCATGAAGGAAGTTGAGAAGAAACTGACATTTTCAGTCTTAAACTGACTGTCTGTGATATGTGTTTTTATAGTAACTGGAAAAATAAGAAGAGCAAGGCACTGAAACTAATGTATTAATGACATTTTGAAGACCTTTGTACAGAGAGGGACCAATAGATTAGGTTCCCTACAGCGTGGAAACAGGCCCTTCGGCCCAACAAATCCACACTGCGCCTTGAAGCATCCCCCTATAACCTACACACCCCTGAACACTATGGGCAAATTAGCATGGCCAATCCACCTAACCTGCACATCTTTGGACTGTGGGAGGAAACCAGAGCACCCGGAGGAAACCCACGCAGACACGGGGAGAATGTGCAAACTCCACACAGACAGTCGTCCGAAGCGCGAATTGAACCCGGGTCCGTGGCACTGTGAGGCTGCAGTGCTAACCACTGAGCCACTGTGCCGCCCTAAAGCCACTGTGCCGCCCTCAATAGTTCTAGCACAGGTACTTGTACAGGGTAATGGAGACAAAATCCCTTAAATTATTTCAGAAATAATTGAATAATGTGATTCTTGATAGATAATGTAAGATTAATTTGAAGAAGTTGTGATTTATTTATTTTATGAGTAGAAAAAATGATGAAAGAGGAAAATTTTGAAGTGAAATGAAACAATATTTAATCTAATACAAGGATCTTGTAAAATATGTTTTTCCTTTCATTGCCACTGGGTATTTATTTCATGATGTTTGTGAAATATTAGTACTTGTCTTTGTTAAATGTTTAATCTCATTTCTTTCATCATTTCTAGTCAACATGTGTGACTCCAGGGCAGTTTGTATTTGAACCCAGATGTAGGAACACACTGTTGTGCCTCCAGGCCCAGTTGATGTCTGGTGTGTGTTTGCATTTCTTACTTAATATTTAAATTAAATTTTATCATTAAGGTTCAAATTTCAATATAATTAACTATAACCTGCACTTGTGCTGGCTCAGATTTTACTGTAATGGTGTAGGCGTGTTAATTTATTTTTGTGATTTCTTTCCAAACCTCAAGAGGGAGGCAAAACATTTCTGACTCTGGCAATCCCTGCTGCACAAAATAGGTTTCCGACATGCGGAGCTGGCTGTCACTTGTTGAACAATTCAACAAAGTTACTGAATATCTAAAATGACCATCGATACATGAAACAGTCCCTCCAACTCCTTTTGCACATCTGTGTCCAAATTATGTGTCATTTGATCTTACCCTTTAGAACTGAGTCTGACATCTCCCTTGTATGTCGTTGCACTAATTATCAATCTGCATTTCCCTTTGCTTCTCTGTCTGTCTGCATCAAGTGTAATCGGGAGCACACAGAATACAGATCGTCTCAAGCAGCTTTTCGTTCAGTAAAATATTTCCGGCTTGGAGTTTCCACTAAGGTGCAATGCATTACAGTATTACAGAATTAACCTTGATTGTCATGTGCACTCGAATGAGTGCAGTGAATAGTTTGCAATGTTGCTTCTCAGTGCCAGCTTAGGTACAGGGTATGTAGGTACAGGATACTTGAGTGTTTGTTACAGACTTGAGAGAATCATAAATATAAGTTCAGCATTAGGATAAAGGATGAAGAAGCTTTCTTTTAAAAAGTATCACATATTAACCTTTTAACCAAGTCCATGCCAGCTTTCAGACCACTGGGCCAAGCGTATAGGAGATGCTGGGCATCAATCCTGGAGGCCTGTCTTGTAGTCCCCAAGGAACCTGGCGCCGCTGCCTGCTCTGGCTTCCAGAGCCTGCCTGGACTTGTCGCCCCCATGCTGACCTGGTCTGGCTCTTGCCTCCAGGACTCACCTGGGCCTGTTGCATCCGTGCCAGCCTGGCCTGCAACTTTGCCTCTGGTACTCACCTGGACTCACCACATCTGTCCTGGCCTGGCCTGGGCTTCGCCTCCTGACTCGCTACTTCTGTGCTGGCTCCCTTCAGTCTCTACCATTAGCCTCCACTAAATAAATGTTGAAAGCTTGAAAAAAACAAGAAAAAAACAGCAAAAGACTTGACGATGCAGAGGAGCTCTGGCTTGACCATCTCACTCTGCCTCCATCTTACTTAACTGAGCAGTTTGTGCCTAGAATGTGCTGGACACTGCATTAGATTTACAGAAGGTGAAGTTTTGCTCATACACAACGCTCATCAAATAAACCTCAATATAAAGTGTTACGTCAATCAATGTAATTAAAAATCTAAGGGCTAGTCATAATCTGAAAGCATAATATTTGTGTTCACACGTGTGTTGGCACATTCAGCTCCTTGTTACATCTCCTGATTTCTCCACAATTTTGCTACATTTTCAGACTGTTTACCTGACATCCAATGCTATTGAGTACACATTTTCTCACATTAAATATTGGAAATTTCCCACTCCAGACTCTGTTTCCTAGCTACTGTCTCCATTCCTCTCCCTGGCAACAGTCTTGAGACTAAACCAAACTGTTTTCAATGCTGGTGTCTCATTTGATCCTCAAATGGGTTTTCAACCTCCTATTTGCGCCATCAATAAGGCTCCATCATACCATCTTATCATAGAATCCCTACAGAGTGGAAACAGGCCATTTGGCCCAACAAGTCCACACCGACTCTTCGAAGAGCATCCCACCCAGACTCACCCCTTTACCTTATCCCTGTAACCTTGTATTTCCTATGTCTAATCCATCTAACCCATACATCTCTGGTCACTACAGGTAATTTAGCATGGCCAATCCATCTAACTTGCACATCTTTGTACTGTGGGAGGAAACCGGAACACCTGGAGGAAACCCACGCAGACACAGGGAGAATGTGTAAACTCCACACAGAGTGTCTCCCAAGGCTGGATTTGAATACAGGTCTCTGGTGCTGTGAGGCAGCAGTGCTAGCCACTGAGTCACCGTGCTACCCATCTCCTTTATTGATTTTACCATTGAATCATCTCATCTTCCACAGAAACCTTCTCTGATGCACTCACAACCTCTTCACTTGACTATTTCAATACTCTCCTGGCTGTTCTCCCTCATTCTACCTTGTGTAAACTTTCAATGATCTAAACCTTTGCTACCTGTGCCTTAAGCTTGTTCACCCATGACCAATGTGCTAGCTCAATTTCTTTGGTCCCCAGTTATGAGCAGCAATTCACTTGTCAAATTTTCATCCTTGTTCTCAAATCCATCCATGGCCTCAGCCTTTCCTACCACCTGTAATCTCCTCCAGCCCTAAAATCCTCTGAACTATCTCTATTCCACTAACTCTGGCCTAACTTGCACCCCCAGTTTTAATTTTTCTAATTATTGCCTACAGACCCTAAATTGTGGAATATCCTCCCTACACCTCTCAATCTCTCAATCTTATTCTCCTCCTAAATAAAACTACCTCTTTGATTAAAGCTTTGGTCATGTGACTTAATATCTCCTTATGTGACTTTGAATATAATTTGTGTTTGTTGTTGTAGCATAGCAGGAAGAATGAAATTGCTGATATAAGCCATTATTTAATCATTTCAGCTATTTTTTTTTCAGAATCAGGATATATCTGTGCCTTGAATTGACTGTTGGTCTTCAATTAACTCATTGATATTACTGCAGTGGCTGAGAATGACAGATGGTTTGAATGACCAGTAGATCTTCTGCTAACTGCCTGAGAATCTGCTTGCAACGTGAGTGATCCCTCAACTGAAAGCAATTGGCGGAAACTTGCCTTTCGAATTTGGTCAGATTTATGAGGAGGAGCTACCTTTAATTAAAGGACTGTTGAACCAGCGTTAAAGGTGTGGAGGTACTGTACTATAAAGCAATTAAATTGAAATGCACTTATGCTTGAAATTCAACAATCTTTTTCTGCTACTACTTCCGATTTTCAGCATAATGGCTCCAAAAGGCAAAATGACTATTGGCACATGTGCAGATGGGGCTAGTGATGTCAGCTAGCCATAACATGTTTCAGGGTTTTTCTGTGCTATAGTGGCTGATTTCACCATGTTCCATTACCAGCAACAGCATTGTCAGCAACATGCATAGATGCCGCCACCATTTATTTCATGGTTATTAGTTTCTTAAAGTCCGCTGTGCATCCTTGGCCACTTCTTGTGGTCTCTCCTGGCTCTTTAGGCCAAATCAAGCAGCAGGGGGAGATAGCAATCGCTTAAAAAGGCAAGCTTCAATATAATCTCAACGTGATTCTAATCACCACTACCATGTTTGCAATGCTATGTTGCTGGTCTAATGGCTGGGAAACAATGATGCACTCCAACACTGTGTACTTGGTTACCCATGCTGATTACCGCACATCACAGTTGGAGTCAGTAAGCACTGCCTTTGATGCTTTTCATACATATAAAGCTGTTACATGGCTGGAAATTATGCAACCATTCTAGCCCTCTTTCTATAGAAATATGTTCTTGGTGTTTTTCTGTTCACCACAATGTGGACAATGAAGAATCAGTAATTTCTCACATTTGTGCCAACACTTACTTTAAGAACTTTTGAAAACAGGCATTAAATTTCCCTGTGAACTTGCCATTTAATTCATTCTCCATTATTCAGCTTAATATAAGGCCCTAATGTTTACTGGATCCCCACCTCTTTGATCTGTAAATCCAATGTAAGGAGTAGTTGTTGATCCTGGCATACATGCCCATAGTCCTGACCTCAGACCATGCTGCAAAATTAAATTTTATTACCCATGTTTTATTCATTTTCTCAAGAGGATAACTAATGATGCTTTTCAATATCTTGAAGTCCTGTCCTCCCACCACCCTTTGAGAGGCTTCAAGAAACAGTCAGTATTCCCCATCTTCATTCAATTTATGAGGAACTAAGATGTAAGCAGAAAGGTTTAGTTATTGATTTTGTTTTACAGCAAGCTATAAATTCAAAGCTAAGCTATATACACCATTACCAGATCAATGAGAAGTCTCAGATTTAAAGGAATCCTTAAATTTTCCTCCTGATCGTGACCAAAGATCTCTAGTCTGTTCTCTGAGGCCATTCTCAGGCTTTTGAAATGTTTCAGTGCTTAGATCATGGTTCTCACTATGCCAGAAAACCTCTTTTTAATCCTTGCAGGGTGGAAGGAGGCCATTCAGTCCACTGAGTCCATTGCAACCCTCCAAAGAGCATCCCAACACGCCCCCCCACTACCCTCCCCCATCACCACAGTATCTCTGTATCACACAATGTGGGCTATCAACTCAGAATAGCTGAGCATTACAAAGGTAATGTTGTAATTTTACAATCCACTGACCAGGTTTCACTTGGAATACTCAGTGTTATTCTGATACCCGTAATTTCAGTTGGTATATCAGCATAGGAAAAGCAATAGTAACAAGAAAGGTACAGGACTATTTCTTTAGAACGAAAAGATGGGATGCTGTTTTGTTGATTATACGTGAGAGATCACCAGTTATTGTAAGGGATTTGGAAAAGCAATCTGCACAAGAATTCTCAGGTACCTTTTGACATTATGTCCGTTTTTTTAAATCAAATCATATGTTGTTCTTAGAAGTTCAATATCTTCATGTAAATGGCTGCTATGATTCATAAACACTGAACAAAGCAATGCAAAAGGCAAAGAACACTGAAATCTGTACAGGGAAACATCCTCATCTTCAGCTGATGTAGGAAAAATTTAGTACCTAATTAAATTCTGGAGAATGAAATGTGTCAAGTGGAGCATGGAAGAGCATCTCAGAAAAAAATGTTCACAATATGAATGAGTTTAAAGCTTTCATAGAAAAGGATGCCAAAGCATCAAAGATGAAAATATTCAAAAGGAATCTAATTCCAATATGATGAAAAAAATAACCTACTACATTTGGATATAAAATTTAGTGCATGAAATAATAAATGAAAATAGAAAGTTTCAAGGTGGAGACAGTGTCATCACAGTTTAAACATATATTCATGATGGGCGAAGATAAAACATTCAGAACAGAAACTGCACAGGAGATTAGAGAAATTATTATTAAAATCACCCAGAAAAGAAGCTTGTGATAAATGTCAGCTGTATACTACATGAACAGTTATACCGAATAGAAAAAAACTGTAGAAAAGAACTAAAAAGCATAGTAAGAGAGAGTGAGAGAATTAATGAGAAAGGATTAATTGCTAATATAAAAAGACACCAAAGTCACTTGGTAGGCAGGAAAATTGCAAGAAATGAAAACAATAGTATAGTAATTAAATGGGGGAATTCTAATTATTGTTAGAACTGGCCTTGGTGAGTGTCCCTGAGTCATCATGATTTCCAGATGGGGTATTCCTAAATATTGATACTCCTGCGTGAGCTCTTCTTCTTTTCTCTATGCTTCCCTTGTGTTGTTGCAAGGTTAATTAAAAAAAAGACCCCTTTCCTCATGGATAGATTCTCCCAGTTCAAATATATTTATATTTTAAAAGGAATCGATTTAACTAGGTTTTCTGGAGTTAAAGAAAGTGTGCTTACTACTTACAAAAATGTGAGAAAAGATAATTAAACACAACATATGTATACAAAATAAAAATGAGAGGTTATTGCAAAAAAAAAATCAGTTTTTAGCTTGTTCATGATAAATAGATTGTGAAATGTTGGGCCTTAAGGCGAGTGATTCGTGTGCAGCTGATATCTGCCATTGAATGGTTGTTTGGACATTCATGTTTGTGCAGTTGGCTGAAAGGAATTTGTCCAGCTTCCTTTAACAATGACTTTGAATAAACTTGTTTTTATAGTAAAAATAAGAGAGATTTTATTTTAAAATGCAAGGGTGTCAAGAGGAACCTTTTAGCTATATCTTTTACTGCACACATTATCACCGCAGAACTTAAGCCAAGGCTAAGACACAAGCATGCCAACACTATGGAACATAGAAACCAGGTGGGGTTTCAACCCCATTTCTTGTGCTTTTCTGGAAGGGTGAAAAATGACCTTATTTTACCTAGAATTCTTACAGTTCATCATATCCACACTGCCCACAGGAGATCTCAGCTCACTTTTAAAATGGTATTTCCACTTCCTATCTGAAGATCTTTTGATACTCTTTGGGTGCAATGTTTCATGGTTTCTCTTGAGGCTCTGTGTAATACACTCAATGATTTTCCAAGACAACCACTGCAGTTAAATTCTCAGGTACCTTTCGGCATTATGTCCTTTTTAAAAAAAATCAAATCATACATTGTACTTAAAATTCAATATCTTCAAGTAACTGGCTGTTATGATTCCTAGACACTGAACAAAATAACGCAAAAGGCAAAGAACACTGAAATCTGTACAGGAAAGCAGCCTCATCTTCAGCCGATATCGGAAAAATTTAGTACCTAATTAAATTCTGGAGAATGAAATGTGTCAAGTGGAGCATGTTTTTATGGAAGAGCATCTCGGAAAAAAATGTTCACAATATGAATGAGTTTAAAGTATTTATAGAAAAGGATGCCAAAGCATCAAAGATGAAAATATTCAAAAGGAATCTATTTCCAATATGATGAAAAAAATAACCTGCTACATTTGGATATAAAATTTAGTGCATGAAATAATAAATGAGAATAGAAAGTTCCAAGGTGGAGACAGTGTCATCACAGTTTAAACACAATTTCATGATGGGCGAAGATAAAACATTCAGAACAGGAACTGCACAGGAGATTAAAGAAATTGTTATTAAAATCACCCAGAGAAGAAGCTTATGATAAATATCAGCTGTATACTATATCAACAGTTGTACCGAATAGAAAAAAACTGTAGAAAAGAACTAAAAAGCATAGTAAGAGAGAGTGAGAGAATTAATGAGAAAGGATTAATTGCTAATATAAAAAGACACCAAAGTCACTTGGTAGGCAGGAAAAATGCAAGATATAAAAACAATAATATAATAATTAAATGGGACAAATGCAAGAATGCTAAGTTTTAAAATAACCACAATAACTTATAGTGATTAGGAACAATATTGCCTCTGAACTGCCTGCAATGCTCTGTGGATGTTGAACATGTGCCAAAGCGTGGCGTCTGCTTCTGGAAGTTATTGCCGTGCATGGAGCTTGGACATCTGTGCAACAAAAAATAATCCAGGGAATGCTGATTGATACCAATTGCTACCCTTTTCTTCTGTAATCTAAATTTTTAGATCTGAACTGAAACAAACCCAGCAAGTGCTTCAGAAACTCACCAGGTCTGGCAGCATCTGTGAGATGAAAACAGGTTTAGTGTTTCTTATCTGGTTACTCTTCATCAGCTTCGGCAATATATCTTTCTTCTTAGAAGCAAACACTACATGCATGTAAGCTTAGCAAAACATGAAAGAATAATGAGCAGAAGGGAGAGGTTGATTAAAGATCAATAAATATATTTTTCTTGCAGAAGGAGAGCAGATGGGAGGGAGGCAGTGTGTGAGAACTTTGTCTTTACAGTAGAGCCTGATTTTTCCAGTCAAAATGGGGGCACCCAGGAAATTGAATAAGAGGAGATAAAGATGATACACTAATAAGGTGAGCGATACACAAAAGAGAAAAGTCATCCAGATGAAATAAGGGAGATAAAAAATGATTTACATGTGGAATATAGTGATTCTGGACCAAACTGTCAGTTTTTTTCCAAATTGGGCCAAAGGACATTTGGGATGTGGGTAACACCACTGTGGGAAGAAAGGGAAAGCTAATAGACCCAGTAACGGAAGATAAACAACTTAACTTTCATGGAGAGGACACTTGGAAATATTACATTCGGGGAACGAATTAACTAATTTAGAGCGACGTGACTTAAACAAGATCAGCTGATGAGGATTTGTTAGAGGCAAGTCAAGTCATAAAAGCACAACAACATAAGCAATAGGCTCAGGCATAGCCATTTGGCCCTTAAACCTTCCCATCATTCACTAGGATCATGGCTGATGTGATCCAGGCCTCAACTCTTCTTCTATGATGAGTCAGCAAGTGCCTTTGGGTTGTAAGAATATCATAAATAACTGATCTCTATGCATGATACAGAGACATTAGACAAGTAATAATTAATTAATTGTACAATTGTATTGACTAGCCCTCTTTATTCCACTGTGCCAACTGAACATGAAAAGTGAGGCTGAGGAGCCTAGAGGCCCATTGAGTATTTTTTTTTCCGGAATTGACGATCTAGTTGTGACCAAGAGAACATAAAATGTAGCAGCGTAAGTCAAACATTCAGTACATCGATAGTAGGAACTGCCGATGCTGGAGAATCTGAGATAACAAGGTTTAGAGCTGGATTAACATAGCTAGACCTGAAATGTCAGCTTTCCTGTTCCTCTGATGCTGCTTGGCCTACTGTGTTCATCCAGCTCTACACCTTGTCAATTCAGCCCATCGAGTTCGCTCTGCCATTCAATGAGATTGTGGCTCATCTGATAACCCTCAACTCCACTTTCCTGCCTTTTCCCCTTGGTTCTTGATTCGCTCACTGATTAAAAATCTGTCTATCTCAGGCTTGAATACGTTTAATGACCCAGCCTCTAAAGCCCTGTGTGGTAAAGAATTCCACAGATTCACCACCCTCTGACAGAAGAAATTCCTCCTCATCCACGTC
Source organism: Stegostoma tigrinum (assembly GCF_030684315.1). Classification (NCBI taxonomy): domain Eukaryota; kingdom Metazoa; phylum Chordata; class Chondrichthyes; order Orectolobiformes; family Stegostomatidae; genus Stegostoma; species Stegostoma tigrinum. Next base: position 126,586,601 of record NC_081357.1, read on the forward strand.
TTAAATGCGCAACCCTCTACCCTGAGATTATGAGCTGGTCCTAGAATATCTCACAAGGAGACACAGCCTTTCTGAATCTACCTTGTCAAGTCCTAAAAGAATCTTGTATGTTTCAGTGCTGTTGCTTCTTATTCTTCTAAATTCAGGGAGAACTGGCCCAAGAGGCTCAATCTCTCCCCGTAAGGCAGTTCCTCTATCAACTGTGAACCTTGTAATGCCTGCCACCATTGCCAGTATATCTTTCCTTAGATAAGGAGCCCTACATTGTTCACAGTAATCTCATACTTATCCACATTATGTTCTATCTGCCAAGTTTATGCCTATTCACTTAACCCGTGTATATCTCTCTGCGGATTCTTTGTGTAATAGGTCATACATCATGGAAACAGACTCTTTGGTCCAACCAGTCCATGCCAACCGTGTTCCCAAACCAAACTAGCCCCACCTGAGATAACACAGTGTAGAGCTGGATGAACACAGCAGGCCAAGCAGCATCATAGGAGCAGGAAAGCGATGCCTATGTTTTGTCCAAAACCCTCAAAACCTTTCCTATTTATGTACTTAGGAAGTTCATTCCACGTAACAACTACTCTCTGTTTAAAAAAAAGTTGCTCCTCAGGTCCTTTTTAAATCTTTCACCTGTCACCTTACAAATATGGCTCCTATTTTTGAACTGTCCCACCCTAGGGAAAAGACCCTTGCTATTCACCTTGTCTATGCCCCCATGATTTTATAAACCTCAATAATGTCACTTCTCAACTTCCTATGGTCCAGTGTGAAAAGTCCCAGCCTATCTTTATAACACAAACCCTTCATTTTCTGAAGAAGGGTCTAGGCCTGAAACGTCAGCTTTCCTGCTTCTATGATGCTGCGTGGCCTGCTGTGTTCATCCGGCTCTACATCTTGTTATCCCATGGTAAATCTTTTCTGAACCCATCTTAACAGTAGATTTATTTTTAATGCCCAACATCTGGGCTGCTATTTCTGTTTTCCCATGAGAGACTATCCATTGGAAACTACCCAAAATAGATTATCTGTTTGACCAGAGGAATAGCCACAAGTGACTTCTGAGCAATCTTTGTACCACTCCTGGCAGTAACCCATCTATTTGGCTGATCCTGCTGTGTAACCACTTCTCTGCATTTACTAACCATCACACTCTGTGTCTCCTGTATGCACTCGCTGACATTAAACCTAAAAAGAAGCTCTTATAGGAACCTTAGTTAACAAAAATACCTTTCCTTACCCATAGATTTTAATCTTAAATGTGCAAAACAGAAAAAACTTAAATATTTCAAACCTTAAAAGAAAATCAAGCACTTAGCTGAAACTTTCATCAACTGAAAAATGCCTCATCTTCAAACCCTCTATCAGCCAGCTTTCAAATCTCTTGGTGTGAGGAAAGAAATGCAGATCTCTGATCTCTGTCACTATTTAAAAAGGTACAACAAACAAGTTAAGAAGGAAGATCTTCAGAGTTCTGTCCGTACAAGCAGAAAAGAAAACTCCCAAGGACTGCTGACACTCGACAAATACGTGGACCGACCTCTCCCACAGACTCCTTGCGAAAAGCAATCTCTCCTTCCTTGCATTTCTTTTTCCCTTCATGAATTTTTTTTGGACTAAATAAGATCCAAAAATAATTTGAATGAAAATTTTCTGCTTTATAAAAAACAGAGCATCCTCACTCACCATTTGCCTTCCCATCTACTTTTGTTCCATTTGCAATCTTGGCTACGGTATGTTCACTTCCTCATCCAAGTCATTAATGAATGCTATAAATAATTGTAGCCCCAGCACTGATTCCTGTGGCACTCAACTACTTACAATCCGCCATTCTGAAAATGCCACCCTTACCCCAACTTGCTGTCTTATACAAGTTAATCTATCCTCTTTCCATGCCAATATACTACCTCCAATATCTTGACCTCATCTTATTAAATATTCTAATGTAGTACCTTTTTGGATGCCTTTTGAAAATACAAATATCCACAGTTTCCCCTTTATCTACCTTGCTTATTACCTCCTCAAAGGATGTTTAGAGAATTGCGAGGCATAATTTTATCTTTGTGAAGCCATGTTTACTCCACTTGCTCATGTTATGTATTTCAAAATGCTCTGCCATTACATCTTCTATGATGGACTCTAACACATTCCCATCAAATGATTTTTTTTCTTAAAATCCCAACAATGTGGAAAAGGCCATTTGGCCCATTGAGTTTGTACCAATCCTCCGAACAGTATTCCATCCAGACATCCAGCCCTGACCTGATGCCTATACCCCAGCATTTCCCATGGCTAATCCATGTAGCCTGCACATCCTGGGACATTATGGCCAGTCTACCCTAACCTAAACATTTTTGGACTGTGGAAGGAAACTGGAGCACCTGGATGAAACCCACTCAGCCATGAGGAGAACATGCAAACTCCACATAGGTACCCAAGGCTGGATTTCAACTTAGGTTCCTGGCACTATGAGGCAGCATGCTAACAACTGTGCCACTGTGCTGCCTTTCAACAGATACTATAAGCTAACTGCCCAATAGTCGCCTGATTTTTGTTTCTTTCTTTGTTAAATAAATGTACTACACTGCCAGTTTTCTAATCCTCTGGAACACTTCCAAAATTTATTGATTCTTGAAAGATTACTACTAGTGTATCCATTATATCTATAGCTATTTTCTTTAACATCCCAGGGTACATTCAATTTGTTCTTGGAACTTATTTTTTTTTAGCCCCATTAGGTTCTTTTTCTTTATTTATGCTGATTGGACGCACTTCCTCTCCTCCTTTTTTGCCCTTGAGTATTTAGTATTCTTGGAATGCTATTAGTGTCTTGTACTATGAAGATTGATGCAAAATATTTATTCAACTCTGCTGCCATTTCCTGGTTGCCCATTATTATTTTACCAGCCTTGTTTTCTAAGGGGGTTATGTTCACTTTGGGTTCTCCTTTCCTTTTAATACATTTAAAGATGCTCTTGCAGTACATCTTGATATTATTTGCCAGCTTACTCCCAAACTTTACATTCTCCTTTTTTTTGTTATCTTTTGTTGGCTTTTAAAACTTTTCCAATGCTCTGGCTTACGGCCAATCTTTGCCAAATTGTAAGTCTTTTATCTTTCAACTTTATGCTACCCTTAACTTCTCAGGTTAACCATGGTTGACATTTTCCCTTCCTAGAATTCTTCTTCCTCACTTGGATATGTCTTTACTAAAAGCCGCATAATTTTTTTGGACTAAATAAGATCCAAAAATAATTTGAATATTTTCTGAAATGTCTGCCATTTTTCTTCAACCACCTTTGCTACTAAACTCTTTCCCAGCTCACCCAGTTAGCTCTGCCCCTATTACTTTGTAATGTTATGGTCACTGTTTCCTAGGTGATCTTTTCCTCATTTATTAAAGTTGCCTCATTGTACATCCCCACATCCAACATTGAATGATCCCTGCCTGAATCTACAACATGTTGTTGTAGGGAACAGGCCTGAATATACCCAATGAATTCTTCCTCATTGCTAGCTTTGCCGAACTGGCTTTCCCAAACAACATGAAGATTAAAATTACCCATCATTAATGTTCTGCCTCTGTTGCATGTCTTAATAATCTCCTAATTTATTCTCAGTCCTACTGAATACTTACTTACTGTATACTATAGGCTATTCCTACCCGTGTCTTTTTCCCTTCTTCATTTTGTATCTCCACCCAAACGGATTTTACATTTTGGAAACCATTTTGGTCTGTTATATGACTGATAAAAGCAAGAATTAATTATCCACTACATATCCTTTAATCAATCTGTTCAGAGGTGCTATGACACAGCTCTGGAGCAGGTGGGACATAAAACTGGATCTCCCAACTCAGAAGTAGGGGTCATACCACTGTACAACAAGAGCCCCAATAATGTGTTATGTTCTTAGAGAGCCAATGTTTTTGAAGTATAGTCAAATTGCAAGTGCAAAGTGGTATTGTACATATTTACCAATGCCCAGTAAGGTAGTTCCTGCTTTACTGTTGTGGTTACCATGGTTCTGAGGTGAGACAAATGCCTAAGGACTTATTTGATTTGTAATTTCTCAGCATAGCACATATATTTTTTATTTCAAAAATATTCTTTACTCATAAAAAAACTTTATATACATACATAGTCACTAAGGCAGTTTGATTCTGTACACAGTCTTTACATATGTAGAACAAACAAACCCAAGGCATTTCTTACTTATACAATAATACATTTACATACATATGAGGCACTTAGGGGGTCCATTAACTGCTCAGACCCAATTTCACTTTGATGGAAAGATCTTAGATGGTGGTCTTTCCTCACTGTGCCTTGGTGGCAGCTGCCCCAAGCACACTGTCCTGCACCTTAGAATGCGTCAGTCTACAACACTCGGTTGACGCCAGCCTCTTGCTCTGGAATACCAACAAGTTTCGGGCAAACCAAAGAGCACCTTTCACTGAGCTGATGGTCATCCAGAAGCAGTTGATGTTTGTCTCAGTGTGCATCCTGGGGAACACACTCTCCAGCAACTGCTCAGGATGAACCTTGACAAAAACCACTGCATCTCTCTCATGGCTGCACATGCTACAAAATTAGTTTCGAGTTCTTTTCATTGTCACTGTATCTCCATGGTTAAGATTTTTGGCAGGTGTATGTATGATCAACTAACGTTTTATTACAAGGTATAAAACTGAATTTTGTTAAACTAAGTAATCATTGAAATGTTACAGTATGGCCAGTTGACCTATTGTGTTAATACTAGCTTTTTGCAAGAACTCTGTTCATCCCAATCCTTTTTCCCAGAGCTGTCCTTTTGCAATGATTGTTATGACATCAGCCAGTTGGACTTCATTAATATGAATTCCCTGACTGGGCTGTTAATCTGGTCCAATTGGAGATCTGCGGCTGACAGATGAAAAGAGGAGCATTATACATTCTGACACCTTGAGGCCTGGCTCAGTGTCCAGAACTTTCCACATATAAATAAAGTGTTACTTGGTGATGGGATACTAAGTTATTTCACCTTTGTATCTTTCTTCTGCTGTTTATCCAGTATTCTAGACACAATTGTCTCTGTATCTCCGCCACACTTTCAGATTGTGGATTCTTGATTTTAACCAGTGTGTAAAGTGGTTTATCCTCATGTAATCAATCAGACTTTTGCAATTCTTGGTTTTTCTGCAAAACTGGGCCCCTCATGGTTTTGAACTCTTCCAGAAAACTTTCTTTCAACTCTTCTTGGAGAAGAACTAGTCTCTCCATTAAATGACGTTCCTCGAGCCCAAAACATTCTGTTAAATATATCCCGTACACTCTCTAAAATCTTTACATCGGTTGTAAAGCGTGGTTTTCATCCTGATGAGATAGGAAAATGATTAGCCACTCTTGATAATTACTGTTAGGAGGGAAGGAAGGATTGTAACAAACATTCTTTTTATTGTAACAAACAATATTGCATGATGATCTCTGGCCAACTCGACCTCGGAAACAAATGTTGACATTTTAAAGTGGCCTGCTGATGGACATTGGCCACCCTAAATAGGTGATGTAAAATTTGGTTTTGGTTACATCCAATAATATTGAATGATTAACTTTCAATCACCCATAATTCTTGAAATTAGATATCCATTGCTCATTTTGCAAACAACATTGTTTCCATTTTATTAAAGCCACTACATTTACTGCATAGGGCCAGTTGAAACGATAAAGCCCCGTTTCGAATTTGTGGCGTTTGAAACATCAAATAGTTATCACGAGTTGCCACATATCTTCTGTAAATAGGAAGCTGTTTTGCTTTTAGAAGGTAATAAAATGTGAGGCTGGATGAACACAGCAGGCCAAGCAGCATCTCAGGAGCACAAAAGCTGACGTTTCGGGCCTGGACCCTTCATCAGAGAGGGGGATGGGGGGAGGGAACTGGAATAAATAGGGAGAGAGGGGGAGGCGGACCGAAGATGGAAAGTAAAGAAGATAGGTGGAGAGGGTGTAGGTGGGGAGGTAGGGAGGGGATAGGTCAGTCCAGGGAAGACGGACAGGTCAAGGAGGTGGGATGAGGTTAGTAGGTAGCTGGGGGTGCGGCTTGGGGTGGGAGGAAGGGATGGGTGAGAGGAAGAACCGGTTAGGGAGGCAGAGACAGGTTGGACTGGTTTTGGGATGCAGTGGGTGGGGGGGAAGAGCTGGGCTGGTTGTGTGGTGCAGTGGGGGGAGGGGATGAACTGGGCTGGTTTAGGGATGCAGTGGGGGAAGGGGAGATTTTGAAACTGGTGAAGTCCACATTGATACCATATGGCTGCAGGGTTCCCAGGCGGAATATGAGTTGCTGTTCCTGCAACCTTCGGGTGGCATCATTGTGGCAGTGCAGGAGGCCCATGATGGACCATATTCCCCACCTATGTCCGTGACACCACCCACGCCCTCCACCTCCTCCAGGACTTCCAATTCCCTGGCCCCCAACACCTCATATTCACCATGGACGTCCAGTCCCTGTACACCTGCATTCCGCATGGAGATGGCCTCAAGGCCCTCCGCTTCTTCCTGTCCCGCAGGCCCGACCAGGCCCCCTCCACCGACACTCTCATCCGCCTAGCGGAACTCGTCCTCACACTCAACAACTTCTCTTTTGACTCCTCCCACTTCCTACAGACCAAGGGGGTGGCCATGGGCACCCGCATGGGCCCCAGCTATGCCTGCCTCTTTGTAGGTTACGTGGAACAGTCCATCTTCCGCACCTACACAGGCCCCAAACCCCACCTCTTCCTCTGGTACATTGATGACTGTATCGGCGCCGCCTCTTGCTCCCCAGAGGAGCTCGAACAGTTCATCCACTTCACCAACACCTTCCACCCCAACCTTCAGTTCACCTGGGCCATCTCCAGCACATCCCTCACCTTCCTGGACCTCTCAGTCTCCATCTCAGGCAACCAGCTTGTAACTGATGTCCATTTCAAGCCCACCGACTCCCACAGCTACCTAGAATACACCTCCTCCCACCCACCCTCCTGCAAAAATTCCATCCCCTATTCCCAATTCCTCCGCCTCCGCCGCATCTGCTCCCACGATAAGACATTCCACTCCCGCACATCCCAGATGTCCAAGTTCTTTAAGGACCGCAACTTCCCCCCCACGGTGATTGAGAACGCCCTTGACCGCGTCTCCCGCATTTCCCGCGACACATCCCTCACACCCCGCCCCCGCCACAACCGCCCCAAGAGGATCCCCCTCGTTCTCACACACCACCCTACCAACCTCCGGATACAACGCATTATCCTCCGACACTTCCGCCATTTACAATCCGACCCCACCACCCAAGACATTTTTCCATCCCCACCCCTGTCTGCTTTCCGGAGAGACCACTCTCTCCGTGACTCCCTTGTTCGCTCCACACTGCCCTCCAACCCCACCACACCCGGCACCTTCCCCTGCAACCGCAGGAAATGCTACACTTGTCCCCACACCTCCTCCCTCACCCCCATCCCAGGCCCCAAGATGACATTCCACATTAAGCAGAGGTTCACCTGCACATCTGCCAATGTGATATACTGCATCCACTGTACCCGGTGCGGCTTTCTCTACATTGGGGAAACCAAGCGGAGGCTTGGGGACCGCTTTGCAGAACACCTCCGCTCAGTTCGCAACAAACAACTGCACCTCCCAGTCGCAAACCATTTCCACTCCCCCTCCCATTCTCTTGATGACATGTCCATCATGGGCCTCCTGCACTGCCACAATGATGCCACCCGAAGGTTGCAGGAACAGCAACTCATATTCCGCCTGGGAACCCTGCAGCCATATGGTATCAATGTGGACTTCACCAGTTTCAAAATCTCCCCTTCCCCCACTGCATCCCTAAACCAGCCCAGTTCATCCCCTCCCCCCACTGCACCACACAACCAGCCCAGCTCTTCCCCCCCACCCACTGCATCCCAAAACCAGTCCAACCTGTCTCTGCCTCCCAGACCGGTTCTTCCTCTCACCCATCCCTTCCTCCCACCCCAAGCCGCACCCCCAGCTACCTGCTAACCTCATCCCACCTCCTTGACCTGTCCGTCTTCCCTGGACTGACCTATCCCCTCCCTACCTCCCCACCTACACCCTCTCCACCTATCTTCTTTACTCTCCATCTTCGGTCCGCCTCCCCCTCTCTCCCTATTTATTCCAGTTCCCTCCCCCCATCCCCCTCTCTGATGAAGGGTCCAGGCCCGAAACGTCAGCTTTTGTGCTCCTGAGATGCTGCTTGGCCTGCTGTGTTCATCCAGCCTCACATTTTATTATCTTGGAATCTCCAGCATCTGCAGTTCCCATTATCTCTGATTGCTTTTAGAAGGTGTTGGTTAAAAGTAACAGCAACCTAAAAGTGTGCCACAATAATCGACGTGTTTTTTTTAAGGCTAGTGATGGGATTATGTGACAAAGCACTGATCCTTCCTAATGAATCATTTAAAATGAGCGTGTTTTCATTCAGACACAAACGTGTAATCTTCGTTTAGAATTCCAATCATTTACATGACAAACCAACGAGTGAAACGCACTATCGTGAATTCCTAATAAACCTCAAAAATATATAGTGCAGCACAGGTCCACTTAGACTTTGCTGAAAATGCAGTGTATTTTTGACATTCTGCTCGACAACTTTGACTATTTCGTCAGGGGATGCTCGGTGCGACACGTTCCCTACTTTGTAATCTAGGCATAGCGCCAGCACCATACTTGCAGATGTGCCGCTCAGTTGTTACTGATGAAACTCTTCAAGTCATCCGTCTCAGCACTGTGTTACAGCCCCTTCTGCACTGAGATATGGATGATTAGGATCATTGCAACAAATGTCAGTTCGCAGAAAGGAACTGCATACGTTTCATTTCGTACAATTCCAATGGTAGGATGGAGTGGGTAAGAGAGCCAATCAAACCAAGGTAAAAAGGTAAAGGACGGACCAACCACCGAGCGAATGAGCCAAGTCCCGCCTCCAGATATAAGCTAGTGTTCAGCCTGCGAGAGCGGCAGCAATGAGAGGTTGAAGCCGAGTATGGGCAGCGAGGATGCTTCAAGTCAAATACGTTGTATTTCAATTAAAACGGCCAGGATGTACTTCCAAGGGTTTTGTGTGTTTTTGCAACTGCATGGTGAAAGTGTACCTTTGGACAAAATCTATAATATCAAAATCCAGAGAAAGGTAATACACATGTACATAAAATTCTTATATTTCAAAGTTACCGATCAGTGTGCTTGGTCCTTGAGTTAACTACTGTTCATTTGAATGGGTTTTCTTTGTAGCATGCTGAGTGGTGAGTTTTCGTGGCTTGAAACTTACCCTGACGAGGTTTGTAACACTACATATTTAAGATTATGTTAATACACGGAGCTTCCAAAAGTCTTGCAACCCACACACACATCAGCCACGGTTTATGCTTTGCGTTTCTGGTTAAAGGCGTTGCCTACGTATATCAGCATTATCAAAGTTTGTTGCATTCCCTCCCATAACTTAGTGTCTTACATCATATCTGGGTCCTGTCATTTGTTCAGTTTAAACTTCAGTTTATAGTTGGCTTTTCGCAACGTACATGCGTCTTGTAGAGTTTCACTTTACAGCCATTAGATGCGTTAGGGTGTATAATTCATTTTAAAATCGTCCTGAAATCCCTCTGTCCCGTTGATAGTGATTTTCTTCTCAAATTCCTCCCCTCTACATTTTCGCTAAATCACTTACTCTCTCCATCGCCAGTTCGTTACTTTAAGTGCAAAAGTGTTGCCTTTTATGTGTTGTGATTTTGGAATCTCCGTATTGATGCATCTTCCAGGATGTTACATTCTGTAAGTTTCGAGGTCGAAAGTAACTAATAAAACGCACTGCAAATGATAAAGCAGCATTTTTTAAAAAAAAGTCAAAATGCTGATATTCCGTCAATATTTGAGAGAGGCTCCTGTTTTAAGATTAAAGACAGTTTTATTAAATTATTCAGTTGGTCATACATGCAAATAGAATGTGATATTCAGCAATTTCAAAGCACGTTCGCTGAATATAAACACAAGATAATGGTTATTTAAAGTAACATGGCGTTGATCCGATGGAACGGTCATTTTTTTTGTAACGTTAGGAGCAACCTCTAACTTTGTAAATTCAGGTTAACAGAGAGGGACCCAGGTCAGCGAGCGTGGGTCACAGAAAGATGTTTCCAGAGGTCCCCCCAGTGTATCTCCACGGCAGCTGGCTCGGGTAGCCGAGTAGGCAAATATTTTCTCGATACGACCGGTTAGGAAGAAGTTCTGCGGCCGTAAACCAACAGTGTGTATACCAGAGATACCCGGAAAGTGAGGTTCCCCTCTTCGTAAGCAATTGGGATGGGAAACTTAAAAATAAAACCGATAGTTATGTTAGGGAAAGAGTTCTATGAGCCTGCAGTTGTGTTGCTAGATTGTTAGTTTAGTCACTTGGCTATTGGCGAGACAAATCGACGTGTTCATTATTGGTTCAGTACGGCCATTATTTCTATACGAGCCTGTTTGGCGCATCCGTTTCCAAAAGTCGTTTGATGCTTTCAGGTCTTTTGCTGTTATTGATTTTTTTTCTTTGTTTTCTTCTGATTTGCCCTTCGACTTCGTTTCAAGGGGATGTTCAGTTTATGGGCCAGTGGTGATAATTTCCATTTCAACATAGCTACCCAAGCCATTTATCATCCATGAACTGACTTTCTTTGGAACTGGTTTTAGAAGCATCACTGTTCATAAACCCTACAAGCAGTTGTACAGTCAGAGCCCATGAAGTACCCAGCATGGAAACAGACCCTTCAGTCCAACTGTCCATGCTGACCAGATATCCGAAGTAAATTTAGTCCCATTTGCCAGCATTTGGCTCATATCCCTCTAAACCCTTTCTATTAATGTATCATCCAGATGTCTTTCAATTGTTGTAATTGTACCAGCCTCCACCACTTCCTCTGAAAGCGCATTCCATATGGACTACCCTCAGTGTGAGAAAGTTGCCCCTTAGCTCCCTTTGAAATCTTTCCTCTCTCTCCTTAAACCCATGCCCCTCCAGTTTGGACTCCCCCAACCCTGGGGAAAATACCTTGTTTATTGACCCTATTCATACCAGTCATGATTTTATAAATTTCTATAAGTTCACCCCTCAGCCTCCAGGTGCTCCGAGGAAAATAGCTCCAGTCTATTCAGCCTCTCCCTCTGGCTCAAACCCTCCAGCTCTAGCAACATCCTTGTGAATCTCTTATAAACCCTTTTTCAAGTTTGCAACATCTTTCCTACAGCAGGGAGGCCAGATTCCACACTGTATTCCAACAGTTGGAGAAACTTCTTAAACTTCCTGTTAGACTGAGTGCCCCAAGAACAGTTCCAACAGTTCTTTCAAGTGTTTGGAAGCTGAACAATCTGTTTCCTTTTTTTAAGTGCTTAAATGATTCATTGTTAAATGCTTCAGTGTTAGATTTTAATAGGTTCTGTTATACGAATGCTACAGTCCACTTTCTCTTTAAGGTATTCAGATGCCTTGGGACAATGTCTTGATTATATTGTATGACTTTCCAAATGCTGAATAGCAGGAAGCGCATTCAGTGCATTCCAAGATAAAATCTATTTTTGTCCAGAATTAGCTGGAAAAATAGTGGAGAGTTCTTGGGGCACTCAGTTTAATAGCAAGTTTAAGAAGCTTCTCCATCCTAAGCAGTTTATTGCTGGGCCAGACTATGGCATGGACTTAAAATCACCCAGACATTGCTTGGAAATCAAACCAACTCGACCATTTGACTTGTTAGATCAGAGACACATGGTCAACCAGTCCAATGCATATTAAGCAGTTCCTGGATTTGCACCATGATTATGAATCATTACTGTAGAAAGTTAGGATTGCATTTTCAAGGCGAACTGGGTGATTTATGGTCTTGGAAGGTCACTGAACCCTGGAGGCCCAAAAAGGAACAAATTATAGCTGTGAACGCATGCAAAAAGTACATTTCCCCCACAACGTTTTTAACATTTAAATATTTATATTATCATTCTTTCCTCCTTTCTGAACATTAACTTTCTTATCCTCTACTCTTTCTTTATTAAATTTGAATTTGATTAATTCCCATATCCTTTGCGTACCATTTGCTGTTTTCTTCTGGCCCTTTTATATGTAGTTAGTGCCATTACTTGGCAATGCTCCAGAAGTCCAGTTCAACTCCTTTTTATGTTAGTAGCTTATGCTTCAAACAATAAATAAAGAAATTAATGGAACTCAGTGGTGCTTACCTCATTTTCCCAACTCCAGCAAATTCTGGGCCAATGTAACAGTAAATGAGTGAGTTCTGACAAAAGATTGTTGACCTAAAACTAGTCCTCTCTTCACAGCCATGGCTTAATGAGTTTCTTGTTAGTATTTTCTGTTTTCTTTTCAGACTTTCAGCAGTATTCCCCAGTAATTTGTTCTTATGATAGACAAGGTGGTATTCCGTAGTGGAGATGCAGATTGTATTGCCTGGTGATGTGTTTGATAGTATTATAACACATTAACCATGTCAAGGCACAGTCATTTCAAGAGGTTTTGGCTTTTATGGACCCTGTAATGATATTGCTTCAAGTAGAAATTTAACCCATGACTTTTTTTAAGGTCAGGTTCAAAACAGCAATGTAAGCATTTATTTTTGGTTTTGAATATTTTTAATAGTATTAAAAAAAAGGATTTTTTGGAGTTGACAGCGTGATCCATCAGAATTAATAAATACATGCAGTCATTGCTTCCCTTTTGTATGCTGAATCTGTTCACTGATGAAACTTGCTCAAGTTTTGAGTCCTGTTTTGAGTCCATATGTGACTTCGTATTTGAGATATAAACAGTATAGAATTATGACCATATTACTTAGATGTTGGAAATGTATTTATTGCTGTAACATTACTAATAAATACATTATCCAATAACTGGTTTCCAATATTTTGTAATAGCACTTCTGATTTATTTTTGCACTTCCATGGCCTATCCATTGACTTTACAGCTGGGATAAATGTCGGCAATAATGACCACTAACTCAAATAACTCAAGGTTCCAATTTATTGGCCAAACAATGCCAACAGCACTGCAATTTTTTCCTCACTGCTCTTCAATGAATTCATCAAGGGGATCTTTTTGATTTCTTTGTTTTCCTTCCATAAAATGCTTTGGAAATCCTGAGCAGATGAGGCAGCATCCATAGAGATGCAAAATCAGCAGGAGGAATTTAATGCAGCTCAGTGGCATATTTAGAGATTGGGGAAGGAAGATGCTTTGTGGGACTGTGATCCAGGACAGGAAGCTTGTGGAGTGCCTTCCTACCCAGATGACAATAAATGGGAAATTAGTTTTCACTTGAGTGTCTGCTCCTGCTGTTCAAACAATGGCAGCCAGCAGAATGGGTTCACAAAAAGTCCAAAAAACATCCCCTTTTGGGTGTGATGGTTTGATTGGGGCAGTGATAGGAGTCCTTCATTGTCAGGTTTGATTGAGCCAGGAACCTGGCCATCAGGAATTGGGGAAGATTGAGATCCACTCCCTCGCCTACTGACCACTCGGTCTTTTCCTCTGATTCCCCTCCTTGTGACCTCCAGCCTCACTGCACTCACTTGAGGCCTAGGTGTGTTGATGATCCTGCATCTGTGGTGGGTGCATTATCAGCATCTGTCCCATTATCATTGCCTGCAGTGGAGAGTTGCCATCCTTTGAGTTTTCTAATAGGTATTTAACAGAGTGGGCCTTCCCCAACAGTGTGGCACAAAGCCTTTGCTGGTTCCCTTGCTGCCAGATAAAACCCCTATTACCCCCGTTAAATTAAATAATGTTTCAGTTGGTAATTTTCCACAGAACCTGCCAGAGTATCTTTTAACAACATTATTATTACATTTGAACAGTGACTTTCCAAAAGTTAGGACTTTATGAAAGCACTTCAATATTTTTTCCTTTCTTCATTAACAGGATGAGGGTTTTCCTGGCTAGGTAGCATTTATTGCCCAACCCTAACTGCCCAAAGAGTCGTAGATCGTAGGTCATCATCATAGCATCCCTACAGTGTGGGAACAAGCCCTTCGGCCCAACAAGCCCACAATGAATCTCTGATTCCCACCCTGACCCATCCCCTTGTAACCGACCTAATCTACACATCCCTAAACACTGCAGGCAATTCATCATGGCCAGTTTACCTTACCTGCACAGGCTTTGGACTGTGGGTGGAAACGGGAGCAGCCAGAGGGAATCCACACAGACACGGGGAAAATGTGCAAACTCCACACGAACAATCACCTGAGGGTGGAATCAAACCTGAATTGCTGGTGCTGTGAGGCACCAGTGCTAACCACTGAGCCACTGTGCGGCCTCATTAGTCACGTTGATTTATGTTGACTCATTAGTTAGCCACATTGCTGTGGGTCTGGAGTCGCATGTAGGCCAGACCAGGTGAGAATGGCTGTTTCTTTCCCTAAAGGACGTTAATGAACCAGATGGATTTTTCCGACAATTGGCAATGATTCATGCATACCATTAGATACTTAATTCCAAATATTCATTGAATTCAAATTCCACCTTCTGCCATGGCAGAATTTGAACCCAGGTCCTTAGCGTTGTTGGGGTTTTCGGATGAATAGTCCAGCAATAATGCCACTAGGCCATTGCCACCCCTCTATAAATAATATAAATGGTATTTTGGCACTATTGCTAAGAGAATGAAATGTAAAAATAGGAAAGTGTTGCTGGAACAGTATGAGACACTTGTGAAGTTGCATCTGGAGCACTGTGCACAGATTTGACCCTCTCATTTGAAGATATATTTACTTTGGAGACAGTTCAGAGAAGGCTCACAAAATTGATTCCAGAAATGAGGTGTTTACCTTATGAGGAGAGATTGTGCAGTTTAAGCCAATATGTTAAGGGATTTTAAGAATGAGTGCAGATCTAATTGAGGGAAGTAAGATGTCAACAGGGGATTGACAGAGTAAATGTAGAGAGGGTGTTTCACCTTGCGTGGCAATCTAGAATGTGAAGTTAGTTTTAGGACCTGTGGAGTTCAACCTCCCAGAGTGCAGTGGGTGTTGGGTCACCCAATACATTTTGAGAAGAGAGACTGATTTTTAGTTAAGGGTTATGGGGAGCAGCAGGAAAGTGGAGGAGAGGCTGAGATGAGATTAACCTTGATCATGTTAAATTGCTGACCAGGCTTGAGGGGCAAAGTTGCCTACCCTGTTTTTGTGTTCTTAAAGCTTAATATCTCCTTTTAAAAGAGGCGATGGGGACAACCCCTGACAGTGTAGCATTCCCTCTTTACTATGTTGCAGCATCAGCATGGGATTTTGTTTGCCAAGTTTGTAGAATGGGATTTGCACTTTAACCTCCTGACTCTGAGGAAAGGGTGTGGGAGTAGCAGTGGGTGTTCAGTGCTAGCAATTGAACCACAGCTGACACAGTTAATGATTACAAAGGGTGAGAGCCAGGTCTTTATCCTCTAATGGAATGTTCATTATATACAGTAACAACACAGAAACAAGCAAGTGAGGAGCACAATATCTTTACAAAATTCAGAAGAGAACTTACCCCTCAGACCCTAGAGTAACTGCTGAGCAGAATAGTTGTTCTTTGTCTCACATTATGCTCCCTTATCTCTGCAGTCACATTAAAATATTTCTCAGTCAAACTCATTAGCCCTGGGGCTTGACAAGTTGCTGCGATAGCAGCATGTTACCCATTGCCATGTTTGTCTGAAATTCATCTGTCCACTACTTTAGCTAGAGGTAACAATACTAATAATAGTTTTTTTTCCTGATGAAGGGTCTAGGCCCGAAACGTCAGCTTTTGTGCTCCTGAGATGCTGCTTGGCCTGCTGTGTTCATCCAGCTCCACACTTTGTTATCGTGGATTCTCCAGCATCTGCAGTTCCCATTATCTCTCAATACTAATAAAATCTTTTACAAAAGATGCATATGTTAATATGCTGTAATTTAAAGACTTTGATCTGATTGAGGAATAAATAATTACTTTCCCCATTAATCCTTCCCTTGCAGTTTTATATTGTTTGTGTCACTGGCCATTATGAAGCCTAGCAAGTAAATAGCTTTTTGCTTAGACTTTCCTCAAAAGTTCTGAGCCGTTTTGGAAAGGAACAACAGATTGGATTACATATTGCCGTTACTTCTGGACAGTAAGAAAAGCACATTATGCCCAGTTTGGCAATTGTCTTGATTGCCTCCCATGTGCCAAGTGGGGCAACATGCCTTCTATGATAGATCTTTGTTTTGCAGTTGATCAGATGCACTTCACAATTAGGGACTCCTAGATACAGCTGCAATGCAGATCATTCCTCACCTTCCAGTTGTGGACGAGTGGTTGCATCATCCTTTACCTGTGCCAAATCAATTGAATGGTGAGAGATGTCAAATCCAGAGATGAGGTCATTATTGCAATATTGGTTCTTTAATCTATATGCATTGTGCAGTTTTACACTTCTGGATAGTGTGATGATACCAGCTGCATGAATATCAGCTGCTGTTACCCAGAATGGCTGGTATGAGTAAATGCTTTCATGATGAGTTTCCAAGTCTTCATGAATGGGAATGTTCAAGTTAGTCATGATGCTTTCCAATGCTTCGTGGCAGATGGGGTGATATGGATTTTGGCATCCGTAACGCCATCCTCATTGGTCATGTTTAGTTGCACATCCACTTTCATTGCATGGCAACTGCAGGATCATGAAGCAGAATGGTATTTTATAGAGTAGACTGGCCCACTTTTTGGTTTTAACTTTTTATTGTCTCGTGCACCAAAGTACTGTGAAAAGCATTGCTTGCTGTGATCTGCCTGTACCACTCGTAAACAAAGAATGTACAAACCAACAACACATAGAGGCATACAGGTTGCGTTGCAGGTTAGATTATTTAAGGCTAGAGTCCATTCAACAGTCTGATAATTGCTGTGAAGGAGCTGTTCCTGAACCTACTTGTGCATGTGTTCAGACTTCTACAGCCTCTTCCATCAGGCAGAAGATACAGGAGATCATTACCGGGGTGCGATGGGTCTTTGTTGGCCCGTGAGCTGCGTAAATAGAGTCCATGGATGGGAGGTTGGCCTCCATGATGGTCTGGGCTATGCACACCACCTTCTCTAGTTTCCTACAGTCCTGGGCAGAGGAGTTACCATCCCAGGCCATTAGACCCGGGCATTATGCTTCCAATGGTGCATCTGTAGTGAGGGACCTTATGGACCTGCCAAATTTCCTAAGCTGCCTGAGGAATGGGTGTTGTTGTGCCGCCTTCACCGTTGCACCTACGTGGGAAGCCCAGGACAGCTTGTCAGTTATCGTCACTCCGAGGAACTCGGTGCTCTACAGTGCAAAATTGTTCTGGCTGTAATTTCTCAGACTGGAATGTTTCTTGACAAGTTTCTTTTGTCCAATGTTATTGAGGTAATGCCAATATGTGAGGAGGGATTTTTTAAAGAAAAAACTCTTCTCAGTAATTTTTTCTTTATTCATTCACAGGATGAGGGTGTCATTGGCTAGGTAGCATTTATTGCCCTACCCCAAAGTCCAGATTCAATCATATTGCTGTGGGACTGGAGTCACATGTAGGCCTGACCAGATAAGGATGGCAGGATTCTGCCCTAACGGACTTTAGTGAATCAGGTGACTTCTTCCCTAAGAATCCACAATAGATTTACAGCCATCACTAGACTCTTTAATTCCAAATATTTATTGAATTCAAATGCCACCATCTGCCGTGGCAGGATTCCACAGAATATTATCTGGGTCTCTGGAGTAACAGCCCAGCAATAACACCACTAGGCCGCCATTTCCTCCCATCCATGGTGAGCAGGCATTTGTGGTAAATACCCATCATGTCCTTTTTAGGAGGGAAATGTCTGCTCTGTCCTGGTCTGACCTTTGTTATCCCAAAACCACAATAGTCTGGTGGACTTTCTGCTGTCTTCTGAAAAGGTGTGGCAAATAAACTCAGTTGTTAACAAGGTGACTCACTGTCACCACCTTCTCAAGGGCAATTGGGTATTTGAAATAAATGCTGACTTTACTAGCGATTCCCCTCAGCTTAGGATTGATGAGAAAAGGGTGTTAATAAACTTAAGAAGATTTGTGATATTGATCAATTGTTCTAAACTTCATAATGTAATTTTGCACCAGCTAATGTTGAAAGAACATGGCTCCAGTCTTTAACCATTTATGAAATTCAGTCTCTGGAAGTAACTGCAAGGATCAGCCACTCTTCCCTCTCTGGCCAACATACTGTTTTTAGGAGGGAAATTTTTAAAACTGGTTTTTATCTGGTTAAATGTCTGCCAATTTTTATGCTGTAGACAGAAGATGACAGGACAGTTGCTTTTGGGACTGTTGCCTGGTGTTCCTACCTTTTTTTAAGAAAGCAATGACTTTGGAATTACACTAGACTTGAGGGATTATCCCTGCCTGAAAAGGATGTTGGAGGTAAATGTTACAAGTCACATCCATCCAACTGGGCACCTGTTCTTGGTTAATGTCGTTGAACCAAGGCTTTGCCAGAATTGTTAATGCACCTGGATGTGCTCACTGTGTGCTTGCTCGCTAGTTCACTGACATTTCTCCAGCTGGAGATGACTGATTGCCACAAGAAATCTCCTGCCTTGAAAATCTTGAACAGATTGAAATTAAGGTGGCTGAATTTAGGGAGAATTCCAATGTGCCTATGTGGCTAACACCACTGGTGCTGATTGTAGGATTAAGGCAGCAGAGATTAATGAACTGAGTTACCATGCCAAGATGTTTCATATATATACATACATACCTCTCCCAATCAACTGGGCCATAATGCAGAAAAACCCCATACAATCTTTGGATCATAAGAAGTAGGAGCAGGAATAGATCATTCAGCCCCACGAGCTTGCTCCACTATTCAACAGGACCATGACTAATCTCATTTTGGTCTTGCTCACTTTCCATAAGCCTTTAACCCATTAGTAATTTAAAATCTGTCTACCCCCCCCCTCCCCGCCACAACTTAAATTTACTTAACTCCCCAGCATCTTCAGTATTCTGAGTAGTGAATTCCACAGATTCACAATCCCTTGAGAGAAATAATTTCTCGTCTGTTTTAAATCTGCTACCCCTTATCCTAACACTGACTTCCTAATCTAGATTGCTCCACATAAGGAAATATCCTTTCTATGTCTATTTTGTGAATCCCTTTAGCATCTTATACTTCAATTAGATTTCCTCTTATACTTCTGAATTCCAGACGGTGTAGGCTTAACCTGCTGAATCTCTCTTCATAAAACAAGCCCCTCGTCTCTGGAATCAATCTAGTGAACCTTCTCTGAACTGCCTCTGATGCAACTACATTCCTGCCCAGGTAAAGGGATCAAAGCTGTATGCAATACATCAGATCTAACAACTTGTACAGTTACAGCAACACTTCCCTAACTTTATACTCTCTTCTTTTAGCAACAAATGTCAAAATTCCATTTGCCTTGCTTAATTCCTGCTAGAACCTGCATACTATTTTTGTGATTCATGCACAAGGACACCCAGCTCCCTCTACACTGCTGCACTTAAGTATTTCACTATTTAGATATTAAGTTGCCTTTCCATTTCTGTGATCAAAATGGATAGTCTTGCACTTATCCAAAATATCAGTATTCTAACATATACAAGTAACTCTAGCAGTATCTGAGGCACAATCAGCATTTATATTACAATACAAGTAACAACAGCAACAATAGTTGAAAATTTTCAGATTAGCCATGGTCTCTTTGAATGGCAGGCCAGTCTTGAAGGGTGAATGACCTGCTTGTGCTCCTGTCACGTATGAACTTTACACCTGGTGGTTCTTCAGTCTAATCTGTGTTTGGGATTTCTGATTGATTTGATCAGCAAGAGTACTGTTGATACAGTGGTTACTTAGGAATTCAGTTAAGGACCAAATTGATCAGAAACAGGCTGTTGTTCTTGGGCATCTCAGACCTGCAAGAGAACACTCTGCAGCAGAGAAGTGCAGCTCCCAGGATACCATGTCAGTATAAGTCTATAGGCAGAGGTTAATCTTCCACAGCCTGCTTGAATACCAGTGTCGCAAGAAGCTTTATAACAACTTGTAGTGGCACATGTTGCATCAGATCATGTATGCACTTGCAGTCTGCTGGAGTAAGTCCTGCTGCTAAGAGAGACTCTCCTGGCCATGTTCCATTAGTCACTGCCTTCAAGCATCTTTGTTTCTGGATCTGTCCAAGATTCATTTGGTCATACCTGTGGGACCTCGCAATTGGAGGCAGACAGATACTGAATACGCGTGACTGACGATCTTTGCCAGGGCCTGACAATTCAGTGATCGTTACCATCAATGGTATCAGACAGGATGAATGAGCATGCGGGATTGTGGCTCTGATTGACTTCCCACTTGTGGCAATTAAAGTAACCATTGATTATCAGGAGTGTTTGTCAACCACAAGACTTTCCACTCCTTCAATCGCCACATGGTGGACAAACACAAAAAGATGTTTAGGCATGCACATCATTCCCAGGTAACTTCTTTGATGCTCTTCTCCTGTAATAGTTTACTCCCACTAATCTCATTGATCCTCAATGCTGATTTATCACTGCTGTGAAATGCTTAGAAAGTAACACCTCTCAAATTATTGAGGAATGAAATTTAACATTCATTGTCCCAGTATTTACAGGCCCTTGTGGTGCAGTGGTCATATTCCTTAGAGCTAGGAGTTGCTGGTTCAAGTCCCACCTGCTCTAGAGGCATGTGATAATATCTTTGAACAGGTTGGTTAGAAAATATCTACCCAAGACGTTGTGTGACCACCAGATTAGTTATCAACAAAGCCACTGGCGTACTGAAGATATACTCAAGCTTCCTGCATGGAACTGGAGGTGTCCTTCAAAATGTGACAGGTAGGGGCTTCAAAACAGTTATAGTGTATTGAGATTAGAGATAGAGAACTGCAGATGCTGCAGAATCCAAGATAACAAAGTGTGAAGATGGATGAACACAGCAGGCCAAGCAGCATCTCAGGAGCACAAAAGCTGACGTTTTGGGCCTAGACCCTTTATCAGAGTTAAGCAAAACCATGCATAGCAATAAGGCTTGGACCCACAGGAGGTACACGGGAGCACAGAGTGTTTACAGATCATTCTGAGGGAGGAACAAATTGTAAGGAGGAGGGGCAGGACAATGAGGAACAGAAACATTATTTGGACAGTGTAACACCAGCTTCATATACTGCTGCATGGGATATCCTCATTATTCTTAGATTCAATTAAGTTCTACCAATACACCATTTAACCTATTTAATGGCCAAATGTAAAAGTCACTTTTGCTCTCCTGCGCAATGCCATTTATGCAGATCCTTTCAACAAACAGCATGGACTCCAATGGAATTGCCTGGGAATTGAAGATTCCAGTGGGCAATTGGAATTGAATTGTAGGTCAACCAACAGCACTTGGACTGCAGTGGTGCAATAAGGCAGCTCACCTCCACCTTCTCAAGGGCAGCGGGGATGGGCAATAAATGCTGACCAACCAGCAATGCCCATGTCCCATGAGTAAATTTGGGAAGAAATGAAAAGGCTCAGTATGCTATCTGCCTGTATAAAAGTTTGACAGGTTCCTTTGTATACTCTGAAACAGTTTTTGCAAACTAAATTGATTTATCTCCTTTTCTTAAAATTTGCCAATGTTATCCATTCCATAGACTCCTTGGTCATTTTGTTCCAATAAATTTGTCACCCTTTACGTGAATACTTGAATCCAAATGGCTATCTAATTATATTATCTATGAAAACATGGGGCGGCATGGTGGCTCAGTGGCTAGCACTTCAACCTCACAGCGCTAGGGACCCAGGTTCGATTCCAGCCTCGGGCAGCTGTCTGTGTGGAGTTTGCACGTTCTCCCCATGTCTGCGTGGGTTTCCTCCGGGTGCTCCGGTTTCGTCCCACCGTCCAAAGATGTGCAGGCTAGGTGGATTGGCCATGCTAAATTGCCCATAGTGTTCAGGGCTGTGTGGGTTATAGGGGAATGGGTCTGGGTGGGATGCTTCAAAGGGCAGTGTGGACTTGTTGGGCCAAAGGGCCTGTTTCCACACTGTGGGGAATCTAATCTAATCTAATCTAATCTAATGCTTTGAAATTTTAGTTGGCAATATCAGTGGATAAATGCTTGATACTCTTAACAGTGTTCCTCAATTTTATTGACGGCCTCAACTCTACTGAAAAGTAAACAAGTTTCAATTGTGAATATAAACAACTGTTTGGTCTTTTAGCCTTCATCTGTTTATTCTTTTACCTTTTTATTTGATGGATTGGTTAATTACTGTGGGAGATAATATTTAAACCTTTGGGTCCAATTTTAACTATGAGGGTGAGTATTAAAACATTCGTTTAGTTCTTTGGAATCTGTGATTCCATGTTTTGACCTCTCTGTTTTAGAATGGTCTTAGATATTTCTTACCATGTCATCCACCTTTGCAAATGTGTAATGTTAAGTAACAATTGTTGTATTTTAGGTGTAAGCTGTCTAATATTTACAAATATTAAATGGAAGCAACAAATCGATAAGGACTTGTCGACATGGTTTACGGGCAGATGTTTGAAAGGACAGCGGCTGATCATGAACTCATCAATATAAATGTAGGAGGATACAAGCAGAGAGTTGATCAAGGTACCCTGCAGCGGTTTCCTCAAACAAGGTTAGGAAAACTACTGAACTGTGACACTGAGGAGGCTATTTTAGAGCTGTGTGATGATTACAATGTTGTGGATAAGGAATATTACTTTGATCGGAATCCATGTTTATTCCGCTACATTTTGAACTTCTACTACACTGGGAAACTTCATGTCATGGAGGAGCTGTGTGCATTTTCTTTCAGCCAAGAGATTGAGTATTGGGGAATTAATGAACTTTTTATTGACTCTTGCTGCAGCAACAGGTACCAAGAGAGGAAGGTGGACAAAGATTGGGAGCAGAAAAGTGATGAAAGTATTGATTCTTCCTTTGAAGAACTATCAGTCTTGGATAAAGATCTGGATAAATTTGACAACATGTGGTGTGGGAATGTAAGAAAGAATGCATGGCTCAGATTAGAAAATCCTGGGCACTCGCTCTTGGCCAAAACCTTGGCAATTTTGTCTTTAAGTGTTGTCCTTACATCCATTGTGGCTATGTGCATTCATAGCATGCACGAGTTCCAGCAATTTGATGAGGAAGGCAAAGAGATTGTTCATCCTGCTCTAGAAGGTTTGGAGATCGCATGTATAGTTTGGTTCACTGTGGAGTTCATTGCAAGATTTGCAGTTGCACCATGTCTAAAGAAATTCTTCAAAAACCCTTTGAATATCATTGACTTTGTTTCAATTCTACCGTTCTACTTCACACTAGCTGTGGAGACGATGGATGAGGACAGCGAGGAGTTGGAAAATGTGGGTAAAGTGATTCAAATCCTTCGTCTAATGAGGATATTCCGCATCCTGAAGCTGGCCAGGCATTCAGTGGGACTACGGTCCTTGGGAGCCACGCTCAGGCACAGCTACCATGAAGTTGGGCTGCTGCTTTTGTTTTTGACAGTTGGCATCTCTATATTCTCTGTCCTTGTTTATTCTGTTGAAAAAGATGAAGCTGAATCAGGGCTTCATAGTATTCCAATGAGCTGGTGGTGGGCAACCATCAGTATGACCACAGTTGGGTATGGGGACACATATCCAGTCACTCTCTTTGGAAAGCTCATAGGGACTGTCTGCATTATATGTGGGATTTTGGTAGTGGCTTTGCCCATCACTATCATTTTCAATAAATTTTCAAAGTACTATAGGAAGCATAAAATGGTGGATATTAATCACTGCAATACAGAACTTGCAGAGGATTGTTCCTTACCTTACATGAATATTCGAAATATATATGCCAAAAATATGCATTCTCTCATTGCTAGTATCTCTTCCATGATTAGCACCAATGCCAGTGACAATAGCACCATAGATGCCTCTAGCATTCAAGATCAAGAAACCATTCAGAACATCACTACATTTGAGAACTGTTCAGCAAAACAGAACATTGTCAATTGATTGTATTCATTAGTCTCACTGCTTTCCAGTCAAAGTTGTTTTTTATGATTATTTATTTGTTGCATTTTGCAATACTCAGGGTATGATATGTTTGACATGCAATAGCTGTTTAAATGATTGTAGTAGCAAAATGGAAATGAAAGAAGCACGTGAATCAATTTCCTGACTTCTATTTTATGCAAGTATACATGCTGTTAGTGTTTTGTCTCATTCTAAAGTAAATGACAATGCAATAATAAACTCAGTAAAATGAAAACATAATAATTGTACGCCTGCAGGAATATATGATTCGATTTGTTATTCATTTTAGGAAGGAGATGCAAACCAGCATAAATTATAACTGCATCAGTTTTAGGAATAGTTTCCATTTCTTAAATGTGCGCAGAAAAGACTACATGTAAAGGAAGAATATAAAATTTTAAATCTAATAATATGTATATTGGTTAAAGTAATTAGGAACTTAATAAATATCAATTTAAAGTGCCTAGAGTAGTGTGCTTTGTAATGATGATATATTATTCAAAATACACAGACTATCAAGTTAATTATTAATAAGAACAGAAATGATCATCTCAAATTTAAAGTGTCACCTTGGAAAGTCTTACATTTTGTTTTCAAATTTGCAACAGCATTCACTTTTTCACTAACTATAAAAAATACAGATACTTTGTTTAAAGAGTTGCCCAAGGCTTACCTTTTTAAAGTTGGAAGACTTTAGGCACAAACAGTTCTGTTGCTGTCAGCGTCAACTTAATTGGAGCAGGATTGAGGGTTCAGATTCTACTGAAACTAGAAAAGATAATCAGTGCAACACTTCTGTGGGCTAGAATGAAGCTGATATCACTAAACATATTGTATTGTCGTTATCCTATTGCAGTTTGCAGGATCATGCTGTGTACAAGATGTCTGCTAGATTTTTCCACATTGAGTAACTATTTTGTTGTCTGGAAAACATTTGAAATGACATACACGTTGCTGTATGATTGCAATTATTTTAAAAAGAAATCTGAATCTCCCAAATTAAAATCAAAAACTTAATTATTTTTGGAGCAGGCAAATGAGAAGTGAGAATGTATAAACCCTTTGGTCTTCTCAAATAATCTCCTGGAGATTCACTTAAACTTTAGTTATTCTAAACCAAATTGAACACAATGGCTAGAAAGGTAATGGAGTACCCTATAGGAAAATGTGAAGTTGTTCATTTTGCAATGGAGAACAAAAGAACAGAATATAACTTAAATGGAGAAAAAAAAAACTGCAGAAAGCTGCAACACAAAGGGACTTGGGTGGGCTTGTGCACAAAACGCATAAAGATAGCACATTGAATATTGGCCCTTATTTCAAGTGGGCTGAACTATCAGAGTAGGGAAGCAACAGTATAAGGTGATGGAGAACTGTCAACAGTTTTGGTTGCCTTATTTAAGGAAAGATACCATTTCATTTGGAGGCAATTCAGACAAGGTTCGCTAGAATGATCCCTGGTCGTGAAGGATATGTCTTATGAGCAAAGGTTAACCAGGTTTGGAGTCATTATAATTTAGAATGAGAAGTGAGCCCATTGAATCATATGGGATTCTTAAAGGGGCTTGACAGGGTAAGTGATGAGAGGATGGTATCCCCTCAGGGGAGAATCTAGGACCAGAGGACATCGTCTCAGAATAAAGGGGTCAATTCAAGAATGAGATGCGGAGGAATTTCTTCTCTGAGGGTTGAGTGTGTTTGGAACTCTGCCACAGACAGCAGTGGGGGCAGAGTCCTTGTGTATATTTAAGGCTGAGATAGATCAGTTGGGTAATCAAATATTATGGGGCTAAGGGGAAAGTTGATGTGAGGAGTACTGGATTAGCCATGATCCCATTGAATGATAGAGCAGGCTCCAGGGGCCAAATGGATTACTCCTGTTCCTATTTCTCAGTCTTTTAGGCCAATGCATTTTATCTCTAACCCTGTTGTCTAAATATGTTTAATCATTGCATCCAGCTAGCATTTGATATGTTGCTTCCAGTGTTCCAAGTGCTTTTACAAATATTTCTGTTAATTAATATTTATGGTGCTTTATTACACAACTGAGAAGAGAATTGTAATCTGCCTTGAAAATAAAAAAATAGGCTTTTAAGGCAGTGATTTCACAACCAACAAATATTTCCTGTGTTTACGTTATATGAGCCTTGTTCCAGTGTAATTTAGTATTTTGACCTAACTATGTTAATTGAAGACTCATAATGGAATGCCAAGTAATGTTTTAAGGTATTTTTTAACTATTCAGTGTGAATAATAGCTGACAGAAAGCATGGTGCGGAATCACAGCTGGCACGACTGGAATGCCTTGTTTGTGATTATGTAGCTGGATTGGATTGCGGGTTATCATTGACACCAACAGCAGGGAAATGTTAATAACATAGTTGATGCAGAGATACAGTTGTCACAGCTGGTAGGGAGTACAGTTCACATAGATGCAAGGAGACAATTTCCATTGTTTAATATAGTTGGCAGAGTATGTATCATTGTAACGCATGACATTCATCACAGTAGGGACACACAACTACATACTAGGTGTCACATCAAAGGTTGCTACTCAAGTTAAGAGCTTGTGTAGGAGGTAATGTCGTGCATTAAGGATTTCTTAGCAAACAAGAGCAGAGCGTAGAGATGAAAGAGGGTCACTTTGGATTGGCAAACTGTAACTAGTTGAGTTTCACAAGGATTGGTCAGGTGTCAACTATTTACAATCCACATCAACAAATAGGATGAAGGGACTGGATATATCGTACCCAAGATTTCTGATGATACCAAGATAGAAGGGAAAGTAAGTTGTCAAGATGTGGCATAGAATCTACAAAGAGAAATCAATATGTTAATTGATCATGCAAAAATTTAAGAGATGGAAGGTAATGTGGTGATATGTAAAATTATCCATTTTGGCAGGAGGGACAGGAAAAGCAGCAGATTGTCTAAATGGAGCGAGATTTCAGAATGTTATGGTAGAGCTGGGTTTGGGTGTCCTGTTACATGGATCACAATGTTAATATGTAGGTACAGCAAGTGGATACAAAGGCAAATGGAATGATAATGCTTTTCACAATGGAATGGAGTCTAAACGTAGGGTGGAAACTGCACCATGGTTGTTTAGGGTCTTTGTGAGACCAAAGTTGCATTTTACTTTGGGGAAAGGCATTGGGACAGATTGCACTCTCTGTCTCTTCCCCTTTCCCTCCCAAAGGAGGATTGTTCACTCAGTTGTTTGATCCTTTGCTCTCCCTGCCCTTCATCTTTCTGCCTATAAACTCGGTGTTTGTGTGCTCTCCTCTCACTGCATCTCACAAAGGAGCTGTGCTCCAAAAGCTTGTGATTTCAAATAAACCTGCTGGACTGTACCCTGATGTTGTGTAAGTTTTGACTTTATCCATCCCAGTCCAACACTGGCATCTCCACATCTTGACATTCAATGGCACTACCATCACTATCAATAGCCTGCAGGTGATCATGGACCAGAAATTATATCAGACAAGCCTTCTAAATACCAATGGATATAACAGCAAGTCAGAAGCCTGTAATCCTGCAGCGAATAACTCCACTCCTGCCTCTCTAAAACCTGGCCACCAGCTACAAGACAGATGTCAGGACTGTGATGGAACACTTTCCACTGCCTCTGCCTGTAGCTCTAACAGCACTCACAGAGCGGTTACAAAGCCATTTGGCGCAGTTGCCTTTGTTGCTGAACCCTTTGAGTGTAGGAGTTAGGAATTCATATTGAGATTGTACGGGACATTGGTGAGGCCTCCTCTGGAGTGCTGTGCCCGGTTCTGGTTGCCCACTTATGAGAAGGATATTATTAAGATTGAGAGGGTTCAGAAAAAATGTTTGCCAGGATGTTGCTGGGTATGGAAGGTTTGAGTTATAAAGGAAGGATGGATAGGTTGGGACTTTTTTCACTAGAGCCTAGGAGATTGAGAGGTAGCCTTATAGAAGTTTATAAAATAATAAGAGATATAGATAGAGTTAATGGTCATTGCCTTTTCCCTAGGATGGGGGAGTTCATGATGAGGGGGCACATTTTTAAGGTGAGAGGAGAGACATTTAAAAAAGACATGAGGGGCAAATTTTCTACAGAGGGTGGTTCGCACGTGGAATGAACTTCCTGAGGAAGTGGTGGATGTGAGTACAATTACAATGTTTAAAGGACATTTGGGTAATTATGTGAATAGGAAAGATTTGGAGTGATATGGGCCAGCAACAGGCAGGTCAGACTAGTTTATTTTGGATTATGTGCGTCATGGACAGGTTGGACCGAAGGGTCTGTTTCTTTGCTGTATGACTCTATGACTCAAAGAACAGGAAGGGTTTAGTGGGATATGGGGTAAATGCTTGCAAATACGACTAGATCAGTTTAACACATCTGATCAGCATGAATGAGTCGGATCGAAGGGTCTGTTTTCATGCTGTGAAACTCTAACGTTATTAAGGACAAAGCAACCTACTTAATTGGTAAAACATCCTCACCATCCACTCCCTCCACCATCAGCGCTCAGTAGGAGCTGTGTGTACTATCTACAAGATACACTGCAGAAATTCACTGAAGTTCCTGAGAGAACATCTTCCAAACCCAAGACTTCTTCCATTGAAAAAGACAAGGGCAACTGAAACATGGGAACACCATCCCCTGCAAGTTCCACTCCAAGCCATTCACCATCCCAGTTTGGAAATATATTGCAGTTCCTTCACGGTCATAGGGCAAAATCATAGAATTCCCTTCCTTAGGTAAATTGTGGGTAGGAAAATAAATGGTGGGCCAGCCAACAGTGACATCCACATCAGAACAAAAATTAAAGGGTCATGGATGTTCCAAAATGGTGCATCTTGGAATTTTAGTGTGGGGAGGGATCCTAGAGCCCAGAAAGGTGGGAGAGGATGTGTGAGGGTATGCAGGTTCTGTTGGCAAGCATTGCAGAAGGAAGGCAATTATGACATACTGAAGGGAGTGCACTTGATATCTGCCATCCCCCCAACAAATGAGCACATCCGCCATCTATGTTTATCAATGGGTGCTATTATAAACCAACCAGCTTACTCCCACTAACTGCCTGTGCAAACTGTATTTTGGAATGGCAGCACATTATTCAGGTTAGCAGGTTTGCTAAAAGCCTATTTGACTTCTAATTAGTCAGTTAGTTGAGCCAATGAAGCAAGTGATCAATTTGGCATATGTCCATCCAGGATATTATAGGGGTAAGCCCTATATCGAGGTGACGAGAAGGTGGTGGGTTGGCCATTCTACCTATGCTACTTTGTTACACCAGAAACAAAGTTCATCCAAGGGTGGAATGTAAAATACAGACTTACATCAGGAATACTTTGTCCAGCTTTGATCTCTTTAAAAGAATATTGTGCACAATGATTATATACCCATTAGAACTGAGAAGAATGAGAGGTGATCAAATTGAAATATGTAAAATCTGGACAGAATTTGATGGGGTGAATACTGGGAGGATGTTCTTCTTTCAGGGCAGGCTAGAAATAGGTTGCATGTTTAGGGTGGCATGGTGGCTCAGAGGTTAGAGTTGCAGCCTTACAGTGCTAGGGACCCAGGTTTAATTCCACCCTCAGGCAACTGTGTATGTGAAGTTTGCACATTCTCCCTGTGTCTGTGTGGGTTGCCTCCCACAGTCCAAAGATGAGCAGCCGAGGTGGATCGGCCATGCTAAATTGCCTGTAGTGTTCAGGGAGGTGTAGCTTAGGTGGGTTACAGGGGGATGGGTCTGGGTCAGATGCTCCATGGGTCTGTGTGGACTTGTTGGGCCAAAGGGCCTGTTTCCACACTGTAGGCATTCTATGATATTTGAAAGATGAGGAGTTCCCCCTTTTAAGATGGAGCTGAGTAGTAGTTTATTTTCTCTGAGGGTCATTAGTCTGCAGCACTGTCTTCCAAAAAACAACAGAGGCTGAATTGGATAGATTCTTGACAGATAAGGTGGTGAAGACAAATTGGTGGAGTTAACACCAAAATCAAGTCAGTCTTGACCTTATTAAATTGCATAGCAGGCTTGAAGGCCCCAATGTATTACTCCTGCTCTTAAATCTTACCATTCCCCATTTGGCATATCTTGGGTGTGCAGGGATAATTTCCCCCCATTACCTTTGGGCTTGTTTAGGACCTTAATTGCCCATTGTGTGGTGAAGTGCCTTAGTTCTCTTACACAAGCATAAAATGCTGGGCAGAGGCTAATGCTCCTTTTAAGCTGTTGGAAGGTTCTGTGCACTCTGATTGACTTGCAGACACATTGACTACAGATTCCGGAAATCACTGCAGGCCACAGACCTCAGAGGGAAAGTCACAGGTAACGTAGGCAGTGGTAGGTGGGTCAGAGGCTGATTCCAAGGCAAGAAAAGGCAAGAAAGATCGAGGGATACATCAGTCAGCAGTGCCCTCTGTGCATTGGAGTGAAGATATCACGCCTTCTTTCATTGACTCCATTTGGCCTGCAATCCCATGGCCCCTGCCCCGGGTCCTCAATACTTTCACACTCAAAATGTCCAAGTCTTACCTAGGGCTGGGTACCATCAGTAATCTCCCTTGCTTTCCTGATCTGCCATACATTTCCATGCCGTTTTATTGTGTTGGTAGTCCAGCTCACTGAAGCTTTTGCTGAAGCTTTATTGAGAACATCACAAATAACTTGGAAAAGTGTGGACGCAGTAGGGTTGTTGTAATGGGTGACTTTAACTTTCCTAATATTGATTGGAACCTCCTTCGAGCAGAAGATTTGAATGGAGCTGTTTTTGTAAGGTGTGTTCAGGAGGGTTTCCTAACGCAGTACGTTGACAGGCCGACGAGGGGAGAGGCCATTCTAGACTTGGTGCTCGGAAACGAGCCGGGGCAGGTATCAGATCTTGTGGTGGGAGAGCATTTTGGTGATAGTGACCATAACTGCCTCACATTTTACATAGCTATGGAGAAGGAGAGGATGAGGCAGAATGGGAGGATATTTAATTGGGGAAGAGGAAACTATGATGCGATTAGACATGAGTTAGGAAGCATGGACTGGGAGCAGTTGTTCCATGGTAAGGGAACTATAGACATGTGGAGATGGTTTAAGGAACAGTTGTTGGGAGTGATGAGTAAATATGTCCCTCTGAGACAGGCAAGAAGGGGTAAGATTAAGGAACCTTGGATGACGAGGGCGGTGGAGCTTCTAGTGAAAAGGAAGAAGGTAGCTTACATAAGGTGGAGGAAGCTAGGGTCAAGTTCAGCTAGAGAGGATTACATGCAGGCAAGGAAGGAGCTCAAAAATGGTCTGAGGAGAGCCAGGAGGGGGCACGAGAAAGGCTTGGCAGAAGGAATCCGGGAAAACACAAAGGCATTTTACACTTACGTGAGGAATAAGAGAATGGTCAAAGAAAGAGTAGGGCCGATCAGGGATAGCATAGGGAACTTGTGTGTGGAGCCTGAGGAGGTAGGGGAAGCCCTAAATGAGTTTTTTGCTTCTGTCTTTACGAAAGAAACCAACTTTGTAGTGAATGAAACCTTTGAAGAGCAGGTGTGCATGCTGGAATGGATAGAGATAGACGAAGCTGATGTGCTGAAAATTTTGTCAAACATTAAGATTGACAAGTCGCCAGGCCCGGATCAGATTTGTCCTCGGCTGCTTTGGGAAGCGAGAAATGCAATTGCTTCGCCACTTGCGAAGATCTTTGCATCCTCGCTCTCCACTGGAGTCGTACCTGAGGACTGGAGAGAGGCAAATGTAATTCCTCTCTTCAAGAAAGGAAATCGGGAAATCCCCAGCAATTATAGACCGGTAAGTTTCACGTCTGTCGTCTGCAAGGTGTTAGAAAGGATTCTGAGGGATAAGATTTATGACCATCTGGAAGAGCATGGCTTGATCAAATACAGTCAACACGGCTTTGTGAGGGGTAGGTCATGCCTTACAAACCTTATCGAGTTTTTTGAGGATGTGACTAGAAAGGTTGATGAGGGTCGAGCTGTGGATGTGGTGTATATGGACTTCAGTAAGGCATTTGATAAGGTTCCCCATGGAAGGCTCATTCAGAAGGTCAGGAGGAATGGGATACAGGGGAACTTAGCTGCTTGGATACAGAATTGGCTGGCCAACAGAAGACAGCGAGTGGTAGTAGAAGGAAAATATTCTGCCTGGAAGTCAGTGGTGAGTGGGGTTCCACAGGGCTCTGTCCTTGGGCCTCTACTGTTTGTAATTTTTATTAATGACTTGGACGAGGGAATTGAAGGATGGGTCAGCAAGTTTGCAGACGACACAAAGGTCGGAGGTGTCGTTGACAGTGTAG
Organism: Stegostoma tigrinum; assembly: GCF_030684315.1. Classification (NCBI taxonomy): domain Eukaryota; kingdom Metazoa; phylum Chordata; class Chondrichthyes; order Orectolobiformes; family Stegostomatidae; genus Stegostoma; species Stegostoma tigrinum. Next base: position 126,618,955 of record NC_081357.1, read on the forward strand.
AGGGCTGTTGTAGGCTGCAGCGGGACATTGACAGGATGCAGAGATGGGCTGAGAGGTGGCAGATGGAGTTCAACCTGGATAAATGCGAGGTGATGCATTTTGGAAGGTCGAATTTGAAAGCTGAGTACAGGATTAAGGATAGGATTCTTGGCAGCGTGGAGGAACAGAGGGATCTTGGTGTGCAGATACATAGATCCCTTAAAATGGCCACCCAAGTGGACAGGGTTGTTAAGAAAGCATATGGTGTTTTGGCTTTCATTAACAGGGGGATTGAGTTTAAGAGTCGTGAGATCTTGTTGCAGCTCTATAAAACTTTGGTTAGACCGCACTTGGAATACTGCGTCCAGTTCTGGGCGCCCTATTATAGGAAAGATGTGGATGCTTTGGAGAGGGTTCAGAGGAGGTTTACCAGGATGCTGCCTGGACTGGAGGGCTTATCTTATGAAGAGAGGTTGACTGAGCTCGGTCTCTTTTCATTGGAGAAAAGGAGGAGGAGAGGGGACCTAATTGAGGTATACAAGATAATGAGAGGCATAGATAGAGTTGATAGCCAGAGACTATTTCCCAGGGCAGAAATGGCTAGCACGAGGGGTCATAGTTTTAAGCTGGTTGGTGGAAAGTATAGAGGGGATGTCAGAGGCAGGTTCTTTACGCAGAGAGTTGTGAGAGCATGGAATGCGTTGCCAGCAGCAGTTGTGGAAGCAAGGTCATTGGGGTCATTTAAGAGACTGCTGGACATGTATATGGTCACAGAAATTTGAGGGTGCATACATGAGGATCAATGGTCGGCACAACATTGTGGGCTGAAGGGCCTGTTCTGTGCTGTACTGTTCTATGTTCTATGTTCTATGTTCTAACAAATTGTGTGTGTGTGTGTGTGTGTGTGTGTGTGTGTGTGTGTGTGTGTGTGTGTGTGTGTGTGTGTGTGTGTGTGTGTGTGTGTGTGTGTGTGTGTGATTTCAGGTCCCACATTGCTTCAGAATTGAGGGTCACAAACATAGCAGGACAGCTGTCTGTTGAAAATGTTATCTCCAGAAGTGAACCCAGGAGTGTAATGGACAATTTTGTATATGATGCTGCAACAATGATATTGGGAGTTATATGCAATCAGGGCTCAAAGGAGAGGAGAATGAAAGCATTATTATAGAGCTGCAATCAGTATTCTGTATATCAGAATTTAAAAAGAGCTGACAGGACTCTGAGAGAGAGGGAGAGTTACTGACAGGTAAGGTAAAGATAGAGATTCACAACAAGGGCATGGTAGCTAGGTAGAGCAAGAGTACAGCACAGACACATAAACCAGGTAACCATAAGCCATGAGCCCATTGAAGCAACAGTTAAACAGGCTTTGATCTATGGAAGTGGCACAGTGCATGGATCCAGCTGTAGCAGCATGTAGTACAGCAACATCAGTGTTCATTCAAACAAGGAGGGTGAAGGGGAGAGTCCTGACAATGTTTCAATGATGTTGTAGCATTAGTGTTTACCAAAAAAAGTCAGCAAAGTATCTTAAAGGTGCAGTAATATCAGCATCTGTATTGAAATATTGGTGTCAGTAACTTAGATCCATCACAGAGGTATTACAGCTCAGGAGGAGGCCAATCAACCCATTTTTGCTTCAAATTAGTAACATTATGTATTGCTAATTTCCTGCTTTCTCCCCATATCCTCCCACAGGATTTCTATCCAAATAACCTCCAACACCCTTTTGAATGCCTCAGGTGAGACTGCCCCCACAACACATTCCAGCAGCGCATTCCATTCATTAGCTATTCACTGTATCAACAGATTTTTTTCTTAGCTTGCATTTCCTTCGTTTGCGTATCACTTTCAATCTGTCCCTTTTGGTTCTTTGTCCTTTCACAAGAGGGAACTTTTCTCCCTATACACTCTATCTAGTCTCCGCATGATTTTGAAAACCTGTGTCAGAACTCTTCTTAGCCTTCAAGGAGAACAGCCCCAACTTCTTTACTCCTTGTGACTGAAATTTCTCATCCTGAATCCATTTTTGTAAATTGCTTCTGGGTGCTCTCCAATGTGTTCAAATACTTCCCATAATGTGGTCCCTAAGTCAATACACAACACTTCATCTGAGGCCTAATATGCATCCTTATCCAATGTTCAACACCAACTCCTTGCTTTGGTACTCTCCATGTCTGTGTGATAAAGCTGAGGAGATTGTAAGCCTTATTCATTGCTCTCTGAACCTACTCTGCCATCCTCAGTGATCTGTGCATATATGCACCCGGATTCCTCCATTTCTGCACCTCCTTTAGAACTGTATCCTCTATTTAATACCGTCTTTCAATATTCAAAGCTCAAAGGTAAATACCAAGAAGAAAGATCAGTGGCATTGAATTTACGCAACGCATTTTGGATCACCGTTACCCGTGGGCGTGACTATATTATACACCACATCCTGGAACCAGACTAGGTTGGAATTTTTAGACCTGATTTTATTTGACAATTTACACACATACACTGTATTTGTCTTTGTCTATATGTGTAATTAAAGTGATAAAGTGTGCACTTACTTAAAATGTACTGAATATAAGTCTTGCCTTACAGTCATCCCTAACTAGTGTTTTCCTTAATGTACAAGTTACATGGTACTTGAACATAGGCTCCAGTCCACCATGTACCCTCTACTCAATATTTACTGAGCTCTTCATTCTTTTGTAGAACTACTGTATTGATTGCCAAAACATTAGTGGTTTTCCTGGGATGGTAACCCACAGGGGTTTGTTATTTTTTTCACATACAAATAAAGATCATCTCATTTTGCTTGGTGTCGGTTATTATCGCTACATTTTTCATGCCTTCTTCTTTTATTTTTCTTTGATTTTTGAATTTTGGATCATTGGGATCTTATCTTCTGGGACAGAAGAGTCCTGTTAAAAATGGACAGGTTTCACCTGAACTGGAGAGGGACCAATATTCAGGTGGGGAGATTTGCTTTTTCTATTTGGGAACCATTAAACTAGTGGGGAGGCAGGTTGGAGAGATCCTCAGTAGTAGTAAGAATAGGAAGGCATTTGAGGATGGTTCTGAAGTCAAAGAGAGCAAGTTAATTAGAAAAGGCAGGCAAGAGCAAGTCAGAGAATGAGGGAACGCTGAAGTATTAAACTGCATGTATTTCAGTGCAAGAGGTGTTACAAGTACAGCAGATGAACTCAGGGCATGTATGGGACTGAAACATCAGAGCTATTATGACTCATAGATGACGGAGAGACAGGACTGGGAACTCAATGTTCTGAGGTTCAGATCCCATATGAAGGATAGAAAGGGAGGCAAGAAAAGGGGGGGAGTGGCATTCTTCATTAGAGAAAACATTACTGCTGTACTCAGAGAGGATACTTCTGAGAGATCATTCAGTGGGTGGAACTCAGAAATAAGAAAGGGACAATCACTTTGATGGGATTGTGTGATAGCGTCTCCCACCCCAATAGTCAGCAGGAAGCTGAGAAGCAGACGTGTAGAGAGATCTCAGATATGTGTCAGAATAACTGGGTTGTAATAGTAGGGGATTTTAACTTTCCAAACATTGCCTGGGACTACCATAATGCAAAGGGCTTGGAAACTGAGGAATTTGTTAAATGTGTTCAATAAATTTTTTTTATTGATATGTAAATGTAGCTAACAGAAAAGGAGCAAAAATTGATCTTTTAGGAAATAAGGGCAGGACAAGTGATGAAAGAAAAACAAAGTTCCTGTGAAGGAGAAAAGAGTTAACGTTTTGGGTCCGGTAACCCTTCCTCAGAACAGAAGGTGGCCGGGAAATCGTCAGTTTATCTGCAGAAAATAGCGAGGGGGTTGGGGTAGGGAGTAAACAATAGGGAGAGAGCTCAAAGAGAGAGAAAGACAGTTGGACAGACAAAGGAGTTGCTAATGATCAGGTTCAGAAGGCGAATAATTGTTAATGGGGACTGTTAATGACTAACAACAGGATGTGTGTAATGGCAGACTATGTGGTAACAAGGCCTCGTGTGTGGGGTGGGGGTCTGGGACATGAGAGAGTTTAGGCCCTAAAATTATTGAACTCAATATTGAGTCCAGAAGGCTGTATGGTCCCCACACAGAAAATGAGGTGTTGTTAATGTTAGTGGGGGAATACTTTGGGACTAGTGATCATAATTCTTTAAAGTAGTTTTAAAATAGTTGTGGAAAAGGACCAGCCTAATATAAAAGTTAAAGTTCTTAATTGGAGTAAGGCAAATTTTGACAGCCTGAGACATAAACTTTCAGAAGTTGATTGAGGTATTCAGTTTGCAGGAAAAGGATAATTGGCAAATTAGAGGCTTTCAAGAGTGTGATAATGTGAGTTCAGAGGCATTGTGTGTTGGTTTGAATGAAATATAAGGCTGGCAAGAGCAGGTAACAATGAATGAATAAAGATATTGAGGAACAAGTCTAAAATAAGAAGGAGACATATGTTAGGTATAGACAACTGAGATCAAGTGAATCCCTTGAAGAGTACAAGGAGTTGAAGGGCCTTCACAAGAGGGAAATCAGGAGGCCAAAAAGGGGATAAACGATAGCGTTGGTAGATAAGGTAAAGGATAATCCTAAGAGATGCTACAAGTACATTAAGAACAAAACAGCAACTAGAGAGACAATAGGGCTGCTTAAACATTAATGAGGTGGTTGATGGAACCACAGGAAATAGGAGAGTTGCTAGATGAGTATCTTGTGTCAGCTTTTACTTTGGAGAAAGATGTGGAGACTAGGGAATTTGGGAAAATCAGTACTGATGTCCCAACAGTACTCATGACAGAAGAGGCGGAGGTCCTAAAAAACATAAACGTAGATAAATCTCCGGGACCCATCAAGTGTATTCCAGGACATTGTGGGAACTTAGGAAAGAAATTAGGGGACACCTAGCGGAGATATTTATATAATCTATAGCCAAGGGTGAGGCACTGGAAGACTGGAGGGTGGCTAATGTGCCAATGTTTAAGAAAGGCTATAAGGAGAAGCCTGGGCACTATAGACCAACAAGTCTGACATCAGTGGTGGGTAAATTGTTGGAGATGATCCTGAGAGATAGGATTTACATACATTTGGAGAGGCAAGGACTGATTCAGGATAGTAGGCAAGGATTTGTGCGTGGGAAATTGTGTCTCATAAACTTGATTGAGTTTTTTGAGGAGGTGACCAAACAAATTGATGATGTTAGAGCAGTAGACAGTTATTTTACACCGACTTTAGTAAAGCTTTTGATAAGGTTTTGCATGATAGACTGATTAGTAAAGTTAGGTCATGTGGGATTCAGAGAGAGCTTGTCAATTAAACATAGGAAGCATGGTTAGCATGTTTATGGTTGACGCCAAGATTGGTTGTATAGTCGGCAGTAAAGAAGGTTATCTAAGATTACAATGGGACCTGATCAGATGGGCCAGTAGGCTGAGGAGTGGTAGATGGAATTTAATTTGGATAAATGCGAGTTATTCCATTTAGGTAAAACAAACAAGGGCAGGACTTACACGGTTTATGATAGGGCTAGGTGGTATTGTCAAACAGAGAGATCAGATATGTAATTCTTTGAAAGTTGTGTCACATGTAGACAGGGTAGTTGAGAAGACATTTGCGATGCTTATCTCCATCACTCAGACCGTTGAGAATAGGAGTTGGAACGTCAGGTTGAGGTTGTACACAATGTTGGTGTAGCCACTGTTGGAGTATCGTGTGCAGTTCTGATTACCCTGCTATAGGAGGGATATTAGTGAATTGAAGAGAGTTCAGAAAAGATTTACCAGGATGTTGCCAAGTTTGGAGGGGTATGAGTTATAAAAAGGGACTTTTCTCACTGGAGCTCAGAGATTGAGGGGTGATCTTATAGAGGTTTATAAAATCAGGAGGGGCTTAAATAAGGTGAATAGCAAGGTGTTTCCTTAGCATGGGGGAATTCAAAACTAGGGGACATATTTTTAAGGTGAGAGGAGAAAAATTTAGAAAACAAATGAGGGGCAATTTTTTTGCTCAGAGGGTAGTTCATGTGTGGAATGAACTTCCTGAGAAACTGGCAGATGCAGGTACAGTTACAACGTTTAAAAGATATTTGGATAAATTCATGAATAGGAAAGGTTTGGAGGGATATAGACCAAATGCAAACAAGTGGGACTAGTTTGGTTTGGCAAACTTGGTTAGAATGGATGATTTGGACCAAAGAGCCTGTTTCCATGCCATATGATTATATGACTGTATGACTACTTTTTAAATGGGCTTCTCCTTAAGATTATAAACATTAGTATTTCTCTGTAAATGTAAGTGACACAATGGCACACAAGGAAGTTTGGTTTTATTTTAATTTTATAATTTAGATGCCTAAATTTCAATTTCATCTTTGCCACTCTGATCTGAAAGAACCCTTTCTAAATAATCAATGTTGTTTTTATGATCAGTGCTTGCACACAGTAGTGCAGATATGGCATCCCCAGTGAAATGTGTGAGCTCAGTCCGAACTATATGATTTATACTCAAATGTTCCTGTGATGCTTTCTGAAATACTTCTGTATATTCAGCTGTAATCGACAGCAGAATTATAGCAAATTATTAGCAATTACACTCAAATAATTTTCATCTTCCATTTTAACTGATGGGCCTTTTTCTACTGAAAGATATTTTATTGGGCCAGTCTCCTGATTTTGTGGTCTGGTTGGTGGTATTCACAAAGCAGAATCACCAACCTGGGCATCCAATGAATCTGCATGACAGGCAGAAGGGAACAATTAAGCATTCATAAAAGTTTGAAGGAGCCACTTACCTTCTCAGCCTCGTCACATTCCAGGTTTTCTACACTCAGTCAGCCACAGAGTTACACTTGCCTGGTTCTGCTAGAAGTGTTTCTTTAGGTTTAAGGATGTTTTGGAATGACTGTTAGACCCTTTGCTGTTTGATGGCATTGATCCAGCTACAGTGAGTCAATGCTCATTCCATCAGAGTATTCTCACCACTGTGCCACTGCTGTATCAGAAAAGGGGTGTGGACTCTGACCCAGAGTATTGTTTTAAACCCATCCATTTACTTCCCTCCCTCCTCGCTATCCAAGACCCTAGACACCTTCCGGCTGAATCAATGATTTATTTGCACTTCACTCAATCTAGTCTACTGTCTTCGCTGCTCACATTATGGTCTTCCTGACACCGTAGAAATGAATTACAACTGCTGTGCCAAAATCCTATGCTCTGATTGCAAAAATGACCCTGAGTTTTTAGTTCCTTGCTACTGTAACACACCACCATGTTCCCTGGCCAGGGATCTCTGTTTCAGGCTTGCTGCAATGCTCCAGCGAAGCTGAGCACCTCATTTTCCACTTGGGAGCTCTACGGACTCAATACCAAGTTTAACAATTTTAGGACTTCAGGCACCTTTTGCCATGTCCTTACCCCAACCACCACCCATCAGGCCTAGTCCTCACCTGGGTTGCTAACACAAACAACCCATTGTCAGCTGCAAAGAGTCCCCATTAGCAGCTACCCATTCCCCCAGCCTGACCTTTACCCATTCATTTGTCTACAAACTGTTTCCTTCTCTCAGAGATAGCAGGAGCTGCAGATGCTGGAGAATCTGAGATAACAAGGTGTGGAGCTGGATGAACACAGCAGGCCAAGCAGTATCAGAGGGGCAGGAAGACTGCATTTTGGGCCTAGGGTCAAGGCCTGAAATGTCAGCCTCCCTGTTCCTTTGATGCTGCTTGACCTACTGTTTCCTTCTCTCTCTGGGTTCCATTGCCACCTACCCAACCTACCTGCAGCACATATACCAACAATTTCCCATCTACAGTCAGGTCTGAGGAAACACCACTGTATCTGAATCATTAACCCTGATTTCTTTCTACAGTGGCTGCCAGATCTGCTGCGTTTCTCCAGCAATTTCTGTTTTTACTTTGGATTTATTTCATTATTTTGCTGTTTTATATGACTGAATTTGAAGTTATGATTCAGTTACAGAAGCTGATAGTAGTTAGGCTTCATTGAGCATGGCAATATCAGGCTGTTAAAAAACAAATGAACTGCGTATGCTGTAAGTCTGGAACAAGAACAAAGTCGCTGGAAAAGCTCAGCAGGTCTGGCAGCATCTGTGAAGGAAAAATACAGAGTTAAGATTTCAGGTCCGGTGTTCTGTCTCATTTCAGTTCTGAGGAAGGGTCACTGGACCGGAAATATTAACTCTGTCTTATCCTTCACAGATACTGCCAGACCTGCTGAGCTTTTCCAGCAACTTTGTTTTTGTTCCTAATATCAGGTGTGTTATGTGACTATGGGCCAGCTCTCTCAATTTTTTTGCACAAGTCTTCAGATGCTGGTGGTGAGGAATTTGCACAATTCAGTGTGTGCTTTTGTTGCTTCTCATGGTAAGGTCAATGCCGACTTGCCTGGTTTTATTCTTAATAAATGATGAAGCCACAAGTATGTGTATTGACTCCCTGAAGAGCTTGATTGCTGAACTTAAAGTTCCTTTTGGTTGGTAATACACATGAGGTATCATATTTGGCATTTCATCTCCCATTGTTCTTGCCAGTTTTGCAATTTCGGAAAGTCACCTTGCAATTAATTGACATGATCTTGAGTTTTTCCTGACACATAGACCACAAAATGTTACAACCAGTCCTGAGACGAGGTTCCTTAATGTATTACCAATCCAGACAGAGTACGTGAAATTGTCAAAATCCCAGGTGAGGAGGGTAAACTGGCTCTCACCCTCTGTAGTTCGAACAAGGCTATATTGAAAAGGCACCCTTTACCTTGTGAATTCCTTCCTCCCACACCAAATTAATTAGTTTTTTTGGAAGTAGCCAACTGAACCAGGCTTTCTTGAGTTAATGAAAGGTGAGTATATTAGCTATTAAACACGTAAAACAGAATATTGCAACACATGTACACAGGTTTTACCACACTGTGTGAGATACAAACCACCATCAACAAACCACAGGCCCGCAAAACAGCAAAACAAAACGGCTGCAAGATTGTAAGGGTAATGATAAATGATGCACACAACCGTCTCCACAACTGCAACAGAGAAATTACGCACCAAAAAACTTTATTCCTGGAAGCTACCAATCAAGACTGGACAACGGTCATGGAGCGAGCCATCAACATCAGCCAACAGACCACAAGAGCCTAGAAAAGACAGACCCTTCAAGACAAGCTCGCCACACTTTCCCACAAAAATGACATCAGAACAGGCACCTGGATAAGAAACCTCTCTGACAGGAAAGTGACAGACACAGAAAAAGCCATTCTCTCAGAGGACTGAATTACAACTACAGGGACGCCAAAAAAACAGAGTTCCTAGCCACACTAAGGACCAACAATATCAACAAAGAAACACAACAAACAATAAGACAGACAGTAATCCCGACACTAGCCAGAAGGAGCAAACGCAACACCCTCAACACATTGAAAAGACAGGCCCTGGAAGGCGTGAATAAGGACAAGAACATTACAATATTACCCGCAGACAAAGGGCACAAGACAGTGATACAGAATAAAAAGGACTACATTTCCAAGGCACAGGCACTGCTCGCTGACGAGAACACATACTGGCCAGTACAAACTGATCCGACACCGTTACTCAGCAACAAAATCCTCTACTCGCTAAAAAGACTTAAACAGACAGGACAGATCAACAAGATAATAAAATGTGAGGCTGGATGAACACAGCAGGCCAAGCAGCATCTCAGGAGCACAAAAGCTGACGTTTCGGGCCTAGACCCTTCATCTCTAGGACAGATCAACAAAGCAGACTTCTTAAGAAAGAAACCCAAAGGAACCAAAACACCCAGATTCTACGGCCTCCCGAAAGTGCACAAACCGGAAGTACCCCTCAGGCCCATAGTGTCCCTACCGGGCACTCCATCGCACAGATTAGCCAAGGAACCACAAAGCAGACTAAGGCACCTAGTCAACAAGTCACCCCACTCTATCCGCTCTGCCCAAGAATTCCTCAACTCCTTCAAAGACATAAGGATAGATGACGAAGAGACCATGACATTGTTTGAGGTCACTGCCCTATTTACATCAATAGACATACCACTAGCAAGGGAAACAAGGACAGAAAACTGGAACAAGAGCAAGACTCCAGTAAAACCATCTCCACAGGCAACATCCTGAAACCACTGGACCTATGCCTCACCACCTACTTCACTTTCAATGGCCATACATACAAACAAATCAACGGGACACCCACAGGATCACCAATCTCCGGACTCATAGCAGGGGCAGTGATGCAAAGACTAGAAAAACGTCCCTTCTGCAAATCCAACCAAAACTATGGATACGCTATGTGGATGACACCTTTGTCACCATTAAACAGACCAAACTAGAGGAGACATAAAAACTTATAAACAACACATTGGAATAAAATTAGACAGAGAGGAGGAGAAGAACAAACAGCTCCCATTCCTGGACATCATGATAGAGCGCAAGACAAATGGGGAACTGCACATGAAAGTACACAGAAAAGCCACACACACAAACCAGGTACTGAGCTTCCATCCCAGCACACACAAACAAAGCTGCGTGCGAACACTATTTAAAGGGGCAACAACACACTGCAGCAACATGGAACTATACCAAAAGGAAGAACAATACCTCTTCCGGGTTTTCCAGGATAATGGGTATCCAACAAACTGGGTCAGAAGATGCTACACGCCCCCAATGCACTCATCACACTACCCTACATCAGGAACATAACAAAACTAACCACAAGACTCCTACGACTGCTGGGTATCAGGGTGGCACACAACCCCACCTCAACCCTACGACAAGTGCTCACCCGAACTAAAGACCGACTCCCCGCCATGGACAGGACCAATGTCATCTACAAGATCCCCTGCAGAGACTGCGAGAAACACTACATCGGACAAACAGGAAGGAAACTAATAACAAGAGTGCATGCACACCAACTGGCTACAAAAAGACACGGCCAATACTCACTCATCTCAATCCACATGGACAAGGAGAACCACCAATTTGACGGGGACAACACCAAAATCCTGGAACAAGCTAAGCAGAGACAGGCACCGGAATTCCTAGAAGCCCAGCACTCCACGAAGAAAGACATCAATAAACGCATAGAACTCGACCCCATATACACTCCACTACAAAGGAAAACCGGAAGTCAGGCAATCGAGCTGAATGGACCTCAGAGTTTAAAAACCAGGCGGGAAAACACACCAACGCTTCATTGGAGGTTGCAGTGAGGATGTTACCAAGCACAATAATGAAATATCTGTGGAAGAACAAACCAGCTCGTTGAGCCAACCAGCCTCAACATCCACAACCCGAGCTACAGATCTACTCCGTAACCTTAGACATGCATGCGATGATTAAAAATAAGGAATGAGCCTTAAAAAAGATAGAAGTAAAATAAAAATGTACAAATGAGTCTCTCAAATCTGTGAAGAGTAAATGTTGGAATATCATGGCCTTTATATTTGTTGATGCCAGTGGTACAGCTGTTGGTAGGCAAGTAGTTGATTTTTAAATTAGACAAATAAATGTTTGGAAAATATGACTTTCATTATCTGTCACAATGCCAAACATTCCTCATTAGAAATCCAAGACCGTATTTGGCTTTTTGGATCAGCTTAACTTCTTACGTCCTGTTTCATTGTTTGCTGGCTTGCAGCATTCAGAATGATAGAGTCACTTTGGATAACTTCTCCTTGAACACCTTTCGCTTCCTTCAGGCTGAAGGTGTGGCTGGGCATGGGCCCCAGTTATGCCTGTCTCTTTGTGAGGTATGTGGAATATTCTTTGTTCCAGTTCTATTCTGGGCCCCACTCACAACTCTTTCCCTGGTATATTGGTAACATCATTGATGCTGCTTCCTTCTTTCATCCAGAATTGGAAAAATTAATCAGTTTTGCTTCCAATTTCTATCGTGCTCTCGCCTTTATTTCCCTTCCTCGGCATCTCTGTTTCCATTTCTGGTGATAGGCTGGCCAGTAATATCCATTATGAACACATTGACTCCCACTGTTACTTGACTATACATTCTCACACCCCCACTTCCCATAAAGACTGTTTTCCATTTTCCCAGTTCCTCCACCTTGGTTACATCTGTTCTGATGGTGCTAGCTTCCACAGGGGCCTCCGAAATGTCCACCTCCTTCCTCAGCTGAGGATTACTCAATCAATGTGGCTGACAGGGTCCTCAGCTGAGTCCGACCCATCTCCTGCACTCTGGCCCTCACCCTCCCCTTCTCTCCCACAACAGCGATAGTGCCCCCCAGTCCCGTCAGCATCCACATCCAGAGGATCATTACCACCATTTTTGCCATATCCAATGATATGCCCCTGCCAGGCATATATTACCCTCCTCTCCCTTGTCAGCCCTCTGCAGCGATCATTCCCTTTGGGAAACCCCGGACCACTCCTCCTCCATTCCCAATACCCTCCCAACGCCCTATGGCACCTTCATCTGCCATTGCAGAAGGCGCAACACCTGCTGATTTACTTGCTCCCTCCTCAAGTCCCCAAACACACCTTCCAGATGAGTTTTTCCAACAATTCTAGTTTTGGTGTCCATTGATGTCCCAGGGCTCACAATCTATCTTCATGCCAGCTAACACCTGCAAATAGTCTCACTTTCTTTTTAACATCGTTGAAATGATTTTATTTTAATCTAAGTCAAGATGCATAAAAGTTCCAATGCAGTTCCTTGTGGCACCTCCTGGGAGACAGCTGTAACAGAGTGTGATTCCCCATCACGCCCACTGATAGATGATTGGTTTCATTCAGATTCAGTTTAATAATATTTCTGTTTTTTCTTTATTCATTCACGGGATGAGGGGGTCACTGGCTAGACAGCATTTATTGCTCAGCCCTAATTGCCCACAGGGCAGTTCAGAGTTAATTACATTGCTGGGGGTCTGGAGTCACATGTAGGCTAGGCTAAATAAGGATGACAGTTTCCCTTCCTAAAGGACATTAGTGAACCAGGTGGGTTTTTTCTGACAATCGACAATGGATTCATGGTCATCATTAGATTCTTAATTACAGATATTTTATTGAATTCAAATTCCACTATCTGCTGTGGCAGGATTCAAACCCAGGTCCTCAGAACATTATCTGGGTCTCTGGTTTAACAGTTCAGTGATAATACCATTAGGTCATTGCCTCCTCCTGGTTCCATCATTGTGAAATTTCATGAGGTACATTGTCGAAAGATTTTGAGAAACTTACTACCGCCATCCAAATCCCTGCATTGCTTTTTTCGAGACTTGAAGCCAGTTTACTAACATTCTGTAAAAGCTGTGTTTTTGGTGAGAAAGCTGAAAATCCACAAGGATAGCAGCTTCACAGTGCTTCCTGAGACATGAATCAATAATGCATTCAAGCAATTTGCAAAGACCTAAGTAAGAGATACTGGTGCTTTGTTTTTATTTTGGATGATTTACTTCTTTTCTTCTAATCAATCCATTCAGAGACATTACAAAACACCTCCGGAGCAGCAAGGACTGAAACCTGTGCCTCCTGGCTCAGAGGTAGAGACAATGCTACCGCACCACAACAGCTTTGTTTGGCTGATTTTGTGGACCTGGAAATAAACATAAAGGACACTTATTGGGGATCAAGCGATACCTGAGTTAAACTTGGCTGAAGAAGGTTTAAGTGCAATCTCCTCGGCTTCTTATCTTTGGACAACCCTGTCATTCCAGGAATTAAGCCAACGAACATTCACAGTACATCTTACTGAAGTTTCAATACATATAAAGTATCCTTACATCTCAACAAAATACTAAAGAAATCTTCTATAACCACAGAAAAACAGGCAGCTGTGAACACTGAAGAGGAAGCTTTCAGGAAGCTTGGAAAATCCATGTGATTTAAATTAATCATAAGTGCGGTCAAAATCTCATGAAAAGCCACTGGTTAAAAATTCTGGATCAAGTTACACAAGTATTGAAACATAACTAAATAAATTAAGAAAACTTGATGAATTGGAGCCAATTTCCAGACAAGTTGAGATTTTCACTGACTTTCACAAGCTCATTCCCACATACTCCTTCCCATCAAAATTCTGCCTGTGGCAATATTGAGCAATATTAACAAAAAGCACACTATATTTATAGAGTAAAAAACAGTGTTTGGGGAAAACAGAACATGTAAATTCAGATCATTTATAAAGACATGTGTCACCATGCAACGAGTTCAATAAATGAATGAAAGAGCTTGCCAAAGATAATTTCATAAAAACAATGCTTGTTTAAGTAAAGAATTGACTAGAAAAAGTGCAATTAATGCAAAATAAGACTTCAATATTGGTTTTGAGATTTTATTGCCTGTCATACTTAAAAGCTTTAAGTAGCAGTGTTGAAAATCTATGGATCCTGTGTCTGGGAAAAATGCAAACTACATGAAAGATTTCATGATATTTTGAGATTTCTTGGCAATGTATTAACAATTGGAGAGCATAGATGTAGGGGATAAAGGGCAAAATATTAGAAGAATGATTGTATTTGTGTACAGGTTGTGGGTAAAATTATAAAGCTGCATTTATTATCTGCCACTCAGTAGGTGATGTTGGGCATTATGACTGAACTGCTGTTGTCCTTGCATCAATAGACATTCCCTAGCAATGTTAATTAGAGAATTTAAGTATTTTGATTCAGTAACAACAAAGAGAGAGGAGTATCACATCTCAATGTGGGTGGGTGAGTGACTTGGGGGGAGACCTGAGGATGAAGGTAATACCATCTAACTGGTAGAAACCCATAGATCTGTAGATTGTTGAATGCTTGCACAATTGAGAAATTTCCTGGTAATTCCAATATATCTCTGTGGAAGGCAGATTTTCCTCCTTCTTCAGCTTTACTCTATACCAGATAAATAATTTGTTATTCTGTTCTCAGCTACAAACAATGGTATTATTGCTTTTGTAATAACACGCATGTCTAACTATGGATATGATATATAGTACAAACTGCTATCTTGCGCCATCATAATGGTTGTATTTATTTACAGGTTGTTGGTGACATTGTAAAGCTAGTTTTATTATTTGCCTCTGAGAAGGTGGTGTTGGGCATTATGGGCATTACCATGCACCAATATGCACATAAGGACTGCCACTACAAATTCATTTATTTGGATGAGTTAACACCAAATGATAAAGAAATTTTCACTGCAAAAATGTTGTTCTGGTAGATGCAAAAATATAATATAACTACATGTAAAGATAGAGTATTTAATTTAGATTTACCCACTGAAGTTTTAAATCTGTAGGATAAGTTCAAGTCCAACCGGAATGTCAAAATGGAAATCCCCTGTTCTATTGGCTGAAGCATGCAAGATGAAATGAATCTGAACTTTGGCAATTCAATTTGTAGCAAGTTCATAATGCATAACTGCCTGCAATTTGACAGAAATCACCACTAATTTGGCAATCTTGACATTTGGAAATATTACAACTAATTTGAAGTTTGAAAATATAGGTGTCCTGTGGATGAAATGATGTTGACATTCAGACCCATTGGCAAAATAGAGCAACTTTAATGCCTAGATTATCCTCTAACTTGATTTGAGAATATCCATTGCATGGCTAAACAAATTTCTCTTCTGAGTATGGGGCCCTTGGAGGATGTGACTGGGCTATTGGTATGGGGAACAGAGATATAGAACATGATTTATATCAATTATTCACATCAGCTTTTTTGGTGGAGGACACTGTAACATCCCAAAGATATCAGATAAATAAGATGTTAATGGGAGAAAAAGTAAGTCTCTGTCACAAGAGATAAAATTCTTGATAAAATAATGAAATAGAAGGCAGACAAGTTACTAGGACAGGATGGCCTTGCATCGAGTCATAGAATCATAGAAGTTTACTGCATGGAAACAGGCCCTTCAACCTAAATTGTCCATACTGCCCATTCTTCACAATTAAATTAGTCCCATTTGCCTGTGTTTGGCCCATATCTCTCCATACATATCCTATCCATGTACCTGTCTAAATGTTTCTTAAATGATGAAATTATACTTACCCCCACCACTACCCCTGGCAGACAATTCCAGACACTCACCACCCTCTGTGTGAAAACATTGACTCCCGGGCCCTTTTGTATCTTTCCCCTCTCACCTTAAACCTGTGCCACCTGGTTTTTAGATTCTTCTACCAGGGAGGAAAGCTGTTGGCTGTATACTCATCGATCCTCTCATTTTATGCACCTCTATATGGTCAACGCTTGGTCTCATATGCTCCAGGGAAAAATGTCCCATCCTACCTAGCATCTCCTTATAACTCAAACCTTCCAGTTCAGGGAGCATCCTAGCAAATCTTTTCTGCACTCTTTCAAGTTTAATAATATCCTTTCAATAGTTAGGTGACCAGAACTGCATCCAAACATGGCCTTACCAATGGCTTGTACAGCTGCAACAAGATGTCCCAAACCCTGTACTCAAGCATACCGAAAGCTGCCTTCACCACCCTGTCTACCTGTGACTCCACTTTCAAGGAGCTCTGAAACTGTACTCTTAGATCTCTAGTTCTATAACACTTCCCGGGGTCCTACCATTGACTGTATGAGTCCAGCTCTGGTTTGAATTACCAAATTACCACCTTTCATTTATCTAAATTAACCTCCATCTGTCATTCCTCAGCTCACTGGCCCAATTGATCAAGGTCTTGCTGTATTTCCAGACGACCTGCTTCACTGCCCACTGGTGTCATCCATGACCTTACTAACCAGACCTCCTAAATTCTTATCCAAATCATTCGTATAAATTGCATTTCAGGAGGGTTCAAGCAGTTTAGAAAATAGAGTCACGGAGATCTGCAACATAGAAAAAGGTCCTTCAAACCATCAAGTACGTGCCAGTTAAAAACAATCATCAACCAATTTAAATAAATACCAAAAGAACTGCGGAAGCTGTAAATCAGGAACAAAGTTAACGTTTCAGGTCCGGTGACCCTTCCTCAGAACTGAGGAAGGGTCATCGGACCCGAAATGTTAATTCTGTTTTCTCCTCCACAGATGGTGCCAGACTGCTGAGCTTTTCCAGCAACTTTGTTTTTGAGCCAAACAATCTAAACCCTTTTTCTATCATTTGATTCGTAGCCATAGATACCTTGGCATCACTTGTGTGCATCTAAATACATATTAAGTGTTATGTGGGTTCCTGCCCTTAGGGCCCTTTCAGGCATATGGAATCTTACAGAATAGAATAGAATGGAAATTTATTGTCACATGCATTTTTACTGAAAAACTCAGCGAAAAAATTATAAGTCACCCCATCAGGGTGCTTAGAGAATGGTGGGCTCGGCTTGAGGGGCTGAATGGCTTACTCCTGTCCCTGTTTCTTTTGTTCTTTTCAGGGCTTGGGAGTCAGCTAAGAGCACCAGAAATAGTAATCTGAGAACCTGTTTTGCAAGATTCTTCTAACTCCTAACCTTGCATTTTCACAAGCAGCCATAGATTCATACTTTCAAAGTAAATAGTTGCGGGAGTAGGCCATTCAGCCCTTTCAGCCTGCACTACCATTCGATATGATGGTTGTTGATCATGCAATCTCAGTATCCCACTCCATTCCCTTTAGCCACAAAAGGCCATGTCCAGCTCCCTCTTGAATATATCTAATGAACTGTCCCCAACAGCTTTCTGTGGGAGAGAATCCCACAGGGTCGCAACTCTCTGAGTGAGAACATTCTTCCTCATCTCAGTCCTGAATGGCTTAATTCTTATTCTCGGGCTGTGACCCCTTGTTCTAGACTTTCCCAACATCAAGAACATTCTTCCTGCATCTAGCCTGTCCAGTCTCATCAGGATTTTGTATGTTCCTGTGACATTCCGCTTCATTCTTCTTCATTCCGGTGAATACAAGCTCAGTTGATCTGGTCTTTTTCCAAATGTCAGTTCTGCCATCCCGGGAATCGGTCTGGTGAACTTTCGCTAGACTCCCTCAATAGCAAGAATGTCCTTCCTCAGAAAAGAAGACCAAAACTGCACACAATTTTCAAGGTGTGGCCTCACCAAGCCCTATATATCTGCAGAACGACATCCTTACTTCCAGTCATTGCAGTTGTTGAGTTGCAAATTTCAGTACAGTCTCTTGCCCTTCACCTCAATCAGCTGAAGTATCCTTTACACTGCCCATGCTCTGAGATGATTGTATTCAGACAGGAGCATTTACAGTTTTAAAGACAAGTTCAAGGTGGTGATTATGCTCTAATTTGACAGCAAACATTTGATCTAGTTAGGCAGTGGTATCAAAAGTTTTATGCTTTAGGCTACATAAATTAGGGGAGAATTCATATCGAGTCATAGAGACATAGAGCTGCACAGCATGGAAATAGGCCTTTTGGTCCAACTTGTCCATGCTGACCAGATATCCGAAATTAATCTTGTCCCATTTGCCTGCATTTGGCTCGTATCACCTCTAAACCCTTCCTATTTATTTACCCATCAAAGGAGAACGGGGTCTAGAAATGGAAATTTAAAGATGTAAGAGTGTTTGAATTGGTAATTGTATTAATTTTGTTTTGGCAAACACTTCTTTGGGATTTGGTTCAGTTTTTGGAAGATGGTGCTTGGGTTTTCTGTGCAGTTTTTGGGAGGCATGTGTTTGGGATTTGTGCATTTGAAAATGCTTGGAACTTCTGTTGCCTACACAAGAAGGTAAGGTATCTTTCAGTTTGTGCTAGGAATCACAACAAGAGCTGGGTAGGATGATACAATCCTTATCCTTAATCATACACAATGCTTAAAGATTTTGCTTGTACTCGATGAGTCGTTAGCATTAATGAGACATACTTGTTTTCCTTTACAAGGTGATTGAGGCCAAACATTTCTAACAGGCTAATAATATCAATGATCCCTTGTTCTAGACCCATACTTTCAGTTGTTTCTGTCTATCCTGTCCCATTGTTTCATAATTTTATACAATTCTGCCATTTCCAGCAATCTGTATTCATTTAATCGTAACAGTCAAGACTTCAATTCCTCTGGAGGATCAGAGGCACTAAAACCTTAAGCTTTGTTGCATGGTCAATGCTAATAACACCTTAAAAGTCCTGCAGGTTTTGTAATATCTGAACTTTTGCTTTTTCCTCTTTATCGTTCATGCCTGAAAATCTTTACTTTTTCAAAAACAGTCCCCGAATGAAGACTACCACTGAGGCATCTTCGCCTCTACAATTTGCTACTATTGAGCTACTATAAGTAGTCAACATTGTTTGGAAAGCAAATCATTAAAGGAGAAGGAAATGAACTTGTTGCTGAATATCAGACCCTTGCTATGGGCAGCATTTGGGGATTACTGACTGTGTTTACCAGGTAAATATTGTCTCCTTTCAGTTCCGAGATAAATACCATGAGGGAGGAGATTGAAGAATAGCATTTTCCACATTTACATGACTGCGAATGAATGGTTGCTTCGGCTGTAACTAGTTATCGTCTACGTGGTGGATTTTGCCCATCTGCATCCCAGACCTCAAGGGTATAGGGAATTGGAAAAATGAACCATTTTTTCCTGAGAGCTAGAATACCATTACAACACCTTTGGCTCAAAACTTAATGATGCTACTTTTACTGTTGACATATTATAGAGTCACCAAGCTAAAGAGCCATAGAGCTGTACAGCGTGGAATAGACCCTTCAGTCCAACTCATCTATGCCGACCAGATATCTTAAATTAATTAGTCACATTTGTCAGCATTTGGCCCATGTCCATCTAAACCCTTCCTATTCATGTACCTATCCAGATGCCTTTTAAATGGTGTAATTGTTCCAGTGTCCACCACTTCATCTGGCAGCTCATTCCATTCACACACCAGCCTCTGCATGAAAAAGTTACCCCTTAGGTCCCTTTTAAATCTTTCCCCTCTCACCATAAACCTATGCCCTCTAGTTTTAGACTTCCTGACCCTGGGGAAAAGACCTTGACTACTCACCCTAACCACGCCCCTCATGGTTTTATAAACTCCCATAAGGTCACCACTCAGCCTCTGACACTCCAGGCAAAGTAGCCACAGTCTATTCAGCCTCTCTCTACAGCTCAAACCCTCCAGTCCTGGCAACATCCTTGTAAATCTTTTCTAAACCCTTTCAAGTTTCACAATATCCTTCTTGTAGCAGGGTGATCAGAATTGCACACAGCATTCCAATAGTGGCCTAACTGATGTCCTGTACAGCCATGACATGATTTTCCAACACCTATAATCAATACACTGACCAAGAAAGACAAGCGTACCAAATGCTGCCTTCACTATCCTGTTGACCTGCAGCTCCACTGTCAAAAGGCTACGAACCTGTGCTCCAAGGTCTCTATTTTTGGCAACACTCCCCAGGAGCTTACCATCAAATGTATAAGCCCTGCCCTGATTTGCCTTTCCACAATGCATCACCTCATGTTTATCTGAATTAAATTCCATTTGTCATCCCTTAGCCCATTGGCCAATTTGATCAAGATCCTGTTGTACTCTGAGTACCAGCTTCACTGTCCACCACACCTCCAATTTTGGAATCATCTGCAAACGTACTAACCATACCTCTTATGTTCATAATAAAACAACTTGTAAAGTTGTAGGCTCCAAGACAACATGATTTTTTTGCTCTAAGTAAACAAGAGAGGAGTGATACATGAGTTTTTTGAAATTTTTGCATCTGTGCTGTGGTAGAATTCAATATGTCATAAATAATATGTCAGAATGACCAAGACAAGGCAGTCTAGTTTTAAATCATTTGCCTTTATTACTTAAAAATGAATAATAGAGAGTCTACACTGATAGGGAGGGAAATAGCTGAGTTGGGGAAAGAGGAGAGAGTTGAGAATTGGGAGCTGTGGGCTTGGAAGAAACCCCTATACCGGCTTGTTGATTGTTGCACTTTTATAGACAAGTGTAATGGGTGAGTAGACTTCAATGTTTTAAAGTGTAATAGGTATTTCTAATTGACTGATATGTCCTGAGATCGCTTCAGCTCCTTATCATTCATTGAGAGACTGCCTTCCATATGCGGAGGAGCTGGCAATGTCACTGGAGTTGGAATCCAGAAATCCTAATTCGAGGAGAATGAGATTGAATCCCAGATAGTGAAAATTGAATTCAGTAAAAATCTGTAATTGAGGGTTGCCCTAATTGCTATCCATTTGATTCCCTAGTGCCCTATACAGAAGAAAATCTACTTACGTGGTTTGGCCTACATGTAATTTAAGGCCCAAAGAAAAATGATTGACTTTTAGTATCCCTTTGGACAATTAGGGATGAGCAATAAACACTGGATAAAATGGTTGACACACCCTATGGATTATCAAATACCTTGTGTCAACCTTCATTAGTGATGCCAGAAAACAACAAGGCCAGGCAGACACAAGTTCAAGACAGAATCTGTTCTGGTTATGGCTGACTTGGATGCAAGAACCTAACAATATGGACCACAAAGAAGCCCACAACAGACTAAATCTGCTTACCCAGACTGTTAAATCCTGTGGAATCCTCGGTCAGTACATTTAAGATCAGTCTCAATGGAAGAATTAGGAAACTGGATTTTAGATGCAATTGGTATGCAATTGACAAGTGCAAAAGATGGGGCCACATTAAAAGTTATTATTGAAAATAAAAGTCAGGGGTAGCAAATTGGTGTGAATGAAAGGTTTGCAGGCAAACAGGAAGCAGAAGGTAGGTAAAACTGGATCTTCTTCAGAATGGAAAGGTACGCCACATAAGTCAGAGCTAGGACCTCAACTATTCAAGAATTTTCATAAATAATTTAGATGAAGAAGTAGCAAGCATAAATTAGTTGATGACACACAGAGAGTTAGGAAAATAAGCTGTGAAGAGGACACAGCTTGGTTGTGAAAAGATATTGATAGAATCAGATTGCAAGCAAAGATGCAGCTAATGGAATATGATGTAATAAAATGTGAAATTGTCATTTTAACAGGAAGAGTAAAAGGAAAAACATTATCTATTTGGTGAGACATTGCAGAGCTCTGAGATACAGAGGGATTTGGATGCTTTTGTGTATAAAGTGCAAAATGTTAGTATGCAGGTGCAACAAGCAGTTATGAAAGCTAATGGAGTGTTATCATTTATCACGAGGAGTTCTGAACACAAAAACATTATGCTTCTGCAATGCAGGGGCCTATTGAGGCTGCATCATGAGTACCGTGCGCAGATTTGGCCATCTTATTGAAGGATGGATGTAAATCTACTGGAGACAGTTCATAGAATGTTTACTTTGGCTAATACATGGAAGAGGTGGCGGCTCCTCATCTGCTCTACACGTGACTCCAGACCTACAGCAATGTGGTTGACTCTCAATTGCCCACGGAAATGGCCTCACAAGCCATTCAGTTGTACATATCACGACAAAGTTTCAGAGAAATGAAACTGGATAGATGTCCTGGGATTGGCCTAGGCACCGGAAATGGCAGGAACAGCGCTGTTGACCCTGTAAAGTCCTCCTCGCTAACAGTGGGAGAGCTGTATCACAGACTAATCAAGCAACAGCCTGACATAGTCATACTCATGGAATCATACCTTACAGACAATATCCCAGACACCACCGTCACCATTCCTGGATATGTCCTGTCCCACCAGCAGGTCAGAGCCAGCAGAGGTGGTGGCGCAGTGATATATAGTGGGAAGGGCGTTGGGCTGGGAGTCCTCAACATTGCCTCTAGACTCTATGGAGTCTCGTGGCTTCAGCTTAACCATGGGAAAGGAAACCTTCTGCTGGTTACCACATACTGTCCTCCCTCAGCTGCTGAATCAATACTCCCCCCTGTTGAATTGCACATGGAGGAAGCACTTTGGATAGCAAGGGAACAAAATGTACTCTGGGTCAGGGATTTCAATATCCACCACCAAGACTGGCTCAGCAGCAGTAATACCGATCGAGCTGGTTGGCTCCTAAAGGACATAGCCTCTAGACTGGGTTTGCAGCAGGTGGCGAAGGAGCCCACGAGAGGGAAAAACATGCTTGACTTTATCCTTACCAATCTGCCAGCTGCAGATGCATCTGTCCATGACAGAATCAGTAAGAGTGACCATTGCACAGTCCTCGTGGAGTGGCACTACATCCACAAACATTCACTCCGTCTGCCACCGACACTCAGTAGCAGCAGTGTGTACCATCTACAAGATGCCCAGCAGAAGTTAACCAAAGATCCTCAGACAGCACCTTCCAAATCCACGGCCACTTCCATCTAGAAGGACAAGGGCAGCAGATACATGGGAGCACCACCCCCAGCATGTTCCCCTCCAAGCCACTCACCATCCTGACTTGGAATCTTTGTTGTCATTCTTCACTGTCACTGGGTCAAAATCTTGGAATTCCCTCTTCAATAGCATTGTGGGTAAATCCACAGAAGGCAGACTTCAATGGTTCAAGGCAGCTCACTGCCACCTTTTCAGGGGCAAATTGGGATGGGCAATAAGTCCTGGACACCCAGTGATGCCAACATCCCACGAAATGATTAAAAAAATCAGAGATTGCAATGTTGTTGTTGTAAATTGATAGCTTAGCAGCAACGCCAGTTGTACATATTCCTTATTTTTTAAATCTTCACCAAATCCTTTCAATGTCCAGAAGCCAACTCCCACCCTGGCAAAAAAACCAAGACCTTTATATGAAATAAACCCCGACAGAGAGTCATCCAACATCGAAGAACAAAACGTACCCAAATTTTATTTTTGTAACATAAACTCAACATCAAATTGATGTAAAAAAGACACTCAATTTTTTAAAAAATTACTAACATTGCTCACCAGGAACGGTGTAAATGGAAATTAGAGAAGGGGTATGGTACAAGAGTGAGGATTATATCACAATGGTATTGGTGGAGGAAATAACGTACCTAGGCTCCTCAGTACCCACCTCTCACGAAAAGCTTCAAGACTCCTAGTGAAAGTTATGTGCTCCTTCTCTAAGGACCGTCAGGCACAAAGAGAAGAGAGAATTAGAATTAGGTTTGTGTCGCATGTACTTAAGAATAGAAGTACAGGAGTAGAGGGAAACATTTACAATGTCACCCCACATGGTGTTATCTCAGGTACAAACATTAGGTACAAAATAGAGGGACACCAAACAGTTACATTAACTTACTGCCATTTATAGTAAAAGTTAGAAAAATAAGAACTAACGTTAAGAAGATAAACATAACAGTCTTTCTATGAAGGGCCTGCAGTAGATCAGCACATGGGGTGCTTCCACACATCATCTAAGTGGGCTCGTAAGTTGCTGACCGCTCACGCCGGTCTCCAGTTCAACAAACATCCCTGCTCTGCACTGGACATGCTGGCTATCTCTGTGCTCCCGGCCATCCCCCACACCTCCCCGTGCCCCTGGCCATTGCCCACTCCTCTCCGTGTTGACTGGCCATCTCTCACTCCTCTCTGTGCCCCCTGGCCATCCCCCACTTCTCTCCATGCTCACTGGCCATGCCCCAATCCTCTCCGTGCTCACTGGCCATCCCCCACTTCTCTCCATGCTCACTGGCCATGCCCCAATCCTCTCCATGCTCACTGGCCATCCCCCACTCCTCTCTGTGCTCACTGGCCATCTCCCCCACTCCTCTCCGTGCCCACTGGCCATCTCCCCCACTCCTCTCCATGCTCACTGGCCATTCCCCACCCCTCTCCGTGCCCCCTGGCCATCTCCCACTCCTCTCTGTGCTCACTGGCCATCCCCCACTCCTCTCTGTGCTCACTGGCCTTCCCCACTCTGTGAACACTGGCCAATCCCACTCCATGCTCATGGCCCATCCCCGCTCCTTGTTCACTGGCCAGCCCTGCTCCGTGCTCACTGGCTATATCCGCTTCTCTCCGCTCACAGCCTCCAGCGATGGAAATTATAATCCTCTTCAAGGCCTGCTGCCTGGATCTGTTGATGGCTACTTTATCCATGAGTAAGGTCCTTGAAAACAGCCATCACTGTCCCTCTGGACTGGGTGCCTGTAGTTCAGGAATGAGTGGCTCAAATGCTATCAAAAGAACAGTAAACTGTCTTTAAGAGAGCTGAACGAGGATGCAAACACCCAAAACAAATATATACATGGTGCAAAGGCCCCACATCCTTGCATAAATGATGAACTATTATTTTATGTTTTATGATAGCTTATAATTTAAGCGATAATATTTCATTTTTTTCACCAAATTACCCAATCACACAAAAGAACTCGGGTTTATATTTTTTATTTGAGAAAAAAGAACCCCACTGAATCACCCAATTAGGTAGAGTCATACAGCACAGAAACACACTGTGGTCTAACCGGTCCATGCCGACCATAATCCCAAACTAAGCCAGTCCCATCAAATCCTGATGAAAGGTCTAGGCCGGAAACATCAACTTTCTTGCTCCTCTGATGCTGCCTGGCCTGCTGAGTTCCTCCAGCCCCACATTGTGTTCCCTCTGATGCTGCCTGGCCTGCTGAGTTCCTCCAGCCCCACATTGTGTTCCCTCTGATGCTGCCTGGCCTGCTGAGTTCCTCCAGCCCCACATTGTGTTCCCTCTGATGCTGCCTGGCCTGCTGAGTTCCTCCAGCCCCACACTGTGTTCCCTCTGATGCTGCCTGGCCTGCTGAGTTCCTCCAGCCCCACACTGTGTTCCCTCTGATGCTGCCTGGCCTGCTGAGTTCCTCCAGCCCCACACTGTGTTCCCTCTGATGCTGCCTGGCCTGCTGAGTTCCTTCAGCCCCACATTGTGTTCCCTCTGATGCGGCCTGGCCTGCTGAGTTCCTCTAGCCCCACACTGTTCTCCCTCTGATGCTGCCTGGCCTGCTGAGTTCCTCCAGCCCCACACTGTGTTCCTTCTGATGCTGCCTGGCCGGCTGAGTTCCTCCAGCTCCACACTGTGTTCCCTCTGAAGCTGCCTGGCCTGCTGAGTTCCCCAGCTCCACACTGTGTTCCCTCTGATGCTGCCTGGCCTGCTGAGTTCCTCCAGCCCCACACTATATCGATTCTGACTCCAGCATCTCCAGTTCTTGCGATCTCTTTACTCACCACAGTATTCTTTACTCAGAGAGTAGTAAGGGAATGGAACGCTTTGCCTACAACGGTAGTAGATTCGCCAACTTTAGGTACATTTAAGTCGTCATTGGATAAGCATATGGACGTACATGGAATAGTGTAAGTTAGATGGGCTTGAGATCGGTATGACAGGTTGGCACAACATTGAGGGCCGAAGGGCCTGTACTGTGCTGTAATGTTCTATGTTCTATGGTCTTAGCCTCTGATTTGTTTTAGTGTCCTCTGTGTTTATGTGATGAATCCAGCTGAATTTCTGGTCAATGGGTAATCCCAAGCGTGTTAGTAGTGGAGGATTCTGGGATGGTAATGCCATTGAATGTGGTAGATTTTATCTTATTGGAGATGCCATTGCATGGCTTTGTGTGGCGCAAATATTACTTGGCACTTGCTCGCAAGCTGGCGGTAGGGTGGGAATCCCCAGGCAGAGTTCGTCTTCTCTTGTTCTTTTTCTTTTTTCACTCCTTCCCTTTGCTCCCTTTTGTGCTTTCCTTCTTCTCTTCTCCGTTGTCAGACAGTTAGCCCAAGCCAGACACAAACGACCAGCCTCCTGGAGCAGAGCTTGGTGGGAGCGGCCTGGAGCGGAGTGTGGCAGCAGCCATTGGTCAGACCATATGAAAGCCCCTAGCACTGGTCTGCAGTGGAGAGCCCTTGGAGAGAGACTGTGAGGTTTGTCTTTCTAACTTTGCTTTTTGGTTTTGTGACCTATGGTTGTACTCTGTACAGCTGTAATGTAACTTTACTTCAAGATTTTTTTTCTGCAACTAAGGATTGTAACTACGTACCTTGTACCTGAAATGGTGGTGGGTGTTGGTGATATTATTACTCTGTAACTGAAGAAGCTGTGCCTAGGGAACTTTGTATCTAAGGTGGTGCTTTAATTGGTGACTTATGTCCTCTTTACTGTAATCCTTTGAATACGTGACAATGAAGCTAATTATAATTCACTTGTCAATTCAATTGCTCAGCTTTTGTTGCATTTGAACACAGACTGCATCAATATTTGAGGAGCAATGAATGGTGCTAGACTTTGTGCAATCATCAGCGACCATCCCCACCTCTGACCTTATGATGAAGTAGCTGAAGATGATTGGGCCTAGGACACTACCCTGAGGATCGCTTTGGGGATGTACTGGAGCTGAGATGGCTGACCTCCAATAACCGCAACCATTTTGCTATGTGCCAGGTAGGACTCCAAACAAATTTGCCCCCGGTACACATTGCTTTTGGTTTTGCTGGGGTTCCTCAATGCCACACCCAGTGGAATGAAGCTT
This sequence comes from Stegostoma tigrinum, assembly GCF_030684315.1. NCBI lineage: Eukaryota > Metazoa > Chordata > Chondrichthyes > Orectolobiformes > Stegostomatidae > Stegostoma > Stegostoma tigrinum. Next base: position 126,646,197 of record NC_081357.1, read on the forward strand.
TGATGTCAAAGGCAATCACTCTCACCTCACCTGTGGAGAAGCTCAGCAGGTCTGTCAAAATCTGTGGAGAGAAAAGCAGAATTAAATTTTTGACTCCAGAAATTCTACTTTGGGACAGCTAGGACTTTTGGGAATCAAGTTTGGAAACACGCAAAAGACTGTAGAAATTTTGGAAACTTCCTCTACAAATGGTAGTTGATTCTGGGTTTGATGTCTGAGATGAATAATTTCAGTTATCCAAAATTATCAATGGGTATAGATCAAAGATAGGGGATAGGTCACAGATCAGTCTTGGTCACATTGAATGGTGCAACTAGCTTATGGAGAGGATAGGTTGCAGGCTAAATAGATATTATAGATCCAAGATGGCAACAGAGTAGGATGCTCCAGACAGAGTGCATCTGCCCCAACTGTTCCTTTTCAGACAGTCACCTGAGGGTAGAATTGAACCCAGGTCCCTGGCACTGTGAGGCAGCAGTGCTAACCACTGAGACACCATGCCACCTTGACTGGCTAGCAAAATCACTGATATAATTATTTTGGAGTTAACAAGATGGTGATGCCTATTCTGTGGCTTCAATAATTCACAAAAATCCTCCCCCTCTTGCACCGATTTCTCTAGAGTCGTGGGCATCACATATTCCAGGTCAAGGGGCTACTCCCTTAACACAACACTCAGGAATCGGTCCTCCAGTACACTATGAAACAAATATCTATGAGAAGAGTAATACTGGGCTTAATGGCTTAATGCATAACTTCAGTGCAATCACACACAGTAACCACTTTCCTGTGCACCAATTTTGGCAGCAAATGACAAATAATCAAGAACTGAAAGCCATGACAAAGCTCAGAAATATTTCTCATCACAGTCAATGATATCACTAGTTTTCAAACTGAGGGGATGGTCAGGGTTCAATGGCCTCAAACTAACAGGAGCAGTATTTTCCCTCAGGGGTTTTGTTGACATTCATTGCAGGGACATTTGGTCTCTACATATTGAATTAATTCACTGCTGTAGCACCAGCTCATGAAATATTAAAATGGATTACATATACAAATCGATAAACAGAAATAGATGCATGCAGCAGTATGTTAATGCAGTAGGAATTTACCTGGATGTCAAAATACATCGATTGTCATTTAAAGCAAAGTATCACTTTAAGCGCATTGCCACAAGTCAAGAATAATTCCAAAAGTTGAATTATTACTGCAAATTATTTCCCAGCATATAAATACTCTTATCTAATTAGCATAGCCATCCAGTGCGCCTCATAAATTTCTATCAATCGGGTGGCACTAATTTGATATACAGTGACATTAGCTCTTTGGCTAACTCTTCAATCATTCAATGAGAGCAATTCATTCTACTACCTGGGCTCTTGTTGAGTTATCAGTACTTCATTGCAGTCCACTATGCCAATTTAGAGTTGTAAATCTGGCAAATCTTATTGATGTAAATAGGTGGAGACCAATTAGGTTAGATTTCTCCTTGCCTTTTGCCTTGCACTCATTTCCACAGAATAAAATACCCTTAATGGGCAGTTATTTGATTTAAGCTTCAGTCTGGCCTGTGCTTCAAAATGCCAACGTGAGCTGCATTCTCGAACGTAGAACAGCGCGGCACAGGAACAGGTGCTTTGGCCACGATGTTGTGCAGAATATGACACCAAGTTAAACTAATTGCTTTTTCTTGCCAACAGCCAATGTCCCTCCAGCCCTTGCTTTTTAATGTGCTTATCTAAAAGCCCCTTATGCCTCTATTGTATCTGCTGCCACCACTAACCCTGGAAGTGCATCCCAGGCAACTAACACTCTCTGTGTAAAAATCTTGCCCTTCACATCTCCTTTGAACTTTCACTCTCTTACCTTAAATGCTTGTCCCAGTATGTCACTAAAGTTATGTCACTAACATGCAGGTACGACTAACTCATGTCTGAGCAGAGGTAACACAGTGTGGAGCTGGTGGAGCGCAGCAGGCCAGGCAATTTTGGAGGAGCAGGAGAGTTGACGTTTTGGGTCGGGACCCTTCTTAAGAAATCTGTGTGTTCTCTTTGACTCCAGTAGTTCTTACTATCTCATTTCTGAGCAAGTTGTTTAATGACAATTTTAGAGTGTCTTGTGGTGCAGTGGTAGCATCCATACCTCTGGGTCAGAAGGTCTGACTCCAGAGGTGTGTAATTACATGCCTGGGCAGGTTGATTAGAATACCTTACTTTTAGCCCATCGGTGATGTTTATACTTACAACATGTTCAACTTTGTAACAGTCTGGTTATTGATTATAGTTAACGTTGGAAATAAAATTGGGAGGAATATAAAAAGGGCTTCTGAAATGCTGCCAGTTTTATACTGTGATAAAAATCCTCAACATCTCCTCTTGATAGTATCCCTTCAATTTCTTTCAGCAATTTTTCACCCACACGTAACTATTTTTTATTGCTACATACTTACATGCCTTTATAGACGATGCTAGTGTACTGTACATAGCAACACACTATTATTATTTCTGTCAGCGATGCACTTGTTTCAGTCGATATATGAGTCTATGAACATACAAATTATATTGAGACAAAGGTTGTTTGGCCCCCTGAGCCTGCTGTGCGATTTGCTAAATGCATGGCTGATCTGATGTGTCCTCAATTGAATTTTCCTGCCTGTCCCCGAGACCCAGACATTTTGGAATCTGTTGACTCAGCGCAGCTAGTATGAGACACTTCTTTTTTTATTTTTTGCATGGGAAACTGACCTTTCCCCCACATAGTTCAATTTCTACAGCAATTTAATTTTCGTTAGCATAGCATAATGTTGCTAATAACCATTCATATGGGAAAGGATAAGCACATCGTTTCAGGATTGCTTGTAACATTTTAGTATTTGGAATTTAACTGCAAGGACAGAGTTATGTTAAATGTATTTTAGCCAATTCGTGACTGTTTTTCTTAAAATTGTAAGGTTGTCTTGAGCCTTGTGTTTTAGAAATAACCATTCTCTAACAGCAGGCAAAGCAGCCTTGAGATGCACACCTAATCCTGCAGCTCTTCTCCCCATTTCCGGACATACATCCCTATTGTTGTGAAGTCTGCTGCATTGATATGGCTGGATTTATGAATAACCTAATCCATCAAATGTTATCACTCTGTGCATTGGATAGATGCAAAATACTCTGAACCTATCTAATGCCCTGATCTGTGTGTGTGTGTGCACGTGCGCGCAAAAGTGTGTGGGTGGGAATGTCTGGGCTGAGTATCAATGCTACGGTCTCTTTAATGTTTAAGTCAAATGCATGATGTTTTGATCGGGGGAAAGAGGAACTATCGAATTTTAACCTCCATCAGCTGATTATTACACGAATGTTCATGGGCTAAAATATTTTCAGTATAAAAAGCTAAAGTGGGCATTAACTGGCGTCAGTGGTCACCTAACCTCCTTGTGAGGCAGATGCGGATCAAACAAAACCATCTACATTCACGTTGTACCCAGAGACGTCAAAACCAAGCAACTGAGTCACCCTCAAGGACATCACCTCCAATTTGACAGCAAGAGAGGAAGCAGCAGGGGATAAATCGAGGCCCAGAATCAGGGAGCCAGAACTTCAACACAGGCAGCAGAGGAAAAGTGAAAGTCAGGACTAATATATTATGTAATATAAGGAGATGAAGTAGTGTAAGGGAAGTAAATATAAGCAAACCATGTTTAGGATTTTGAAAGTAAGACTAAATAAGTTTACATTTAAGATATAGCAGCACAGGTTGGTCAAGTGGAATGTGTGGCCTGTAATATTTGTAAAGTCAAAAACTGTACCAAGGCCTTAGATGGCCACATGTGTAAGAAGTGCTCCCAGCTGCTGAAACTTGAGCTCTGGGGTTCAGAGGGTGAGAAGAGGCTGGGGTCAATATGACATCCATGAGGCTGAGTGCTTGGTGGATGCTATGTTCAGAGAGCTGGCCCTTACAGCTTCAAAGCCTGCAAGAAGGAAGGGAAGTAGTGACTGGCAAGCTGTCCAAGAAAAACAGACAGATAATGCAGGAATCCCACTCACACATTGGTTTGCTAATCTGGAAGCTGATTTGGGAATGCAGTCGGAGCATATTTGTGGCATTGCGAATGGCCCATCTGTTCAGAAATAGCGGAAGATGGAAGGAGAAGTGACAGTGACAGGATATTCCTTAGTTAGGGGACAGATAGTTGTTTTTATGGTTGTAAATGTGTCTCCCGGATGGTGTGCTGCCTCCCTGGTTTCAGGATCAAGGCTGTCACAGAGCAGCTTCAGCATATTCATTTGGGGCACAGTGAACAGTGAAAGATCATAATCCACATTGGTACCAATATCTTAGGGGCATGAGCTCCTGTAATCATAATCTAGGGAACTAAGTAGAATGTTGTCAAGTAGTAGTCCAATTGTAGTAATATCCAGATTACTCCAGTCCAACTTGTAAGTGAGGAGAGAAATATAAGGGTAATGCAGATGAATGCTTGGCTGGAAGGAGTATTGCAGGAGGGGGAGCTTTAGATTTCTGGGACTTTGGGACAGCCTCTGCCCCAGATGGCACCAGTACAAAACAGATGGATTGCATCTGAACTGAGTTCCTCGCAGTATGTTTTGTTTATGCTGTTGAGAGGGCTTTAACTGAAACTGTCAGGGATCTGGGGATAAAGAGAGAATAGTGGAGGAGGAGACTAGGGTGCACAAAAAAATAGATACAATCGGCACTAACATAGACACTAGCAAGCTAATAAATGCATTGGGCGTAAGGATGAAAGTAATTTCGTCTAAATCATAGTTTGTATGTACGTATGTATGTGAATTCACAGAGTATAGCAAATAAGATTGGGAAGATACAAACAAAGATTAACTTGTGGAAATGTGATGTTATATTGATAAGTATCTGGCTCAAGGAAGGACAAGTCTGGGTGTTATATATTCCTGGGTATAATTTGTTCAGGAAAGATGGAAAAAGAAGCAAAGGAGAGAAGGAAGTAGTATTGATTAAGGATAGCATTATAGGGCCGCAGAAAGGGAATGTTTCAGTGGGTTCAAACACAGAATCAATTTGATTAGAGCTAACTACCAAAAATGTACAGTTACATAACTAAGTGTATGGGCCATCAGCTAGTGACAAAGATGTAGAACAACAAGTATTTGGGGAAGTGAAAGGGAGATACCAACACTGGAGAGTAGTTATGATGGGAAACTTCATTTACCCAAGTATTGACTGTGATGCTGCCAACATAAGGAACAGTGAGGGGTCAGTGTAACAACCTTGTGTTCAGGTGAGTTCCCACCATGTGTCTAGTCTAACAGCAAAGAATGAACTGTTGGACTGGTGTCTTGGGCCGAATGTCAGTACGGTGGTGGTGATCATTGTATAGTAACTTTATTGTACATAGTGGGGAATGATAAGCATCAATCCAGCATATGAAAGATCAATGGCAGAGAGCTGGCAAGGGGCAAGGACAGAGCTGGGCAGGATTGATTGGAAGGAGGGTTTGGAGGAAGAACTATAAGCAAACTGTGGTCTAGGTTCAAAGAGGGGATGGTTCCGGAACAGTTGAGATATAATGCCTTAAATGAGAAAGGTAACATGAAAAATTCTAGAGCTTCTTGGATAACAAATGAAGTAGAAATTAAGATAAAGAATAAAAATTGTGCATATTACGGGCATTGTGTGAGAAGTACTGAAGCAGCAAATTACTGCAGCTGCTGAAAAATGTACTGAAGGTGAAAATGCTGGAAATTACCGTTGGCCAGACCTCAGCTGTTCTGATGAAGTCATCTAGACTTGAAACATTAGCTTCCTCTCTCTCCATGGATACTGCTTAATCCTGCTATGACTTCCAGTATTTTTTTTGCTTTCAAGAAGACACAGAAGGCTCAGAGGGGAGGTAAGGAAGCAAATAATAGAAGTAGAGAGGAATTATGAAGAAAGACTTGCAGCTAGCATAAGGGATGCCCCAAAGTCTTCTATACATACATAAATTGTATAAAGACTAGTAAACAGAGGAGTAGGGTGTTTTAAATAATACTTTAAATCTGTCTTAACCAAAAGGAAGATGCTACCCAGGCCATGGTCACTGAGAAAGACAATCTGTCACTGAAAGCATTCAAAGTTAGTGAGGGACAAGTGTTAGATAGACTGTTAAAGTTGGCAAGGCTCTGTGATTTGGTGAGATGCATACAAAGATGTTTTCTTTTTGTTTAACAGAGTGTTCGGGTGTCTCTGGCTGGGTCAGTATTAATTGCCCATTCCTAGTTTTCCTTGAGAAGGTGATGGTGAGTTGCCATCTTTAACCACTACTGTCCATATACTGTAGGTAGACACACAATGTTGATGAGGACGGAATTCCTGAATTTTGACCCAATGACGCTGAAGGAACGGTGATATATTCCCAAGTGAAGATGTTGAATGATTTGGAGGGAACTTGCTGGTGCTGGTGTTCGCATATATCGGCTGCCCTTGTCTTTCTAGTTTGAACTGTTTGTGGAGAAAGCTTGAGGTGAGTCATCTCAGTCAGAAGAACACTTAAAGACAATTTCAAATAGGGGTGCAATTCTAAACGGGGTGCGGGAGTAAAAGGGCTGGGACGTATCTGAGCACAGATCACTAAAGGTAACAGGACGCATTGAGAACAATTAGTACAGAGTATCGCGTCCTCAGCTTCATTAATTGGGGTGTAGAGTAGAAAAACAAGGCAGTGACATTGAATGTGCATGAGATGCTTGATGGATGTCATTGTGTACAATTCTAGATGCCATATTATTCAAAGGATTTGAATGCATTGGAGAGAGTGCAAGATTAGTTCCAGTGATGAAGAATTTCAGTTATGAGGTTAGATTAAAAGAATTGGGACTGCTGTCCTTGTAGAGATGAAGGCATAAAGGTAATCTGATAGAGGTTTTCAAATCTTGAGGCTGCTAGATTGAAAGGGTAGGACAAAAGTACTCCTACTCATAGAGGATTAAGAATCAAAAGGCGCAAATTTAGCAATTTGCAAAAGAAGCCAGTACAAAGTGAAAAAAACATTTTCACTCAGTGATTACTTTGGGCCTGAAATGTTCTGACTGACTGTGTGGTGCAGGCAGAATTAATTGAAGCACACAAGAGGGCATTCGATGATTATTTTGATAGACACAGTGCATCGAGTTTTGGGGAAAGAAGAGCAGGAAATTGGCAGTTGGTAACGATGCCCCTTTGAAGAACCAGAGCAGACACGATGGGCCAAATTACATCCTTCTGCACTGTAATGCTCTGATTCTGTGAAGGAATGCTTGTCTCCAGTTTACTTCATATCTGTATAATTTCACACATCGAGATGTGTTCGGCTTCTCTATCAATTCAGTAGCTTGAAAAGACAATGAAGCATGGCTGAGGAATACACACTGAAATATAATTCAGTAGATACCTTTGAGCAGCAGAGCAGACCGAAGGGAAAATGAACTTGACAGCAGGAACTGATTTCACTTGCCCTGACTATTTCTCTCATCAGTTCAGAACATTGCATCTAGTGAGAAAGGAAATTGGGAGATTCATTGAGACCTCAAAATATTTACTGATTCCCCTCCTGCTGAGTGTACAGATTGCCCTATTAAGTAACTGTGGTCTCACGTTAAGGACCTAACTTAAGGACTCTAAGGATTGTTCAGTTGCATAATCTTTACTTTTCCTGTCTGTACTGGACGCTGTCCCTTTTAAACTTATTACTTGTGATTCTATGTATGTTTAATGTTGCATTTAAAAAAAATGTGGGATTATTAACCATTTTTCTCTTTCTAATGATCTCAATTAATGTTGTTACTGAGCAAGTCAGACCCCAGGCTGTAGTGTGACTTGATAGATCATATTTTGGTTTATGTACTGATTTTAACAAAACAGTCATTCACCACTATACAAATGTGCAATTTAGTTTTACACATAAAAGAGAAATTTATTGAGTAAACAAAATGAAGATAAAATAGAGTAAACCAAGCTATTTACATATAACAAAAATTTAAAGATTGCACAGTGCATAGTAAAGTATAATGCCATTAAATCCAAAAGCACATTTTTATAACACACACACACCAGTGAGAATTCCCTTCTGTTCCACATCTCTACAGCCTAATTAACTCATGTCTTCACTTCCCCCTCTTGAGAATCTGATAGCTCTTTCTTTGATTCATCATATAACTCAGCATAAACTTTCTCAGCTCTACTGATCCACTTCAGGGTTTCAACCAATCACTTCTAGACTTGAGCTTCTAAACTAAACTCTTTGCCCCGATCACATTTTCTGTGGGACATCCATTTCTTGCAGATTATCATTGTAACGTTAATTCAGGAAAATTGTGATGGTTTTCTATTGCATCTGCTGGCTAATCCTACATCTGAATTCACATGGGATCGTGTAGAAATGTCACACAATACTAAATATATGAGGAAGACTGAGGCACCTGTGTACTTTAGTTTGATAGAATGCAAGTATCCCTCTTGCTTTTGGAATAGGTAATTCACTTAATGGAGTTCAATAAAGAATATCAGGTTGCAGAAGTGACTTATGGGAGTGGTTCCAGGAAAGAGAAAGTTCAATCCTGAGGATAGATTGAAGAAGCTGAGAGGAGGTTCAATAGATTTATAAAAATCATGAGTGTCCTGTATACAGTAGAGAGCATGAAGCTGTTACTGCTTCTACAAGGGACAAAAACAAGAGGGCATGGATTCAAAGCAATGTACAAAAGAAGCAAGGGTGATGTGAGAAAAAAAATCAGTGAGTTAGTTGGGTTCTGGAATGCACAGCGTGGAAATGTGGTGGAGACAGGGTTAATTGGGGCATTCAAGAGGGAATGGATGTTTATTTAGATAGAAATTGTGCGCATGCATTTGGAGATAAAGCAGGAGATTGGCTTTGGGCATTGATGCGTGTTTGAAGAGCTAGCTCAGGCATGGTTGGCCAAATGGCTGCACTGTAACTATTCGGAGACTCTGGGATACTCTGCGATAATAGAAAGAGAAATGATTTCCACTGGAGGGGCATGAATTCTCTCACAAAAACAGAAACTTCAGGAGAAACTCTGCAGGACTGTCAGCATCTGTGGAGAGAAAGCAGAGTTAACATTTTATGTCCGGTGACCCTTCAGTTCTGAATTCAATTCATTCTACACATTCATTCTGCTGCCAGAGCTGTTGTGTTTCTCCAGTAATTTTTGTTTTTGTTTCAGATTTCCAGCATCTGTAATTCTGCGTTTTATTTTTGCGCTACCTCCCAATTTTTGTCTAAGTGTACTGTTTTTACAATTAACAGGAACTGAGATCTACAAGAGGTAATCACTGGGAGCCTTAGTGAAAGAAAATGCATGATTACAAAATGTATGAATCCATGCAAGAATAGACTTATGGCGCTTTTGCAGTTCACTGGGACCTCCCATGTATTTCCCTTTGTTGGCCTGGTGGATTAGAAGGGAATCTACCATTATGCCAGGTAGCTCTGAGGAGTGACCAGGAGCAGTATTGGCAGACATTTGATGAATGGGGTGCAAGTTAAAGTCATTGGGGAATGCGATGCTGAATTAATGTTGCACAAAGTTAAAGTTAAGATAAAGTCCTCTGAGCCTGATCTGACCTCTGAGTAACATTGTAGTTAAGGACTTGAATTTCTATAACTGATGTTAGGGCTGCTGGTGGTGAAGTTGTGGTTGGAAAAGTCTATTGTTAATTTCTGTATGTATATTCTGAACCCCTTGAGTATTGCAACACAATGAAATATACAATTAATCGTATCAGTGGTTCTGATGAGACTGCCGATTCAACAGTAAAAACCAAAAGAACTGCGGATGCCGTAAATCAGGAACAAAAACAGGAGCTTCTCCAGAAAGTTTGTTTTTGTTCCCGATTCAAGAGGTTTTGTGGAGGAGTGTTTAATGTGTTCTGTGCTATATGCTTGTGTGCAATGGGGGAAAGCAATTGGATAGATAACTGAAGAGAAAAAGAAAACCTCCAGGACTACCAGGAAAAGGCTGGGGAGTGGGGTTAGTTGGATTGCCCTTGAAAAGAGCTGGCATGGACATGACAAGCTGACTGAAATCCTTCTGTGCGACAACCATTTAATAATTTCATTCGTGTCCAATATTATTTTGCATGTACTAATCTGCTTATTTATGTCTGCTTTGACACAAAAATGGTAAAAGTTGAGCATGTCTTTGACAGTAATGTCACTGATTGGAGAGGTATGTAGAGTGAATAGGTGAACAGCTGCCCCTGTCATGGTAGCAATAGATCAAAAGGCTGTGTATGCTGCAGCCTTTCTGATTTTACATCTGGGATCTTTTGACTGCAGGCAACAATGCACTGGGGTAGAAAAGAAATGTAGGAATTATAGTACTGTGTTTTTATAGGATTTATTTTGCTTCATAACAAAATATTTAGTGTTTTTTTTAAGTGGAACTTATAAAAAAAGAGCTAGTACATGATTAAAAACTTATGATTGATAGTGCTGTTTTGTTTGCCATGTGTGCCCTTGATGCGCTCATCAGTGAACCTTGTTCCACACAGGCTGGTTACAGGCACTTGGGGACCTGTAATTATCAAGATATACCGTATTCAATTAAAATTTCAACTACATAGAGGATACATGAAGGATAAAGACATGATTTGTGTTGGATTGGTACCTTTGAACATTATTGAATTTTTTCATGATGGAATGCAATAAACAAATATAACCCCTGAATAAATGCCTTCTGCTTCTTTAGGTCAAAATTTATACGATTAAATAAATATCCCTGTTGAAGCCTGAATAAAACATGAACAAAATAGTCAGTAAACCAAATTAAAATAACATATCTCTGATCAAACAGTCTTGTTTTATCTTTTTATTGTTCAATTTGAAAACCACAGCTTGATAATAAATGCACTTCCATGCTTTCTATTTTGATTCCTATGTTGTAAGTTCAAAAATTGAGAGAACATATGTTTAGTCCAGGGTATACATTTGAACATAATGAGTGCATAGAGTATACCTTTAACTACCTGTTCATGTTTTGTTAGTCCAAAGGTAATGTTTTGAGCCTGAATAGTTTAAGAGTGAAAGAAGAAATGCCAGGCCAGATGAAAGACACAGTAGGTTAAAAATGACAGATCAAGTCATCCTTTATTAGGCCCAACCAAGCCAACATGGATTTAATGAAAATTATTGCCATTGGCTGGAAGGAACTCATTTTGGAGATAATCACATAAACGGGTGACTCTACTTCCCAGGGGCTATTTGTTAGACAACATGAGAAATCTAAATGATTTAACCTAGAATTTTTTCATGTTAAGATATTACGTTTCATTTCATAAAATCATTACAATGTCATGGTGGAATATAGTGCATTTATTCTTTAAAGACTTTTGTCCTGTATAGGATATTCAGAGCTGTTGAATTTTACTTTCATGCCACATGAAACAGAAAGAGAACCATAAGTTTCTTTAAGGCCTTGGGCAAGTAGAAAGAGATGATAAAACAAATGTCACCTTGCTGCATGATTTCTTTGCAGATTGCCTTAAGATCTATCTGGAATACACTAGTGCTTTTTATTACTAGAGTTATTTCAATGTCGATATTCTTCAGTCTGCTTTCAGAAGCAATGAGACTTGTACTCTTTGTACCCAGTGTCTATAAAGATGAATTTTCCTTCCTTCCTGGTAGACTACAACTCAGTTAAATTCACTCAAATTAATGGTTCTTTCTCTAGTCTAAGCCCAAAATGTTATCGTGCAATGACTACCATAGAGTCTGATAACCATTAAAAAGAAATTGAAGTTTCATTTATTGAGCTGAAAGAATAACACTTGAGGATTTTAAAACATTAATTATGAGAAATAAAAACCATGATGATTTAAATTAATTATAGACTAACTACTTTTATTTCAGCAATTTCTAATTTAAACTCCAGAAAGAATCATTCCCCATTTATACTTATAACACGGGGGACTCAGCGTGGAATTCGCCCTTACAGCAAACAATCCACAGTTACTTCAAGCTTCCAATGGTTTCTATATCCTTACTTTGTTGAGTAGTAACACTGGATGACTATCTTTTCCTTGTTTTACAGACAGTTCTTAAAATTCACGACCAGCAATAACACGGTTATAATAATAGCTCTTTTCCCAGCTAAGAAAATACCAGGACAAATTTTCTGGTATTCTGAGATGTCTGTGGGATTTTCTTCTTGTATATTTGCCTGTTATAGCTTGCAAAGTCTGCACTGGATCTTTGCTGTCTGTCTGAATTCATTGATCTTTAGGTCAATCTGTAACCCGATCTCAAAAATGTCTCCCCAACCTTCTTCGCCAAATCAATCCAGAAAGAAATATATGTTCCTCAATCAACATTACATAAACAAGCCATCTTTGTCAGTTTAAATTGGCAATGTGCTTTTACAAGAATTGTTTGGCTCTAAAGTGCTTTGGGGCACACTGCAGTTATGAAGGGACAAAATGTTCATTTTTCTTTTCAATGACTACCAGATTTTCAACCTTCTTGAGACACCCCCCTGAAACAGGTATAACACTGCTTTACATAGGTGTAGCACTGGATGAGCACACCAGGCCAGGCAGCATCAGAGGAGCAGGAAAGCCAGTGTTTCTGGTCTGGATCCTTCTTCAGAAATTTCTGTATTTCTGAAGAAGAGTCCAGACCTGAAATGTCAGCTTTCCTGCTCTTCGGATGCTGCCTGGCCTGCTGTGTTCATCCAGCTCTACACCTTCTTATCTCTATTGCTGCTTTAGCTCCTCGAGCTGTCTGCAGTCTTTGATATCATTGATCAGATCTTGCTCCTCTACTGGTGTCCCACTAGACGGAGCTGCTTTCATTCTTATGTGTGTAAGTATTTGTGTGTTTGAGGAGTGGCTGTGTTGTGCTTAAATTTTAGTGATTGGGAAAAATGGCATCATTTGCTTTTTGATTTAAACCTACAAGAAAGTCTGCTTCCTGCCTGTTCTTTAGCCACAGCACTTGAAAGGTTTAATATAGCCCTTCTTAAATATATATCTTATTGTGGCCGGCTAAGAGGGAGAAAAAAAGGGGAAAACTTTCCCACATCTCTCCCCATCTGCAAGAGACAACCTATTTGTGTCATGACTAACACCATATATTTCTATCTTGATTATACTGCTTGAGCTCACTCCTTTCTTAGCTCATCTACTGTTGAAACCCTCCCCATGGCTTACTTAGCTCTAGAATTGATTGTTCCAATGTGCTGCAAACTGATCTCTCACTGTGCCAACTTACAAGTGTGGGAAATGTGGTGGATTGCCTGCCCCTCAAGCAACCAATTAACACTTAATCATCCAGTTAGGATTCAAGGGTAACTAGAAAAAGTAATTGCCCAGCAGGTGATGCCGACGTTCCATCAATGAACAAAAAAAAGTGTAATGGATGGAGAGAAAGTTACAGGAGTAAAGGTTAATATTTACAAAAGGAGTGCAGAGGATGAGATTTCTAAACATTTAAGTGATGAGCAACTTTATTAATGGATCATATTGTGTATTATGAGAGCAGGCAAGGTTTCTCTGCTGCCAATAATGTCTTAAATTATCTGAGAAACGAAGTACTCAAAGCTCTTCTGAACCATTGAGATTATCCTAAGTGCACATCAATTATATAAGATATAACTCTCCATGGTGTACTGTGTGGTAAGTAAGGAAATAGAGGGAGGTTTGGATTCAGTATTGTCTGCAGGAAAACATCTGATCTGGAGATCTAGGATGCTTAATATGATTTTCCTTTTGCAGAGTATGACGTTATCTACTGAGCTGATTCCCCAGTTTGGTACTTCTGGTGAGAATCAGTGTCCACAGGGAACTCTGACTGGAAAATCAGGGACTATGATGTGGACGTGGAGTGGGAGCAGAGCTCCTGCAGTTATAAATGAAATGATGAAAGCTACTTTACTGCAGGAACTCACAATCATCGTTTTATTCCATTTGCTGCCTGAGAAGCTGTGAGATTGATAATTTAGGTGAGCTGCCAGTCTGGAAACTCAACACAAACACAAAGGTGATTATAGCACAAGTGAATGGGTGTTCACGTAAAAGTGACCCCCCCGCAATACAATTCCCAAAGCTTGACCAAATGTCAAGACCCTAGATCCTACTGCCCCCAAGGCGTTCGGTGATATTACCTCACTCTGTGCACATTGAAACTGTCCCAGATGTGAGTGAGGCTGAAATTTCTTCCTAACATACCTCTCAGAGGAGTGAGGGGAATGATTGAAGTGAAGTATTTTAATTGACGTGGAGATGTATTCCCTGTCCACCTGTCCAATACAGTTGGCAGAGGTCTCCCAGTACCAGAGGAAAGCCCGACTGCAGCAGGAGGTAAGTAATTGGGAGGCTGTGTCAGTAAAGTGCCTTTCTTAGCCAGTTTCTAAAAACTTCAATTGAAAAACAGAATGGGAAAAAACAGTCAGGCCATCACTGAATGTTGGGGGTAAGCTGTACGCGTTCATGGGGAGTTCCTATTTGGCTATTGCCTCCGGGCAGATTGGTACAGTGTGTAGCCCTGTCAGGAGATCTGGCATCACAGCCTGCTCCTGGATTTCCACCTCCTGACAGTTAGATCTATGTCTCCTTCTGACCCGTCACATCACGTTGGGAAACAGACCGGAAAACTCTAAACATACCGAACGTAAGATTCTTCATGACCCTATCGCCTGCCGGTCTTGTGCTGCCTTACCTGGCTCCAAACCTTCCCCCACTGCCTCACTCAGGAGGCCGGTACTCCTGCCCTGAGGCAGAGACACTATGGCTGATGCTGGTGATTTTGGGTCGTACCTTACCACCATTCCTGACTTTGTGCAAAGCTGTATTTTCCCCATGTCATCCACAGTTTGATGCTTAGATGTGCTGTTTCAGTTATGGCTGCTCTCATTCCCTCCAACAGAAACAGCATTAGAAGCCCAGAACCAGCTAGGATCCTACCTATTTCTTGTGCCTCAGCACCATTTAATAAACTCAGTCAGAGCTGAACGTGTACATCATTCTTTCTTGCTATAAGGTTCTTTATTGCTAATCTCATTGCTAATATGTAGGCCTCATTGTGACTTTATGCCAGTGTGGGCATTAGCTGGCTTCCAATAAAAGCAAAGATAGGTATTCTCGTCTTCAGGCTTGCTGGGGCAATGGGAGTGGAAGGCAATGTGTGCCAGTGAGGTGAGGCTTAAAGATTCAGAGTTAGATGGTAGTCACTCACTCACAACAATGAGGAGAGGCAGTACACAGAAGGTCCATTGGAGGAGGCTAGGGGACCACATCTGCTCTGAGAAGCATTCAGATCTGATCATTTCTAGCACCATTTAATTGTTGTACCTCTCGTGACTGTGGAAGCCTAGCCAGCCAGCATTGTATTCAGCTCAGGCTCCCAGATTGAACTGTGTAAGGATGGCACACGTACATGCATTTACTATCATCATTATCTGACAGGATCAGACAGAGTCAGCATGGATAAATGAAAGGAAAATGATGTTTGACCAATCTGCTGGAATTTGTCAAGGAGGTATCCAGTCGAGTTGTTAAAGGGGAGCCAGTGGATGTGGTTTACTTGGACCTTCAGAGGCTTTTGATGAAATCCCACACAAGAGATTGACATGCAAAATTAAAGCGCATGGGATCGGGGTAGTGTATTGAAATGGACAACTGGTTAGCAGATAGGAAATAAAGAGTGGTAGTAAGTTTGGTTTTCTGAGTGTGAAGCAGTGCTTGGTGGGATATTGTAGGATCACTGCTTGGACCCCAATGATTCACAATATATAATTAATGATTTAGGTGAGGAAACTGAATGCGATATCTCCAGGTTTGCAGACAACACAAAGCTGTGTGGGAGGGTGAACTGTGAGGAGGGTGCAAAGATGCTTCTAAGGTTTTGGAGTAGATCAATAGCTCAGGTTGTGGGTGCTGAGGTTGGTTGGCTCGCTGAGCTGGTTTATTCTTCTGCAGACATTTTGTTACTGTGCTGGGTAACATCCTCAGTGCAGCCTCTGATGAAGCATCGGTGTGTTTTCCCGCCTGGTTTTTAAACTCTGGGGTCCATTGTGATGGATTGCCTCACTTCCGGATTTCCTCCACTGTGGAATGTGTATGGGGTCGAGTTCAATGTGTTTATTAATAGTCTGCTTCATGGAGTGCCATGCTTTCAGGAATTCTCGTGCTTGTCTCCGCTTAACCTGCCCCAGGATCTTGGTGTTGTCTTGGTGATGCTTCAGTGAGATTTGAACAAGTTCTGTGATTGGACAAATGCATGGCAGATGAGGTAAATTGTGGATAATTATGGGGTTATCCTCTTTGGTAGCAAAGACAAGAAAGCTGCTTAATTATCTGAATGGTGATAGATTGGGAATGGGAGGTTGCACTGGGATCTGAAAAGAAGACTATTGATGCAGCAGGCAGTAAAGAGGGCAAATGATATGTTGATCTTCACAGTGAGAGGATTTGAGCTCGAGAGTAGGGATGTCTTGCTGTAATTGTACAGGGCTTTGGTGAGACCACACCTGGAGTACTGTATGCAGTCTTGGCCTCTATCTTTGTGGAAGGATGTTTTGGCTAAAATGAGATTGTGGTGAAGGTTTCCCAGACTGATTCCTGGGATGGCAGGACTGACTTGAGAGACTGGATTGTATATTCACTGGAGTTTAGAAAATTAAAGGGGGAGTCTCATAGAAGACTATAAAATTCTAACAGGACTAGAAGAGTAAATGGAGGAAAGATGTTCTCAAAGACCTGGAAGTCTTGAAACAGATGTCACAGTCGAAAGATACGTGGTAGGCCACTGAGAACCAAATGAAGAGTAATTTCTTCATCTAAAGAGTAATCTACCTGTGGAATTCTCTGCCACATTAAGGTTGAAGCCAAAACATTATGTTTTCAAGGTCTGAGGGCTGAAGAAATCAAAGGGTGTGGGGAGAGATCAATACCAGGGTACTGAACTGGATGATCTGCCATGATCATATTAAAGGACAGAACAGGGTTGAAAGGCTGACTGGCCGATCCCTGCTCCTTTTTTCTACATTTTTGGATTTCTTTTACATTTTAATCCACCTCCACTTACAACACTCTCCTATCAAAACTGGGGAATAGAAGATTAATATTGACCCTTGTGTGTATACATTTCAAATAATCTTTATACTGGGATGATTTTCATTTTGGCTACAATTCAGCTTTCAGTGTTCTTTCTTCTTCTCAGATGTGTGGTGGCCTCCTGGGGAATGTCAGTATGGGCCCGGATTGATTTTTTTTCAGGTTTAACTTTATACTGAGTTCACAAAATCCTGTTGAAATGAATTGAGAATGAGACAGGCTGAGAGACAAGGACACTGTTGCAAAGCTCGTATCTTTGGCTGTGCTGCGAATTTACCCAAGATATTGGCTAATGGTGCATAACCCCTTGCATTTACAGACAATTCACTATCTTGTCCCTTCACGCACTAACCAATATCCTTTGGTTATTCTGACATTCCTGGTGCATTGAACAATATTCGACATGCTAGGAAAAAAATAAAAAATGATAGGTAAAACATTGGGTGAAGTTTTCTTCTTGACTTGCCTGCAGAGCTAGTTGGGGAGGATTAGTGTGTAGAAAACTTGGAAGTCAAGGTTCCAGCTTAGAATTTTGAATGTGAAGCATCTATAGCATGTGTGTGACATCACTGATGAGCTCCCCACTCAGACACTAGTCTGATTGGCAGGGAGGTGCTATCTTATCCCTGAGTGTTTGGTAGAGGGAGGGAGATTTGTTCTTTGTTTACAGGGAGGTCTAATTCCCAGGGCCCCAGAATGGGAGGTACAAGTTTATGATGGGAAATGGAGATCAAATGGAGAGGTTGGTGGGGTGACTGAAAGTCACAGAGGTTTGGGCACGCAGGCAAATTGAACCAGAGATAATGGGAACTGCAGATGCTGGAGAATCCGAGCTAACAAAGTGTGGAGCTGGATGAACGCAGAAGGCCAAGCAGCATCTCAGGAGCACAAAAGCTGACGTTTTGGGCCTAGACCCTTCATCAGAAAAGCTTTTTTTTCTGCATGTCCATGGTGAAAATGAAGCATTGGGGACCGGGGAAATGCTTGGGGACCGCTTTGCAGAACACCTACGCTTGGTTCGCAATAAACAACTGCACCTCTCAGTCGCAAACCATTTCAACTCCCCCTCCCATTCCATAGATGACATGTCCATCCTGGGCCTCCTGCGTGCCACAATGATGCCACCTGTAGGTTGCAAGAACAGCAACTCACGTTCCGCTTGGGAACCCTGCAGCCCAATGGTATCAATGTGGATTTCACCAGCTTTGAAATCTCCCCTCCCCCCACTACATCCCAAAACCAGCCCAGCTCATCCCCGCCTGCCTAAACTGTTCTTCCTCTCATCTATCTCCTCCTCCCACCTCAAGCCGCACTTCCATTCCCAACCTACTAACCTCATCCCGCCTCCTTGACCTGTCCGTCCTTCCCAGACTGATCTATCCTCTCCCCGCCTATGCTCTCCTCTCCACCTATCTTATCCTCTATCCATCTTCAGTCCACCTCCCCCCTCTCTTCCTATTTATTTCAGAACCCTCTCCCCATCCCCCTCTCTGATGAAGGGTCTAGGCCCGAAACATCAGCTTTTGTGCTCCTGAGATGCTGCTTGGCCTGCTGTGTTCATCCAGCTCCACACTTTGTTATCTCGGATTCTCCAGCATCTGTAGTTCCCATTATCTCTATTCCCTGGACTATTGTAATTTTGGCTGCTCAGAACCCACATTCAAGTTAAGGTTAGATTTCACAGGGATTAAAGGCTTTTACATGGCAATCAAACACATCAAGTTAATTCATTTAGTAACCCAAATACAATAGAAAAGCTGAACTAATGTAATTTGCCGATAATGGAATAAGATATACACAAAGATACACCCTTGCAGAATGTTTCACCTGGATTCCAATTGTTAAGGTTGGATTTGAACCTGTGTTGTTTGGATTATCAGTCTAACAATTGCTGCGCTGGACTTATTACACTTTCAATCAAAAAGTTTCTTGTCTGGGAACAGTTGTCACCTTGGCATTTTGCTGGCTAGGCTCGTGTATGAAACTTGACACAGATCCACTTTGTCTTCTTTGGGCTGTACAAGTTGCACGTATGTTCAATAACAACAAGTCATTTATATAGTGCCTTTAAAGTAGTAAAGCATCAAGAGGTGTTCAACATAAGCATCATAAAACAAAGTATATTACAGAATAATTTAAGATGGTAATAGGTTAGGCGACCAAAAGCTTGATAGAAAGATAGGTTTTCAGAGAATCGTAAAGCAGATAAGTGAGGTATAGGGGCACGGGTGAATAGGGAGGGCATTCCGAAGCTCAGTGACTAAAAATTGTCGCATCCCAATAAATTGCTGCTACATGTTAGGCATGTACCTGTTTGATTTAAACTCATCCTCTGGCTTACAATCTAAATCTTTGTCTGATAAAATGCGGGTTCAGCCTGCTTTTTGAATGAGACCAAGATGTAGCTGCCAAAGATACATTGCAGTAAATTTGTGTACAGTATACAGTCTATGATCTCTGCAACATCGATTCGCTGAGAAGATATTGAAAAGGAAATGGCATAGTCAAGAGCATAGGAGATAGAGGGTCTGCCTACTGGAGTGGTTGATTTTGTGAAACCTATATAAAGTATCTGAAGCAAAAACACAATAACATGACTGTAGTGAGAACTTACTGTAACAGTGATAATAGGAACTGCAGATGCTGGAGAACCCAAGATAATAAAATGTGAGGCTGGATGAACACAGCAGGCCCAGTGGCATTCTCAGGAGCACAAAAGCTGATGTTTCGGGCCTAGACTCTTCATCAGAGAGGATGAAGGGTCTAGGCCCGAAACGTCAGCTTTTGTGCTCCTGAGATGCTGCTGGGCCTGCTGTGTTCATCCAGCCTCACACTTACTGTAACAGCATTGTTTCTGCTAACTTCTGGAGGCTGGGTGTAATTACAGCACATTCCCAATTTTCTACTTAAAATGATTACACTGGTAGGAGCCATTTGGATAATACTAAAAGTGCAATTCATGAATATGAATAAGCAATTTGTTTTACAAAATACACCCCCCACCCCCACCCACCATTGGACTGGCTGGGACCATAATCTCAGTAAGGCAGGACTCCAGTCAAACTAAATCTCAGTCAGTGGTTTGCTTGGAACATGGCTGCAAAAGTCGTATTCACTCTGAATTTGTCTCTCTCTGTCAATACATATTACTACTGTAACAGGAAGGATAATATTAAACTGGAAAGGGTTCAGAAAAGATTTACCAGGATATTGCCAGAATGGCTTACAAAGATAGGCTGGATAGGTTGGGGGATTCTGAAGAAGGGCCTAGGCCCGAAACATCAGCTTTCCTGCTCCTATGATGCTGCTTGGCCTGCTGTGTTCATCCAGCTCTACACCTTGTTATCTATGGATAGGCTGGGGCGTTTTTTCACAGCAGCATAGGAGGTTAAAGGGTGACCTTACAGAAATTTATAAAATCATGACAGGCATTGTTTCGGTGAATAGTGAAGGTCTTTTCTCTAAGGTGGGGGAGTCTGAAACTAGAGGACATATGTTTAAGGTGAGGGGAGAAAGATTTAAAAAGTAAATGAAGGGTGACTTTTTTACATAACGAATAGTTCGTGTGTCAAAAGAACTGCCAGAGGAAGTGGTGGATACAGGTACAGTTACAACATTTAAAAGACATTTGGACAAGTTCATGAATAGGAAAGGTTTGGACGGATATGGGCCAAA
Source organism: Stegostoma tigrinum (assembly GCF_030684315.1). Lineage (NCBI taxonomy): Eukaryota > Metazoa > Chordata > Chondrichthyes > Orectolobiformes > Stegostomatidae > Stegostoma > Stegostoma tigrinum. The sequence goes on from NC_081357.1 coordinate 126,666,954, forward strand.
TGCAGGCAGGTGGGACTAGTTAAGTTTGGAAATATTATTAAAATGTTCCAGTTAGGTCTATTTCTATGCTGTATGATACTATGACTCTATGACTACTCACAGAAAACTTAAAAATGCTTCCTGCCAGGAGCTGAGTGTGGATCTGTGTAATAATGGAGTCCAGATTTTTACTTCTGGAAAATATTTGTTATCTAGGCAGTTCTATGTCTGTTTACTTTAATGAATTTGACTTTACCAAATTATACAAGCAGATGTGGAAAAATGAGTTTCAAAACTGAAATACTCAGATCTGTCATGTGGTAAAATCGCAGTTCAATGCTTTGGATTGGATTTTCACAGAGAAAACAGGAAGATCAGATTGGAAAGCTTCCCACACTGGCAGAACCACCCCTAGATCAAGCTCACACCGTAACATCTTCATTCTGGGGAGTTGGGTACAAGTTTGAGCCAGGCCTTTGTTCAGCCGTTCTGAGCTCCATACAGTGCTGAAGCAGGCCATTCGGCCCAATGAGTCTCCACTGGTCCTCCGAAAAACATCCCACCCAGACCCACTCCCTGCATTTCCCATCCGGGATGCTATGGACAGTTTAGCATGGCCAATTGACCTAACCTGCGCATCTTTGGACTGTGGGAGGAAACCGGAGCACCCGGATGAAACCCACGCAGACATGGGGAGAATGTGCAAACTCCACACAGACATTTGCTCGCAGCTGGAATTGAACCCGGGTCCCTGGTGCTGTGAGGCTGCAGTGCTAACCACTGTGCCACCATGTCAGTGATATCACTGTTTATTGGGTCCAGCTTCAACAGGACTGTTAGACCCTCAAATACTTGGAAATGCCACCTGACTGGACGGCTGATTGGTGACTGAAGCTTGGGACTAGTTTGAGAGAGTACATTTGGTTAACTGTGCTAAACCCCCTGACTCACAGGTGTCCCATGGACCGCTCCCCAAAGACTTACAGGCATGTTGCCTTGCTTGTTTCAGATGCCATGTGTTTGGTGTGTATAATGAGGTCATGTGGCACAGCAGACTGGCATATGACAAGATGCACATGCCCTCGGCTGAGGACAGCTGCACAGCACAGCCACCTCTGTCTGGTGGTATGATTATATCAATCGCCAAGGCATGACACTTCAAGGCTTGGGCGCTGTAGATATGCCATTAGGTCTGGTGACTGGGTGCTGGCAGCCCTGGTTGGTAGCCTGCTGCACAGCTTGCACTAGTGCCAGTTGTTGTGTCACATTTGTACTTAGTGCAGGAATACAGTGCTGTTTGCGGGTGTGCCCTGCCAGGCAAGTCTACACTTGCAGGGAGCAGTGCCAATGCATTGGAAGATTCCCGGACGGTGGTGACATGGAAAATGGAGTGCCAATGTATGTGGTTGAAGGGTATGTGTGACTGGTGCTGATACACTGTACCTTACACTGCAATTTGTCCATGAGCACGGTGAAGGTCTTGGAGTAAGGGGTGAGTTGAACCCGTCAAAAACTTAGAGATACTAGGAACTGCTGATGCTGGAGAATCTGAGATAACAGGGTGTAGAGCTGGATGAACACAGCAGGCCAAGCAGCGTCAGAGGAGCAGGAAGGCTGATGTCTCTGGCCTAGACCTTTCTGATGAAGGGTTTAGGCCCGAAAGGTCAGCTTTTGTGCTCCTAAGATGCTGCTTGGCCTGCTGTGTTCATCCAGCTTCACACTTTGTTCTACTGCTTGACTAACTGCTTGAGATGCGCAAGATGATCTTGATATCGCAATAAGTCACTCAAACATATTACCTGATTTTACCACACATCTCACCATAGCCCACATTGCTCAGAAACTGATCATATTTCCACCAGTGTTGTAAGAATTGCTCATATCGTATTGCATAGAGAATGCAGCAATCACTCTGCAGTGCCGCACAAGAAACAGTGAGATGAATAACGTTCTGATCTGATTTTAATGGCATTGGCTGAAGGTAATTGTTTTCTAACAGTTCAAAAGTAGTGAAACAAAAACCGTATTTTTCCAAAAAAGAAATTTCTATCCTCTTCTTCCTGCAATGGATTCACAATAAATTTGATTCCTTTAGACTGAAAAACAGTTTCAATAGCCTGTTCTAAAGTATAACTAGCGGTTACTTGAAGATTGTAAATTACAACACCAGTCTAATAAAGCTTGCACATCCTCCATAGTTATCAGTTTGACAAGCACTACCTGGGAATGGATGTCTATTTATAAATATAAATTGATAAATGGAAAGCCAGCGCTTCGTCGGAGGCTCACTGATGATGTTACCTAGAATGGTGACGAAACGTCTGAAAACGAACCTTCCAGCTCAGCGAGCAAACTCACATCCAGAAACTCAACCTGAGCTACAAATCTTCTCAGAACTCGCTAACCACCTGGGAAGTGACTGAAGATTGTATATGTAGCAATGCTGCCTTGAAAGTTTACAAAGTTCTTATCTGGTATCAGCTATTTGCCAAGGGCTTGCTCCTGGCTGGCTTGGGAAGCCAACACATTCCAACCAAAAATAATGACCCATAGCCCAGGACGTTGACAAAGATGTGAAAATATTTTTGCTTAAACTTTACTAATTAAATAGCGGTCCTTTACTGGCGTTGAAGTAGAAACACAATTATAAGAAAGCCTGAAGAGAAATGTACATTCAAAGGGCAATATAGTTGGTGCATTCGAAGGTATTCGAAGGTGTGTTAAATCTTGAATTCTTGCATCCAAAATGATGCTACTTTTAGTTGCCATGTTTTTTAAACAAAATTCAGAAAGGTAAATATAAAAGTGAGTTTGGATTTTATCTGTTTTCTGGATGTGGACAATGCTAGCAAAGTTATGTATTGTGGCCAAACCCATTGATTTGTGCAAGCTTTTAACAGATGGAACAATCCATCACTTCTCCAACAAGGTCAATTTCCACATCCCTCAAATAATCTGATTCAATGGAATTTTAACCCACTCGGGCCTAGCTCTTACATACATTGTATGGATTTTATGCCTGTGCAAGAGCATAGTACACAAGCCATACCCACTGCTATAGATCTTCACTGGAAACTTAGTAGCAATAGGGCACATTTGGGTTGCCTGTCCCTTGGGTCATTTGAGGCCTGTAAATATCCAATTCGTGGTCACTGGAGGACCTCCTCATTATTGCTGGTGGCATTTTACCAGTGGCATGGATGTCCAGACTATTGGCAAGGCTGCCAACCTGGCAATCTCACTAAGGGGTCACCAGACTTCAATCAGCCCAATGGAAGTTCTTCACTCCCCCCCCTACCCGAGCCACCTACCACTACACATAAAGACACTCAATGATGGCTGCCATCCTTGGTTCTCTCCCTCAAAATCCTGGCTCTCCATTTGCAGCTTCTGCACACCCTTCATGTCACTTACACTGCATTCTGGCCTAGAGGGGCCAACTGGCTACAATTCTGGCAGTGCCCCATGTTCCTGGAGGTGCTGCAGTGACTTCAATGACCAGTAGCTATCATTAGTCGGTAGTTCTCAGAGTTGGAACATCCTCTCAGAGTTCTTCATCAGCTAACCTATACCAGACTCAAAACATTAACTCTGTTTCTCTCTCCATAGATGCTGACAGACCTGTTGAGTTTCTCCTGCACTTTCAGGAATATTGTTATGTGGACTACTGTTTACCAAAGAGAGTTCCAATTTCCTAACACCTTTTATGTCATAGAATCAAAGAGTCATCCAGTATAGGAGTGGTCCTTCAGCCCATCAAGTCTGTACTGCCAAAGGTATACTGCTACCTACTCTAGTCCCACTTCCCCATACTAGGCCCATGGTTTTGAATGTTATGACAATTCACATGGTGAAACAAATATTTTTTAACGGTTCTGAGGTTTCCTACCTCAATTATCCTCCCAGGCAGCGCATTCCAGATTCCCACCATCTTCAGGGTGAAAAAAAAAGTTTCCTCTAAACTTCTTGTTCTTCACTTTAAAATTATGCCCCCTTGTTATTCACCCTTCAACTGAGGGTATCAGGCGCTTTCTATTCACCCTGTCCATGCACCTCTTAATCTTGTACACATCTGTAGAAATGTTCTTCGCTGTATTCCAGAAAGTTCTTGTTCCAATGTTTAGCTTTGACTCTCCCTCTCATCCCAGGCTTCCAAGCCAGCAGAAATCTTTTCTCCGTATGTACTTTTCCTTAATATCTTGAAATAACCCGATATCCATCACACAAACCAGGCTTCCATCTACTGGCTACCTCTGGACTTCCCACTGCATTGGGAAATCAGCCAACATAATCAAAGACCCCTCCCACCCTGGCTTTGCTCCCTTCCACCCTCTTCTGTTGAGCAGAACATGTAATACCGACAGATTCAAGAACAGCTTCTTCCCTGCTGTTCTCAGACTTTGGATCAAATGTTAATGTTAATCTTTCTTTCTGCACCTTTCCCATGGCTTTAACACTGTACTCTGCACTCTGTCCTGCTTCCCTGATGCACCTTGTATGGCACCATCTGCCTGTAGTGCTCACAAATCAACATTTTACACTGTGTCGCGGTACATGTGACAACAATAAATCAAACAAACTAACCTGCAAAATTTCAGTGAGTGCAACTTTAGTTTATACATTTCTCTTTGTAATTTAACCTTTGGGGTCCTGGTATAATTTGACTAAAGTTTTCCTGCACTCCTTCTAAGACCAACAACTCCTTCTGAAAATTATTCCCTCATGGTTACTTCCATCACCTCAGCAAATAATTTAATCATGTTCATCAGGTCTGAGCTACAAATTGCCTCAGCTGAAACATTCAAAGTTTACAGTTATTCTACTCTTCATGAGAGGGCTAAATTCTTGCTGCCCACCCCCACACCATCATTCTCAAGAGTGGGATTCAAAGTGGCAGCTGGCTTAGAGATTGACTGGCTCAGGAAGAGTGCCAATTTCAGGTTGCCAGTACTGGCCCCAGCAATTTTCACCAAAGCAGGGAAAGTGTGGGCCTAGCATCGAATTCCCCTTCCTATTGAGGCCAACTAAATTAGTTAAATAAAAACTCAATACGAGATTTTTGGAGGAGGAGAATAGGTTATCTATAAGGCGTATGGGTTATGACAAATCCCTATGTTTGGCAGGACTTGAGCCTGGACCTTCTAGCACAGAGTTTGGATCACAACAACCCCCCAACAAGAGCTCTTTCTGTGAAGCCTTTAGAAGTTGCTGGTAATGACTCCTGATTCCATCTTTGTTAGTTGCCTAATGGTGCACGACCATATATCTAATAGTGGTCGTCAGTGTTTCAAATTGACAAACATGACCAAGAATCTGGATTTAGGTGAGGCTGGCTTCGCTACGATGAGACTGCCTGCATAGCTGTCCAAACCAAGAATGAGGTTGGCAAGGCCAAGTTGGGCTGTTCTTTATTAGTCAAGCCATTTGATACCTTATTAAGATATTGTTGCTATTTTAAATATGCACACAATTGGTTGAGATGAACATTTCAGTATGGTTGATACAAATATAGTTTATGTCATTTGTGTGCTCCTTAATCTATATGTTACAATTTGTATATAATACAAAGCTGGTTCATAAACATGATCTTATCTTTTCTATGAATCTGATCATGCTTTTCTGTTGATATTTTGATAGTTGTAGGCTCTGACCACCAGGTGGCTCTGTGGGCAAGTTTCTGAGGTCCCCCAAACTCTTTTGCTATCTTATAATTGAAAAAAATCACATCCAACAATTAACCATGTGCAATAACGCAGATGATTGAAATGACCTTAAATTGTGATAATAAATAAGTACGTGTGTTTAAAAAATAGTTTCAAAGAAACGTATATCCTTACTATCTCCAATCTGTATAGAAGATTCTTCATCAGGTATTGAAATATCCCTGTACTGTGTTTGATGAACAGAATTTCAACAAAACAGTGATAATAAAGCTATTTTTTGATAGGGCAGGAAACATCAAAATGAGTGTAGAAATGAAAATCTATGTAAAAAAGTAACAATTCTGTGATTAACATGTCACTGATCTATACTTAAGTATCTCCGAATTTTGATATCATACAAAAAATTGATTAATGAACCTTAGTAAAGGACAGGGGGTACTGACTTGTGAAAATCCAACAATTAGAAATTCATGTAAATTACACAGCAGTAGAAGATTGTTGAGTGCATGTTATTTCAAGCTTGATATGAGGGAGGTGTGATGACGCTGTCGCATTAAGAGGTTATTTTGTCCTGGTTTTTTTTGTAAGGCAGCGGTATAAAAAAAGGTCTACTGAGAGCCACTTAAATAAACAGCTTGGGAGGCCTTGGGTTTTATTTTAATATAGCCTGAATGAATTCAGCCAGTTCTCACAGATCAGGATTGCTAGTTTTTTTTCTGGTTTTTCAATTTAAGCAGAAGCTATTAGAGTCTCAACAGAGTTGGAAACTTCAGTGCATGTCTCCTGGCTGCTACTCTCTCTAAATTTTCCTTTGACGTTTTTCCCTCTTAGATGGGAGAACTGCATGTGAAAATCTGTGCCTGAATGTTTCTTTTTGCTACGGTGTATATTAATGGGATGTTATTATAATAGAACAGTTAATTACTAATAGTATTGCATCTATTATCCCGTTGAGTTTTCCAACAGAATTAAGTTATTCCAAATTCTTTCTTCTTTGGTTGTATTTTAATTATAATGTTTAAATAAGTTATATCTTGCTTAAGTTCGAATAGTTTTGACCAGTTGCATTGCATCAGGAAGAGGCACTTCACATTTGCTTTTAAAATAAGAAAATGTTAGGATCTAGGCTACTTTCTTAAAACGTTTTGAGAGGGTCTGATCTGCAACAGAGGGGAAAGAAATAATGTCCCTTTAAAGGGCAACTGTCTTATCTCTGCTTTTTATTTATTTATTATGAATTAACTGAAGAGCTCACTGTCACAAATTTAAAATGTGTATCTTTAGACAGAGTCTGCACGTCAGAGGGCATAATGCTAGTGGAAGCTAGAAAGTTGCAAATAAATCTCCAAAGATCCAGGAATAAATTACATAATTTAATAAGTATCTAGGACTGATAAAATCAGATTAAACAAAATAAATGCTAACTGCAGATGGTAATGGTTTAACTACAATTTCTGGCTGAATAATTCACTAGGAACTGATTTGTAGTTTCTCCCATAATATTCCCTACAGTCACTCAATGACGTTTATTCAAGATGGGTTCTGAGCATCCAGCTCAGTCCTGATACGGCACATCTTTTTGCATGGCCACCTGATTGATCTTTATTTGCGGTATCCTTTTTCTATCTGTTTTGGTTCTTCCGTGTGAACCAATTGGGGGTGCGATGTAGACCTGACTAGATTTTTTTCTCAATTCTGGCCTCCAAATTTTTTGCGCATCGAGACTATGCTTTGTGCACTGGACTACGTGAGAAACTGGTCTGATCTGCCACTCTGTTGTTTAGAATGTTGATCAGCTTCCAGCAGATGCTCACCCTTATTGATGTTCCCTGCCAAAACTGGAACTGAACTATTATAGTGGCTTGAGTGAGGTAGTAGGAACTGCTGATGCTTGAGAATCTGAGATAACACGGTATAAAGCTGGATGAACACAGCAGGCCAAGCAGAATCAGAGGGGCAGGAAAGTTGACATTTTGGGTAGAGACCCTTCTTCTAAGGAAGGCTCTTGACCTGAAACGTCAACTTTCCTGCTCCTCTGATGCTGCTTGGCCTGCTGTGTTCATCCAGTCTCACTCCGTGTTATCTATTATACTGGCTTTACTGCTTTAACTCCTATCTGACAGCTGGCTCAAAAAAGAAAACACACTAATGTAAACTAAAAGCAAAAATTTCTGGAAAAAACCAGCAAGGCAGGCAATATTGGTAAAGTGAAGATCAAAGTTAGTGAGTAGGGTTTTAGAAGACTCTGCTGTTGGTGAGCACAGAGGTCATAAATCACATGACACCAGATTATGATCCAACAGGTACATTTGAAAACACAAGCTTTCAGATCCTTGCTCCTTCTTCAGGCATTAGTGAGGTGGTGTCAAACATAGAACTTATAAATAAAGGATCAAAATTTCACACCACTGATGAGGATGTATTAAAGAAACCTAAGCTACTGTTAAGTCATTAATCAGTTAGAAGGTTGTAATTGATTAATATGTGTATGTAAATCCCTAAATTTCTTTCAAATCACTGCCCTGAGAGAACTAAAGGCTTTATCTATGTAAAGAAGAGGTGACATTTTAGGTCAGACAATGCATTTTAGGAATGAGGCCTTTTTTAGAATCTGTTTGTGTTCTGGTTTCAAGTCAGACTGGTTTTATTTATAAAGTAGGAATTTATAAAATGCCATGTTGGCTGACTGTCTGTAAATTGCGTGCTTTCTGAATAAAATAGAATGTATCTGCAAGTACAAGTTCACCTCATAGATACATATGCGCACATGTGTGTCTGTGTATGTGTGTGTGTAGGCAAGTGAGAATGAGTCTGGGTGTGTGTGCGTGTGAGTGTGTGTGCGTGTGTGCGTGCGCGTGTATTTGTGTGAGAACAGAGACATTTAAACTTGGAATTCCTTGCTGCTGCCTGTCACAATGGCACATATTCCTGCTTCCAAAACAGTTACAAGGAGGTAAGATCGTAATTAAAGTGTCCACCTATCCGCAAGAATTGGGTAAATAATGGAGGTCATGCTAGGACATTATAGATGAAACCACTCTTATGCTGACGCTCATTTTACAGATAGCAGACAGCAATGGCTGACAAAAGGCCAGCAAGATGCAGTGGTCACCTTTAACAATGGCCAATATTATTGAATTCTGAATGACCACATGCTCCCCTGCAGAGAGGTCGTGCCTCTCCACAAAGAGTGGAATGGCAGCTGTGACCATTTTGCATTCTTAAAGATTTTAGAGTTAGAATTAGATTTATTGTCGCATGTACTCAAGTACAGAGATACTTGAGTGCAGTGAGAAATGTCTAATGTTGTCGTTTCTTGCAACATCTTAGGTAACAAAGCAGTAAGAGGGAGCCTCCAATGTTGAGTTAGGACTCTTCATCAAGTCAATTTTCCTGCTCCTTTGATGTTGCCTGGCCTGTTGTGTTCCTCCAAATCCTCACCGTGTTGCCTCTGACTTCAGCATCTGCAGTTCTTACTCTTCAGTACTTTCTCACTCCCTCTTACCTACTTCAACAGGCTGCAGCTTTCTCACTGCTTGAGGGCTTTCTATTGGCTCTTCATCCTTGCAAAGCCACCCTTGGTTGGATGGTGGACATGCCCTTTGGCCACTAATCCCGCAAACCCGCAAAAGTCACATTGAGAATGTCATACCCAAAGCTCTAAAACAAAACTTCTGCTCACTCTGTGAGGTCAGTGAACTTTTGCCAAGGCTGGACAATGCTAGAGATGTGATATGTTTTAAGTAAGTGCAAGAAAAGTCCAGGGGTCAAACACAGAACAAAGAGAAAGACTGTGATGTAGTGGAAGGTAGGAAATGACTAACAGACTGGCAGTACAAAATGAAATTAAGTAGCAAATGGGACATGAAAAACAGCAGAAGTTGAATTGATTGGAGGTGTAAGTAGAACAAGAAAATTCAAGCTGATTAAAAACAATTGTGCCACTTAAAATAACATCTTTTCTCTCTATCTCTCCTAGGGCCTGTGTTTACACTTCTTTATTTCTCCTATTGCAGGCATGTTGCTCTTCAAAATCCCAACATCCAAATCCACAACTTGTTCAGCTTTCCTAATCTCGTGCCATTGTCTGAAGCACAACTCTTTCATAGATAAGCTCGTAGCTTTCTCTTGTGCCTTTTTATGGCATTCACTGAAAGTTGTATCGAGGCACTAATCACTGCTTGCTTATCAACAATATTCCTTCTTGGGCCAGCCACCACCGCCACAATCATCATCTTCCTCTAGGATGCCCGTTTAATTGTGAATACTCCCCTTGTTACGCAAAGGTTCACTCATGGGCTCTGTGGGAACCTGGATGGGATGGGACATAATTAGATTATGAGGAGTTATTTTAAATATGATTAATAATTTAGACATCGTTTCGAGCTAATCCTTGTTTTCACCGGCAGTACCAGGAACTCCCTTATTCAAGAAGAGAGAGAGACAGAAAGAAGGAAACTATTGGTCAGTTCGCTTGATGCTTGCTGTGGAGAAGATGTTGGGTTTGATATTGATTTCTGGAATGAGCAGGTGGTCATGTGTGGAAAAGTTGGACAAATTGTGCTTATTTTCACAGGAGCTTAGAAGGGTGAAGGATGATTTCTTTGAAGTCTATAAGATCTTGTATAGTCTTGGTATGATGAATGTGGAAATCATGTTTCATTTTGTGGGTAAGTCGAAATCTAAGGGCACTGAGTTAAAATTAAGGGGTCACCTCTTTAGGTCAGAAAAGAACATTTTTCTCTTGGCTGGTGGTGCAACTTAAGACCTTTCTGCCTTAACAAAATATTGTTAAAAGCAGAGGGGAAAGTGCAATTAGAAAACACATCAGCCACGATGCTATTGAATGGCAGACTCAGTTTGACGATTCCAATTGCTTTCTTCATTCTGAATTTACTTGTTCCATTGGACATACTTCTGTTACTGAGCCAACAGAACTGGCAAAGTAAAGTAATTTTAAAGTTATTTTGGGCTTGATTGGCTTGGCTCTCTCTCCTTGCATTTATATGTTTTGTTGATTGCACATTGTTAATTTTCTGTTTTCAAATTCACAGTGATTTTATCATTGGAACTTTAACTTTTGTTTTTCTTAATGTTCTTAATACATTCACTTAATACATGCTGCCTTTGTTCATGATCTGTTGCTCCTTTCCGAATATGTAATTTTCAACTAATCCTGTATCAATGTGACACAGAAATTGCAGAAAAGTGATGACTGAAACACAAAGTACAAATTAGTTGTCATGTTTAACGGTATATCACGGGCAGATTTAGCACAATATCGATCATGGTGTGCCAGAAAATACACACTTTTATAGCAACAGAATTTATTTAATGTACATCAGGTTCACCAACAAGGGGCCTGATTCATCCACATTTGGATTTTATGATCAGGCATTTTAGGATCTTTAAGAGAGCTTTGGAAATTAATTCTGTGAAACTGTTCATTAATTTTTGAAACCATAAATAAGTAGCGATTAAATTATCAATATTTCTTTCCCATTTGTAAAACATTCATACTTTTTTAAAAAGTTGGCAATATATTGCAAGATGATATGCAAAATGCAGTATTTCATGAGCAGTGCTTGATATATATAGCAATAATAGAGAAGAGTGGTGTTAAGATGCAGTCTTGGGAGTTGACAACACACTGAGTATAAAAAGGTAACAATTAAAAGCAGCAACAGGCCATAATAGCCTGCTCTGCCGTTCAAAACAATGTTCTTCAACCCTGGCACAGTGGCTCAGTGGTTTGCACTGCTGCCTCACAGCACCTGGGATCTGGGTTCAATTTCGCCCTCAGGTGACTGTCTGAGGGGAGTTTGTATGTTGTCCCCGTGTCTGTGTGGGTTTCCTCTGGGTGCTCCAGTTTCCTCCTGCAGTCTAAAGATGTGCACTTTAGGTGGATTGGTCCTGCTAAATTGCCCGTAGTGCCTGGGGATGTGTAGGTAGGTGAGTTCGCTATGGGGAATGAAAGGTTACAGGGATAGGGTAGGGCTGTGGGTCCAGATGGGACACGCTTCAGAGAGTCGATGTGGACTCAATGGGCTGAATGGCCTGCTTCCACAATGTAGGGATTCTATGATTCAACTGAAGTTTCCCACCTTCTTCTCACATCCCTAAAACGCTAGAAAGCTATCTTTTCCATCCTTAAATGTACTCAGTGTTGGATTATCCTCAAACCTGTGGTTACCCCACAGGGTTGTGGATACTCTGGTTAATGATCTGAGTGGGTAAATTGCATCATGAACATATGAATGGGGTAAACCTCTTGAGGTTTTTGTGAGGATATCACTGGCAGAGCAGATAAGAGGTAATGAGTGAATGTGACCTAGTTGGGTTTTTTGAATGGAGTGGGGAGGTCCTTCTTAATACGCCATGGGAGTTACAAGAAGAGTGATGTTTTGCTGCTATATCCAATTATTTGTGTGTGGGATTCTCACTTCCCATATGGCTGTTGGCCTTCCCACTATTGCGTCCACTTTGGTATTTTGGAAAATTGTCCTTGGGCATTTAATTGTTTAAAAAGGCTCCTAGCCTCTATTTCAGAGGCAATTCACCACAGGTCCCGCTGCTATTCTGATATAGCTCGCTATTCCTGCACCTCTCCCCAAGCATCCCCTGCCCCCTATCTCCCAAGCTGGCAGCTAAGGTTGGGAAAATCCCACTCTACGTCCTTGTAGTGGTTGTGAGGTGTCAACTATTTATCTCTATTTATGCTCCCAGCTCATCTATTTTACTACAATTATTTTGTGCAAATTTAGATCATTTTGGTTCTTTTTATTGTTATTTTTACATGGATATTATGCATAAGTAAAAGAGACATAAAGTTATCTCGGATGAACCCTGGTATGGAGGGGATGTCTAATGATTAAAAATTTTAAAAATTGTGACCCTACACATTGGAGTTTGAATTATTGATTGATTTATTGTCACGTGTACTGTAATACAGTAAAAATCTTTGTTTACAATGATACAGGCAGGTCATAGTAAGCAAAAATGTGGAGATCAAAAAGACTTAGACAGTGGCATACAGGTTACATTGTACAGGGCGTGCACGCGGAGAGATCAATATTAGCAAGATTTAGAAGACTGAAAGATGATCTCATTGAAACATTTAGGATTTTTAAAGGGCTCAACAGGGTATATGTTGAGGGGACATTTCCCCTCGTGAGAGAGTCTAGGATCAGGGGGCAGAGTCTCAGAATAAAGAGGTGTCAATTTAAGACTGAGATGAGGAGGAATTTCCACGCTTGGAGGATTGTGTGTCTTTGGAACTCCTTGCCACAGAGAGCTGTGAGGCAGAGTCCTTCTATACATTTAAACTGATATAGATAGATTCCTGATCCATCAGGGAAATCAGAGTTGTGGGAAAATTGAGGAAAGTGGGCGTGAGGAATGTTAGATAAGCCATGATCCTATTGATTGCTGGAGCAGGGTCAAGGGGCTGAACAGTCTACTCCTGTTCCTATCACTAATGGCCTTATGGTTTTATTGTGTGGGAAGGTACATTCTGACAACTGAAAACATTAATTTTCAAGGTTCTTTATTTTAAAAGAAAATCAGAAAACATTGCATTCAACATTTGTGATTGGGTTTCTCGCTGTTAGTTTGGTTTCTACTAATCTTTCTCTTGGTTGTAAATAATCAAAATGTTCATTTTAAATTAACAAAATAAAAATTAATGTTGGTTTTCAGTACACATGACAATCAATCAATTAACCAAAAACATGCCCTTTCAGTTTGTCTGAGATTTCTCTCTTTGAGAAAAGAGTTAGCTTCAGTCAACATAAGAAAACCTGTGGGGCTTTTTTACTGTTATAGTTAATGGGCTTGTTAGATCTTTAGATTTTAGAACAAAACTGGGTGGTAAGATTGGGCACAAATTTCACTGAGTTAGTTTAAATTCAACCAATTAATTTGTGTTCATAGAAAATTGAATGTTCCATTAAAGGTCCATAGTCCTTCCCATGTATTTGATCTCTTTTCACCAAACTTGAAAATCCAATATTCCCAAACAATAACAGAAAGATTTGCTACTTTAGAAAGAAATCCATCGTCAGTTTTGTTTCTTTGTCTTTACCATTTAGCTTAGCACATTTTCTGTAAAGCTCATAAATAGTTTTTGTTCAAAAAATATGTTTGAAACATTTAAAAATATATTTGAAACTTCACATGGTTATCTCGTTTGTATTCTTATCATTTTCAAAAATGTGTTGAATGCGTTATTGTTTTGGCTGTAATTTAACTTTTCTAAATAAAAGATAAACAATGAACAACTTTCAGTTTAAAAAATGAAAACTCGAAAATATTTAATGCAAGGGTTTGAAACATGATTCCTTTGTTTGTTCTTTCACAGCCTCTCTGTACTAAGAATGCTGACCGAACTTGACTGGAATGGGGTTTTAACAATATTTTCTTCGTATTTCCTTTAAATCTTCTTCAATCATTTTGAAAAACAACACTTCAGGCCTTGATGTGAGCTGAAGAGAAATATATTAGCAACAGGATTGACTGATAGCATTGTGAGATATTGAACAGAATCTACCTTCATTGAGAACAGAAACATATTCCTCGAAAAAGGCATTGAATCTAAACTCAAACAATTGAGATAAGTTGAAACTGTTGAGGAAAACTAAATGACTAAGACAACAACTTAATGAGTACATTAAACTCATTATTGTGTTTATTCAAGAAATACCAGTAATGACCAGCTCTCCCTGCTCACACTCAAGAGTTTTCTATTGATTCTGTATACACCAAATGATCAGTAACAAGACTGGAAATAATAAGTTTAGTTTCTTTATTGATTTTTCATAGAAATTGTATTCATTAAATAGGGTTAAATCCATTTACATTATACCAATGCATTATTGTGAAACGATTCTTTTTATGCTACTGTTTAATTTGGTGCGAAAAGAACTTTACAAGGATGTTACCGAGACTGGCAGGGAGAGGCTGGGCAGGCTGGGATATTTTTCACCAGAGTGTAGGAGGCAGAGAGCTGATAGTATTGTCCAGAAGTATATCTCCTTTCCTTCATTTTCACCAGGTCAAATTCCAGGAACTCCTTCCCCAACAGCAATGTGGCTATGCCTACATCTGGTGGAGTGTAGCAATTTGAGAAAGTAGCCACTGTGCCTGTGTTGCTAAGACCACAAGAAAGAATATTAAGAAACAATGATTGTAGTCTGAGATGACAAAGTGTGGAGCTGGATGAACACAGCAGGCCAAGCAGCATCTCAGGAGCTCAAAAGCTGACGTTTCAGGCCTAGACCCTTCATCAGAGAGGGGGATGAGGAGAGGGAACTGGAATAAATAGGGAGAGAGGGGGAGGTGGACCAGGGAGGGAGAGAAAACAAGATAGGTAGAGAGGAGAGTATAGGTGAGGAGGTAGGGAGGGGATAGGTCAGTCCAGGGAAGACGGACAGGTCAAGGAGGTGGGATGAGGTGGTAGGTAGGAAATAGACGTGCGGCTTGAGGTGGGAGGAAGGGATGGGTGAGAGGAAGAACAGGTTAGGGAAGGAGAGACAAGCTGGGCTGGTTTTGGGATGCAGTGGGGTGAGGGGACGAGCTTGCTGGTTTTGTGATGCAGTGGGGGAAGGGGAGATTTTGAAACTTGTGAAGTTCACATTGATACCATTGGGCTGCAGGGTTCCCAAGCGGAATATGAGTTGCTGTTCCTACAACCTTCGAGTGGCATCATTGTGGCACTGCAGGAGGCCCATGATGGACATGTTGTCTGAGGAATGGGAGGGGGAATTGAAATGGTTCGTGACTCGTTTGTGATTCGTGCAGTTGTTTGTTGCGAACCGAGCGGAGGTGTTCTGCAAAGCGGTCCCCAAGCCTCCGTTTGGTTTCCCCATTTCCCATTATCAATGTTCCCATTATCAATGATTGTAGTCTGTTGGTCTGTTGGTCATGAGTGAGCCACACTGGGTAGGGGACAGGATGTTCTCACTGAGTGACCATTGAAAAATCGTCAGTCCCAGCCAAACCTCACAATCAGCCTTTGCCAAACATTCATTGCAGGCAGTCAATACTGATTGTTTTCACAGCACTACCAGTAATAAATCCCACCTACAATTTCTCACTGGCAAATTACCCAGCATTTTCAGTACGTTCAACACAAGACATCTGGTTGATTCACCTTTAAGTGCTGACTTTGTGTTGCGAATGATTTTAGTTAATAATTCATTATTTTATTTAATTCGCAAGAACATACAATGCATTTAAGTACATTTCATGAACCTATTGTACATTTTAATTACATGGTTTGCAGGAAATGGTATAGTTTCACAGACAAACCTTGCTTTTACTAGGAGTGTTGTGCATCTATTACTTAATGTTTTGCACGTCGATTTCAGTATGTATATAAATGCATTGGTATAATGTAAATGGATTTAACGCTATTTAATGAATTCAATTTCTATGAAAAATCAATAAAGAAACTAAACATTATTTCCAGTCTTGTTACTGATCATTTGGTGTATACAGAATCAGTAGAAAACTCTGAGTGTGAGCAGGGAGAGCTCATCATTACTGGTATTTCTTGATGCAAAACATAATTTAATAAATCTCTGTACTAACCTTGGTATAGAGCTTATAGAATTGTTAAATTAGTGCTGGGTAAGTGTTTGTTTAATTTCAAGGTTCAGTACATTTTGCACAATATGTAATGGCAACTGCTAGACCACCTGGCATGCTTGACTCATCTTTAACAATAAAATAAATTGAATATTAATTCTACAGGCAAGTTAAGTCAAGTTGAAATCTAACAGGAGATATAAATGACTTATTTTCATCAGTTACTGTACTGCTGTCTGATTTTTACCATTTGTTTCACACTGTACACCGGGAAGAAATTTTCATGCATGTTTTAACCTGGAAATTCAAAACCATTGCAGAATGCAAAACATAAGTAATATTTGAATGCAATCTGCATAAATTCTTGGCAGTATAAAACAGAAAAAATGACAGATGACAGATAATCAATCCAAGAGATTAAATAATTATTTTTGTGAATTTTGAAGCCAATTAGAAAATGTTATTGACACTTTATTTGTCTAATTATTAAAGAGGTGAGGATATTAAGTGTGGATGAGGTCAGAACTCAAAAAAAAATTCAGGCTCAAAGGGCCGAATGGCCTACACCTGCTTCTAGCACTTATCTTCTTGGATAACCAAGTGTGAAGCTGGATGAACACAGCAGGCCAAGCAGCATCTCAGGGGCACAAAAGCTGACGTTTCAGGCCTAGACCCTTCATCAGAGAGGCTCTCTGATGAAGAGTCTAGGCCCGAAACGTCAGCTTTTATGCTCCTAAGATGCTGCTTGGCCTGCTGTGTTCATCCAGCTTCACACTTCGTTATCTTGTATTCTCCAGAATCTGCAGTTCCCGTAATCTCTTATCTTCTTGGAGCTTGTTACTGCTTTAGAAAAAAATTCTGGGTGGAACATTGGCCAGTACTTTTACTCAATTTAGTATAAAATGTGTAGCTGGGTTAAGTACTGAATTTATACTGAGAGGGTTACGAAGTGATTTAGATTGTATGTTACGAATAGATGTGGACTGGTTGGGTGAATGGACCAAAATTTGGCAGATGGTGTTTAATGTGGATAAGTGTGAAGCCACCCATTTTGGTTGGAACAATAAAATATGACATAGTATGTAATACCTAACTAAGAAAAACTTAAAAACGCTTCCATGCTGAGGGATCTGGGTGTGCTTGTACATGAGTCATAGAAAGCTAGGATGTAGGTACAGCAGATAATAAGGAAAACAAATGAAATTTTGGCACTTATTGCTAAAATAATGGACTTCAAAACTAAAAGTAAGGAGGTGTTGCTGCATTTGTACAGGGCCTTTGTGAGATTGTGTCTGAAGTACTGCTTACTTGAGAAACAATGTAATTGCATGAGAGGCAGTTCAGAGAAGTTTCACTTGATTTCTTCCAAAGATGTAACGCTTGTCTCATGAAGAGAATTTGAGCACTTTAGACTTATATTTCCTGTAATCTAGAAGAATTGGAGATCTAATCAAAGTATATAAGATGCAAAATGGGATTGAAAAATAGGCTTAAAGTAGATCTTTCCCCCGTGTACCAATCCAGAATAAGAGATCTAGTTAAGGAGAATTGGTGGCAGATTTAAAACTAAGAAGAGAAAAAATTACTTCTCTCAAAGGTTAATGAACCTATGGAATTGAGCAAAAGTATGGTAGATGCTGAGACACTGAAAAAATTTAAGGAGGAGATGGGCAGATTTTTTCATAAACAATGGTTTAAGGATTCTGGGGAAGGTCAAGGAAGTTCAATTGAGGCCAAGAAGTGATCATCCGTGATTGTATTAAATGACAGAGTAGGCTCACAAATTTGAAAACCTATTCCTGCTCCTAGTTCTTACCTTTTAACCATTACAAATCACATAATTATCAACACCTGTACTTGGCATTGTCCATAGCATAAATTCAGTGCGATGTCATAGTTGCTTTAAAGTAGGCTAAGTAAGTCTCTTGTTCAAATTGCAGAAGTGGATATGATCTGAAACAACATTCAAAATGCAGGTTTGAAGTTTCAACTTCATAGCAGTTCCCATAAATTCAACTGAGCTGAGACTTCCAACATTCAACTCCATACTACCTTGCTACAATGGCTATCTTCTTTTTGAAAGATCTGGACCATTTCTTCTGGAATGGGATTCTGTGCACATTTAGAAACTGCAGGAAGACCTGTCTTATGATAGTGAGTTGGGGTTTATAGCTAGGCAATCAAATATTTTTATTTATTTATAAGATGTCCTTGGCTCAGCCAGCATCAATTGCATAATGCTATTTGCTCTGGAGAAGGTTGGGGCTGTGCGCTGCATCCTTGAATTGCTGTAGACTTTTGGGTGTAAGTGCTGTTAGGGAAGATGCTTCAGGATTTTCACCAACCACATGCAGGAATGTTGCTATAATTCCAAGTTAGATTGGTGTGGCTTGGAGGAATCTAAGAGTTGGTGGTGCTAAAAATGTATTTGCTGCCCTTGTCCTTCTAGGTGGTGGAGATTGAGGAATTGGAAGGTGATGTCAGAGGTGACTTGGTAATGACTACAATGCATCTTGGATGTGGTACAAGCTGCTGCTACTGTCCATCAGTGCTGAAGGGAACGGATGTTGATGCTGGTGGATGGGGTGCCAATCATCAGGCTGCTTTCTCATGAATAATTCTTGAGTACTGTTGGAACCGTACCCATCCAGGTTTAGTTGGTGGACAGGCACTGGGGAGACAGGAGGTGAGTTACTCTCTGAAAAACTTGTAGCTTCTGATCTGCTTTGATAGTCACAGTAATTATATTCTTGGGCCATTTCAGTTTCTGGTAAATTGTAATTCCCAGGATTTTGATGGTGGGGATTCAAAGATGATAATGTCATTACATGAAAAGGGACAATGGTTAGTTTCTTTCTTATTGGAGATGGTCATAACCTGTCTCTTTTGTCACATAGACATTACTTATCATTGAGTCTGGATACCATGCACGTCTTGCTATTTGTCACTGCGGATTGCTTTAGTGTCTGAGGTGTCAGAAATGGTGCTGAACATTGTGTAGTCATCAGTGAACATCCACACTTCTGACCCGTTTCTGGAGTGAAGATCATTGATGAAGCAGCTGAAGATGGTTTGGCCTAAAACACCACCATGTGAAACTCCCACAGAGATGCCCTGCAGCTTAGATAAATGATCTCCAACAACCAAAATCATCTGCCTTTGTGCTAGGTACGTCTTTAACCAATGGAGAACTTTCTATCAATTTCTACTGACTCCAGTTTTGGAAGGGTGTCTTGATGCCATATTTGTTCTAATATCAAGTTGCTGTCATCTATGTCTGGAATGCAGCTAGTCTGTTCATGCTTGGAGCATGGATGAAATGAGGTCAGGAGCCAGAGTGGTCCTGGCGGTTACAACTGTCACCAACTGCAACCCTAAACTCTATAGGTCCAGATCCCAGCATGACAACAATGCGACAATCTTAGAGATATTTATCATCATAGCTTGCCTGTTTTAATTACAGCCAAAGAGGTTGTTGTTTGAGAGATTTTCTTGAAATAGTCGACAATATTGCCACCGTAATTCCTATGCCATTGTATGAAAAATGATGGAACTAAATGGTGGGCTTTTAGAGCATTTTTGGTCAGTAGTATTGTGTAGATTCAATGATATTCTTATGTGCATCACAAAGCTATGTCTGGAAATCAATGCACAACCTGGAGAAGTATTCCTGTGCATATCTGATAAATTTCCACACCACTGAGGTAGTTATTAGCCTTTAAGTGATGGGTTAAAATGTGCAACAGCAAATATGGCAGCCTATTCCATGCAACACAAATAAAACAAATTGTAAATGTGCTAGTCATCCATTACAACAACAAACTCATTTCAGATGTACCTCATTAAGAGCTTTGGGGCATGTTAAGATGCTAATGGCACTATATAAATGTATCATGTTGTTGCACTACCCATTTTATATAATCACACAATCTCATGATCTGCTTCAACTATAATAATCAAATTAATTCATTCTCTAAAATCTGAAGTGATGGAGAAGACATGATATTTTCCTATGTTTTGAACTTGAAGTGTAAATAAAAAATGGAGTTTCAGGTTGTAATACCTTAGATAATAATAATTTGCTCTGAAAGGAATATTGTCCATCTGTTCCTGTCACTAGAAATAAGACTTACAATTCTTTCCCTAGTCCCCTGGTGCAGATTTTGTTTTAATATGACTGTAACAAAATTTACTTATCTTTTTAACATTTAATGCAAGAGACATTGCTAATTGTGTGGATTTAGAGTGACCTGAATATAAAGCTATGGTCCACAAAATATGGTCTGCTGTTTGGGAGAGATTTCATTACCTGAAGAAGGGTAATACCCGAAACATTGACTGCTCCTTTCCTCCAGATGCTGCCTGGCCTGCTGTGTTCTTCCAGCCTCCTGTTTGTTTACCTTGGATACCAGCATCGGCAGTATTTTTTATCTCCAACATTTTTTATAAATGTGTATTAATTATGTGGACTAGGAATAACTGCGGACTCAGTCAATAGAACACTAACGATGTAATGGTGGCTGGATTATGCCCAGTTTTCATCACTTAGTTATTTGTTTGCTAACAAGTTTCTCCTCATTCCTTCTTTGGTGTCATCACAATGTCTGAATTTGCCGAAACAATCTATCCACAGGTAGCTGATGACTGAAATGAAAACAGAAATCACTGGAAAATCTCAGCAGGTCTGGCAGCACCTGTGGTGAGAAATCAGAGTTTATGTTTTGGGTTGAGTGATGGCAGCTAGAAAAGTGTTGGTTTTTATGTATAAGGTAAAGTGGAGGAGGGGTTAAGGAGTCAACGATAGGTGGGGACAGAGCCCAAAGAGAGAGAAGAGCAGTTGGATAAAATGGATAGTGATCAGGGTAGGAAGGTGAAGAGCTGTTAATGAAGATTGTTAGTGGCAAACAATGGATTGTGTGTAATGGTATGCTATGTCATAACAAGGTCTGGTGTGTGCGGGTTGGGGTAAGGACACGGGAGAGTTCAAGCCCAAAAACTGTTGAACTCAATATTGAGTACAGAAGGAGTACAGTTGAAGAATGGAAAATGAGATGCTGATCTTACTGTTTGTGCTGAGCTTGACTGGACCACTGCAGCAAGCCAGGGACAGAGATTTTGGCCAGGGAGCAGGGGGATGTGTTGAAGTGGCAGGCAGCTGGAAGCTCAGGGTCATTGATAACTGATGACTTTTGATTATTGGCCAAAGTTGACTCAAGGGCAAATGCCACTGTATCACCGCGACGGACACAAACATGTGAATCCATAACAAAACCTATAAATATAAAACTTGAAGCACACAAAGGTTCGCCAATTCTATGTGCAGGATCAATAGGGCTGGAGCACAACCAATCTGTTTGGATTCTATATTACAGACACTGCTGAACCAGTCATTCTGCTAATACCAGTAATAACAACCTGCTGAGATCTTGCATTCATCACAATCCATGGAATCAAGCCAACCTCAGAGACAAACAGACTTCTGTGGACTCCTTCAAAAATACTTGCTGAACTGAATTTAAATAAAGGGATGGAGCATTTCACTTTCCTCTGAGTTGGTACGGCTGAAATCTCAGCTCTCTGGTGTGAAGAAAAACAAAAGTTCAAAGAGCAACAGGCTGAAGATCTAGCTCAGGATAAATCCAAATGTAAGAGGTAAAACCTTTTAGGGGTTTTGTCCAGTCAGAGCGCAAAGAACGAATGAAGAGCTGTAAATGAAAAGGAGCGGGATGAATGAGAAGCTCTGCATCATCAATAGAATAGCCAGATTGTTAGCTTATAGAAGGCTTTGGAAAATTCACATGTAAACAGATCTGGGCCAGCAGGATGAGCTTCAGAAACATTGGCCTGAGCTCAAAGCAATGCTGAAACAAATTACAGAGCTGCAAAGTCAGCAGAGTTGCACAGATCACACAACATGGAGCTGTAAACCACTATTCAAACAATCTTTTGAGAAAGTAAATGCCAACCAATGATAACCTAACAGAAAACTTGAGCAGGACATAGAGGAAACCAAACCATCTGTGAAAGAGCAAATAGAAGAGGTCCAGGTTTCACATAAAACAAAAGATAAAAATGTTGAGAGGCGTGAGTGGCTACTAGAGCAGTTTATAAAGGAAAAAAAAATGCTGATCAACAGAAGCTGTAACTTTGTTAGAATTAGAAGAATCCAAGTTGTAAACCAGAAACTTCAAAATCTCTTCCAGTTATTTGCAAAAATTCATAACTTTTCATTTTTAGTATCACATTTAAATTGACACGTATTTAAACAGATCAAAACATAGGAGAGCCAATTTTGAAGTTTTCGGAAGAGAAAATGAGTAGCATTTTAGTACCTACAACCTCCAAAAAATATCAAAATGTGGGATAATGCACATGTATAAATGCAGGTAATGAGCTGACAAAGAAGGAACGAGAGTAGTAATGGGATGCTGGAGAATCCGAGATAACAAAGTGTGGAGCTGGATGAACACAGCAGGCCCAGCAGCATCTCAGGAGCACAAAAGCTGACGTTTCGGGCCTAGACCCTTCATCAGAGAGGGGGATGGGGTGAGGGTTCTGGAATAAATAGGGAGAGAGGGGGAGGCGGACCGAAGATGGAGAGTAAAGAAGATAGGTGGAGAGAGTGTAGGTGGGGAGGTAGGGAGGGGATAGGTCAGTCCAGGGAAGACGGACAGGTCAAGGAGGTGGGATGAGGTGGTAGGTAGGAGATGGAGGTGGGTCTTGAGGTGGGAGGAAGGGATGGGTGAGAGGAAGAACAGGTCAGGGAAGTGGAGACAGGCTGGGCTGGTTTAGGGATGCGGTGGGGGGAGGGGACGAGCTGGGCTGGTTTTGTGATGCGGTGGGGGGAGGGGAAGAACTGGGCTGGTTTAGGGATGCAGTGGGGGAAGGGGAGATTTTGAAGCTTGTGAAGTCCACATTGATACCATTGGGCTGCAGGGGTCCCAAGCGGAATATGAGTTGCTGTTCCTGCAACCTTCGGGTGGCGTCATTGTGGTGTGGTGGGGTTGGAGGGGAGTGCGGAACGGACAAGGGAGTCACGGAGAGAGTGGTCTCTCCGGAAAGCAGACAAGGGTGGGGATGGAAAATTGTCTTGGGTGGTGGGGTTGGATTGTAGATGACGGAAGTGTCGGAGGATGATATGTTGTATCCGGAGGTTGGTGGGGTGGTATGTGAGAATGAGGGGGATCCTCTGGGGGAGATTGTGGCGGGGGCGGGGTGTGAGGGATGTGTTGCGGGAAAGCGGGAGACACGGTCAAGGGACGAGAGTGGGATGTCTAGACAGGAAGGTATGAGTAAATGTAATTACCGATCTCAAAATTCCCTGGAGTTGCAATAATACAAACAAAATGCAACTCTGTCTGTTTAGCTGTCATCCTGGCTTTTTGGAAGAGAAGTTTACAGATGTTAAATTCTCAGTAAAGATTGATTTATTTTTCCAAGTCTTTTTTCACTGGTACTAATTTCTGTGTGAGAGAACATGAGGCAGAGCGAGGAACTTCGAGCATCCATGCTCTAATTGATCGATGATGTTTTCTCTCTTTTTGTTCAAAGACTTCTGCTGATACACTGTTGATTTATAAATTCCGGTGACTGTGTAATTGGTTCATTAGAAACTGGATAATTACAGTCCATCCTGAAGTGACTGTAACAAAGTCAGCTAGCTGGACATCATAGAATTTATTTGGATTCATCATTAGCTTCATTTTTTGACTCAGAACTCTCTTGCTATGTGTCATCTCTTGGCCTTGCTCTTCTTTAGTGATAGGAATGAGGGCCAGATGCATCTTATTGACTATGAGATCCTTGATTGGAGTTTTCAACACGGGGCAATCAGGGAGCCCTGGCTGACAGATATAAACAGGAAATTCAGAAAGTCTCCTCAGACTAGGGATTGACCCTGACCTGGCTGGTCAGAGCCCATGTACTATGCACATGCAAATAAAGGGTGACTTGGTGATGGGGTACCAGCCTCTGTGCAGTTATTTCAGCTTGCTTATTAATTTATCTTTGCACTGATTCAAGGATTGATCACAGTTTTACTGTGGCATTGATCACCCTACTGTATCTTAATCAAAAGATCATTCTTCAGATAGAATCAACAGTGATCAGCAGGAAAACTGAAATAGCTGGAGAAAATCAGCAACTTTTATTCATTTGTGGGATGAGTCTGTCACTGGCTAGCCAGCATTTCTTGCCTATCCCTAGTTTCCCTTGAAGAAGGTGGTGAGCTGCCTTCTTGAACAGCTGTAGTCCACCTGCTGTGGGTTGACCCACAATACTATTAGGGAGGGAATCCCAGGATTTTTACCCAGCAACAGTGAAGGAATGGTGGCATATTTCCAAATCAGGAAGGTGCATGACCTGGAACTTAATGTTGTTGGTGTTCTCATGTGTCTGCTGCCCTTGACCTTCTAGATGGAAGTGGTCTTGGGTTTGGAAGGTGCCGTCTGAGGATCTTTGGTGAATTTCTGCAGTGCATTTTGTAGATAGTACCAACTGCTGCTACTGTGTGTCGGTGGTAGAGGGAGTGGATGCTTGTGGATGTGCCAATCAAGAAGCTGCTTTGTCCTGGATGGCATCAAGCTTCTTGAGAGTTGTTGGAGCTGCACTCATCCAGGCAAGTGGGGACTATTCCATCACACTCCTGACTAGTGCCTTGTAGATAGTGGACAGACTTTGAGGAGTCAGGAAGTGAGTTACTTGCTGCAGTATTTGTAGCTTCTGACCTGCTCTTGTCGCCACTGTGTTTATGTGGTGAGTCCAGTTAAGTTTCTGGTAATTGATAACCCCCAGGATGTTAATAGCAGGGGGTCCTATGATGGTAACATCATTGAATGTCAACTGGCAGTGGTTTGATTGTCACTTATTGGTGATGGCCATGGCCTGGCATTTGTGTGGCACGTATGTTACTTGCCACTCATCACCCCTAGCTAGGGTAGTGTCCAGATCATTTTGCATTTGAACACAGACTGATTCAGCACTTGAGGAGTCATAAATGGTGCTGAACATTGTGCAATCATCTAGAAACATGGGGAGAAGGTCATCGATGAAGCAGCTGAAGATGGTTGGGCCCATAACACTACCCTGAGGAACTCCTGCAGAGATGTCCTGGAGCTGAGATGACTCACCTCTAACAACCAGCACCATCTTCCCGTGTATCAGGCATGACTCTACTCAGCACAGAGTTTGCCTCTGTTACCCATTGATTCCAGATTTGTTTGGGTTCTTTGACACCACACTCATTTGAAAACAGACTTGGCGTCAATGTCTGTCACTCTCGCCTCTCCTCTGGAATTTAGCTCTTTTGTCCATGTCCTTACAGGGATGTAATGAGATCAAGAGCTGAGTGGCCCTGGTGGAACCTAAACTGGGCGTCACTGAGCAGGTTATTGCTGAGTAGTGCTGCTTGATAGCACTGTTCATGGCACCTGTTGATGTAACAGACTCTGAGGGAAGTGCCCAGGAACTTGGAGATTCCAATCAGCAATCTCCCTGCAGCGAAATCCCTCTGAAAGTGCCCATTCAAATGGGAGAATTCTGAGTGTTCCTGTGCCTGCCTCATTTACTCCACACACCTCCAACTATATCACCCTGGACTGCTTACACCCCTGGAGCCTTAACTGATAGCCCACTCCATACCAATGCCAGACTTGCCACCTACCTCTCCCTGGGATCTGACAAGCTCTCTGCCTATAGTACCTACATCTCTCCCCCATCCTTCCCACTCACCTGTCTCCACACCTGACATTCCTCCTCCCTATGGACCCAACCTGCCCCTCTCTCCGGCAAACTTCACTCTCCTCTTACACCAGGATCGGACAAACCCCTCTTCCTACCAGAGCCATTGGCCCCATTGGCCCGAGCCTACCATAAACTTTCCTCATCACTTTACATGGTACCTTTCCCACCTTTTGCTCTGGCACCCTAACCATGGTGCATCACACTGTACCCACCTGGCACTGTAACCATCTGGGACCATACTCACCTGGTATTGTAATTACCTTGCGGCCAGCCACCCTATTTACCTGCCACCGTAACTACCTGGACACACCCTAGGCCCACATTTACCTTATATATCCTTTCAGAGGAGCTACCAAGTGACTTCTGTTCCACTGGACATTGAAATTACTGAGTATGGTAACTAATGCCATGACAAAGACAGGTGATAAATAGCATGGATTGACCTCCCTTGACTATTCTTCGCTACAAAGGACCTGTTGGATCTTGGGTACACTCCATGTTTCTAAAGGAGCCAGGATTGGAATCGACTGCCAGAAAAGGTGGAGCTTATTGTTAACGTGAAAATGTAGGAGCAGAGTGATAATCGGAGTGTGATCGCCATTCATCAGAAAGTCTGACCTACAATCTTTTGCTGTTCCTGCTTAAAGGACTATTTCGAAGACTCTGTATTGTTACTGTCCCCAATAAAGAGACATATTTGTGACAGGCAGCTTTTGGTGCAACTCCATCATTGGTTAATGACATTGCCCTGCAGTGCTGTGACCCCATATGTGTACTTGTTGATCATCAGACAGTGGCTTTCACAATACAGTATATTTTATACATATGTGCGGAAGGAAATCTGCCATCCCATATCACACCTGGTCTGCATGTGACTCTAGACCCACAGCTATGCGGTTGATTCTTAACTGTTCTCTGGGCAATCAGGAATGGGCAATAAGTGATGGCCAGCATGGCTAACATCACACGAATGAATTAAAACTAAAACAACTTTTAAACACAGCTAAAAGTTCTCAGGCTAAGAAATAACCTCTATGGTAGTTTGTTTGTTCTCATTTTAAAATCACAGCACCTTGCACTTTTGTTGAAATACATGATCATGGCCCTGAAGTACAAAGTTCAGATTCAACCTTCAATAAGTTTACAATTGGGGGTGAGAACACGATTACTAAGCTGACATGGTCGTGACATGTAAATGATTGAGCCAAATTCTGGGAGAAGGAGAAAAGTGGGATTTAGGTATATTAAATTGATTGATGTTGTTTTAATCCAAACAAGACAAGGAGATTGAATGTTAACCAATGGGCATCAACGAGTATAGCGAGCTGAAAGTTTTTTTATATTTGAAGGTAACTATCACCGTGTGAATTCACGTATTTTAGATTCAATGAAATAATTTGTCAGTAACAGAAATGACTGTTATTATAACTTCTCACATAAATGATGTGTCACTTGGTTATTAATGATTTCCTGGCATGGCAAAGATGTCACGCTAAGAAAAGCAATGAGTCAAGCATGAATAATGTAAGATAAGTTGAATAACTGTTATCACTTTGGCTTTTTAAATTGTTCATACATGTCAAAATGCAATAAAATAGACAGCAGTATTTTCCTCTACTTTAATATGAACTAATATACAATGGTGTGATTCTTAACATGATTGCGTCAGCTAGATTGTCTTGAAAACATTGATTTTTGCAATGACAGGGAGCATATCTGTCAGGTGAACGTGATAGAAAATATTTGGAACTCTAATATCTGAACTCTGAATCAGGTTTGCTCAGTTTCAGGGGCAGGGGTTGAGGATAATTCATGGTTTGCATGTCTGTGGCTCCTGGGGCGAGCTGGCAATTTCAGTGGCAATCTGACTCTACTTATCCCTGACTTTGGAACCCCCAGTGTCTGGAACCTGGAGTGTGATGATGGTCCACCTAAGTGCATATCAGTTCTCATTGTATCTCATTTATATAACCAAGTAACCCCTTTGGAAACCTGAGGTACCTCTGTAGGCATGGTCCCAAGATACTTTGGGGGCAGAGATCAAGCAATCATGAGATTGAGGTCAAGTATCCTTTGGAGCGGCATCTCGGGGATTCTTGTGGAGCATTTTCAGGCGTACTTGGCAATTGTTAACTGTGGAAAGGTGCATAAGCCTTTTGGAACTGACTGACTTGTCAAGACCTATCAAGAACTAGAGTCAGTAAGTGTCAACATGTGTTCTTTTTAATGAATGAGAGTACTTTACTCAATAGAATGTAGCCTGCAATATGGGGCTTTAAGCAATAAAACTATACTTTCTACAATTTACACAGTAGTTTTGGATAGTCAGTGGTGGACAAAGGACATAAACAAAGTAGAAACTAGTGTTGGCTCAGGAATATGAGGGACCATTTGACATGAGTGGTGTGCACTAGGTTACAGAGTGGTCTGGGTAGAAGCTGGGGAGGAGGGATGGTGAGGTTCACATGAGGGATGAAGGATGGAGGAAGTTTAATATTTCTCCCCCTTAGAAGAGGTTAGATATTCTTTTGGATAATAAAATGTGAGGCTGGATGAACACAGCAGGCCAAGCAGCATCTCAGGAGCACAAAAGCTGACGTTTCGGGCCTAGACCCTTCATCAGAGAGCTCTCTGATGAAGGGTCTAGGCCCGAAACGTCAGCTTTTGTGCTCCTGAGATGCTGCTTGGCCTGCTGTGTTCATCCAGCCTCACATTTTATTATCTTGGATTCTCCAGCATCTGCAGTTCCCATTATCTTAGATATTCTTTTGGATCAGGTGCTGAGGCACCATTGGTAAAGGTAAAAGACATTTTGAGAGAGACAAGTCATCCTTTGCGCTTGCTTCTATCTAAAATACAAATAAACTTGAATTGTCAGAAACCACCAAAACATAGTGTGGAGTGAAAAAAAATCAAATGACCTGATGACATTAGAATTTGTGCTGCACGACCATTTCTTAAACTAATCTTTGCACTATTGATGAACAATGTTAATTGTTTATTGAATACTGTTTGTTGGCATAAGAGATGAAGATAAGATTAAAATAAAATGTTCCTTTACAGAAGATATTGAGTTGTGTGAAATGTTTATTTACACAAATCAATCTGCACTTAAGTGTGATAAGGCATTAGTTGAAGTAATTTCAATTTATTGGATATTTTTACCTATGAAAGCTATTTTCAATGTAATAAAAAGACTAATAACTCTTCTTTCTTTTGGTGTATTTCATTCTCTTGTGCTGAAGCTAGAGAAAGGGTTAGTATGGAGAGAAATGGGCAAAACCAGGTGTGTGAGAGGAATAAATTGGCACTGACTTGGCATAGGCACTATATAAAGAATAAGGGGAATTATTAGGGCCGTATGGGGTATGAAGGCCCATGGGAGATGGGTAGATTGGTATTTTTTGGAATAAGGATCATGGGATTAGATACAGTGACATAGGTTCATGTGGCTTGGCATGTGTGTTTAATAAGAATGAAGACAGCAAGAGAGGTTTTATGTTTTGTTATTTACTTTAAATTTTGAACACAGTATCAGAGTCCTGAAGCCAACTTTTTGTCCAATTACCTCGGTCAAACAGCTTACTCAGTTTTTCTCGAGTTTTTCCCAGGTTTCTGGGCTTGGCTCCCAATTAAGCCCATCTTGTCTGATCAAAAGTGGGAAGTGTTGGTGCCCATTCAGAAAAGTCTGGTTTTCAGAACCCAATTTGTCCTGATTCAGTTTACCCAACCTGGGAAAGAATATTGGAACTTTTGTGTAAGTTTAAGAACATTGTATTTTAGACTTTGGATTTTGAATTAGTGGCATTTTCACTAACTAATTTATCAGTCTTGTAGGAATCATGATTTTAACCCAGTATGTGTCAGAGACCACATGAGAGGGGCACACCAAGAATGACAAGTTGAGTTTGTTTGTATGGTGAGAGTTTTATCATCAGAAAATGCAGACATTGAGAAATATTAGTTGATTTTGGATGAGGAAAATGTGATTTTTGCTTTGGAAAAAAAATATAGAGATTGGATAGTTTTTGTTTCAGTGTAGAGAAGACCTGACTGAGGTTATATGTAAAAGCAAATCAGCCTGGGGAAATGAGGTGGTTCAGAACAGTCAGGAAATAGGTCACCCCAGTGTATGAGATTTAATTTGAAAATTCCATGCATTGGTGCTAACCACTGAGCAACTACGCTGGTCTGTTCTTACTATCAATCTCATATTTCTTCGCATTGTCCTTCATCTGAAACATTCTTGCCCAATCAGTAAACTAACCAACGTCAATTTGTAAATGCATTGCATCCTCTTTACAGTTATTTTTCCAACGAGACTTTTAAAATTGAATACATTCTACTTTATCACCTGACTTAAGTCATTGATACAGACTGTAAAAAAGCAGCACCATTAAAACTGGTCCATATGACACTTCATAGTTGCACCCATAGTTACTCCCGTTTCATGAGATATTATCAAAAATCTTCAGAAAATCCAAATTAAGTCAATTTTTGGATAAACCACAAATGCATGTTCGAGATTAGAAATGATTGTGCAAGATAAACCACATTGGAATCTTTTTTGCAAATTGTTGTCTTCCCTCTGAACAGGGATTTGAAATTGTTGATGCTGAAACCACAAGGCCTGTGAAAGCAGCAGAGGGAGCAAAGCAAAGGTCTGAGATGAGGAAAATTTTTATTTTTACTCAGAGTGTTGTGAACATTTGGAATTCTTTATCACAGACCGCTGCTGAAGCTCACATTCTGAGTGTGTTCAGAATAACGTTGATTGATTTCTGATTGTCAGTGGTGTGCAGGATTATGGGAATGATATGAGTTAAAGGCATTGAAGTGTTTGATCAACCATGATCGTATTGAATGGCAGGACAAGGTCAGTGGGTTCGATGGCCTACTCTGGTTCCTATGTTCCTCAGCAATATGAATGCATTCGTTATTTTAAGGCTGAATATTTCATCACTGAATGACATGGCATTTAAGGTTTTAGCAAAGATTGTAGCTCTGGTTGTGGGTGAGGTAGTTGGCTTGTTTGCTGAACTGGCTTTTTTCATTCAGACGTTTCATCACCAAGCTAGGTGGCATCATCAGTGGAATCTCCAATGAAGTGATGTTGTTCTACCCTGCTTGGATTTTATACTGTTTGGACTGCATGGTGAGTAGTGTCATTTCCAGTTTTGATCTGGAAGAGTTGTATATGGGGTCCAATTCTACATGTTTGTTGATTGTGTTATAGGTTGAGAACCATGCCTCTAGGAATTCCTGTGTGTGTCTATGTTTGGCTTGAGCTACTATAGTTACGTTGTCCCATTTAAATGGATGGCCTTCATTGAGTGTCCCGATAATAAGGAGACTTTGTTGTGTTGTTTTGATGCTAGCTGATGTTCATATATCCTGATGGCTAGTTTCCTTCCTGTCTGTCTGATATAATGTTTGTGGCTGTCTTTGCATGGTATTTTGTAAACTACATTAGTCCTGCATGTTGTGGGAATGGGGTCGTTTATCCCTGTGAGTGTTTGTCCTACAGTAGCCACGGGCTTGTGAGCTGCTATGATGATATCACTGATGATGTTACCCAGCACGGTGACGATACAACTGAATGAAAACAAGCCATCTCAGTGAGCATGATGAGATTCCTGATGTCGAGGGCAAAGATTTTCAACCAATTATTGAACAGCAAGATGAGATCCCCTTTAATGATCAGCAAAAGGCAGTAGCATGCATTAAAATCTTGTTATTAGTTCACCTCGACTCACTGATACAGTCTAACATAAGCCCACCCTCCACCCACCACCACCATTACCCACCAACCCAACCAGCACCCACTCCCGCCCCACCATCCTGGATAGAAACTAGACAATGACAATTCTTGACATGAAAGTCAAAGCAGTCACCTGGCAAACCCATCTCACTGTTTGCTCCTCCAGCTCTCTATCTTCGATCCCACTCATTAATATTTCAGAGCAATCTCAACAGCCAACAACTTCATATACCCTCCAGTCCATGTCAACAAAATGGGGCTTTCAATTTCCCTCTGTCACACACGTTGTGTGTGGAACGAGCTGCCAGAAAAAGTGATGGAGACTGGTACAATTGCAATATTTATAAAGCGTCTGGATGGGTATTTAAAGAGAAAGGGCTTAGAGGTTTGTGGGAGTTTATGCTGGCAAATGGGACTAAGTTAATTTAGACTATCTGGTCGACATGGATAAATTTTCCCAAAGGGTGTGTTTCCATGCAGTACCATTTCATGAACTAATGGCTCTAATTGACTGGATCTGCTTGAGGCAGGTCCAGGCTGGTATACGGCTCAGGTTCAAAGATGATGGTCCTGGCAGAGGCAAGTCTTTCTGCCAGTGACTATTGAGACATTATGGCATGGTGGCTCAGTGGTTAGCACTGCTTCACAGCTCCAGGGACCTGCCTTCAGTTCCAACATTGGGTGACTGTCTGTGTGGAGTTTGCACATTCTCCCTGTGTCTTTGTGGGTTTCCTCCAGGTGCTCTGGCTTCCTCCCACCCTCCAACGATGTGCAGGCTAGGTGGTTTGGCCATGCTAAATATCCCATAGTGTTCAGGAGTGTGTAGATATAGGGGGATGGGTCCGGGTAGGATGCTTTGAGGCTTGGTGTGGATTTGTTGGGCTGAGGGGCCTGTTTCCATACTGTAGGGATTCTGTGAGGAAAAAAGAAATCAGTATTAGGGCTGTGGTGCACAGGACATGAAGTGAGTTTGGGTAGATAGCCCAAGCGGCCTTGCTAGGGCTCACAAGGTAAAAAAAAGGCCCTCCACGAGCTTGCCAAAATTGATTTGGCCAATTTCTGGTAAAATTCTCAGCCCTAAATAATTCAGAGGCCATTGCTTTCAGTGACTTCTGCCTGAAGATCATACAATCTTTTCTCCTTGTCATAACATAAATGCCAGTGTATGTTACTGAGAGAATGAATGAGTGAATGGACAAAGAGCTAATTAAAATTGAAATTGTTGCTGATTCACTAACTGACTGTGTTGTTAATGCACAAAGAGGTTATCTCTTTCTTTCCCAAAAACATGAACAATGTTTATTGTAACCTTGAATGTTCATAGATTAATTTGGTATTATTACGGAGCAAGGTAGTTCCTTCATACAATGTTAACTTTCATTGTCAAATCAAATTGTCAGACCATGAGGTATATTACCAGGGTTATCGATTAAGTATTGGTTAATCTTCCATGCAGGAAATATTTTTGACAGAATGCGTATTTTAAAGATGCATTTACTCAAGTGACAACTCCTTTTCTGATATATGATGCATGAGTGGTTAGATAATCAGATGAGATTGCTTCTATAAAAAATTATAAAGACTTGTTTTATACACTCAAAATAGTTTAAAACAAACTTATAAGTCAATGATCTTTAAATGCGCGTTTATATACTGAAACTTAACTATTTGATGTGGATTTTGATTCTGGGCAAAGAATGTTGTTCTTGAAAAATATGTAAACCAATACATTTCAATACACTAGCTTCATGGAAGTAATTTCCTGTAATGGGCAATGGCCTTCAAAAAGTAATGGAGAAAATAATTAATATCAGATAATTGTTTCAGTATGAAATTAAATGCAAATGAACCATTTAAATGTTAAGTATTTTCATTACTTACAAGTTTTTTTGGTTACCTGTTGTACATTTTAATTAAAAAGCTGAATGTAATTTTAGTACAGCACAACTCCTGATGCCTGGTATAACATTTGCTGAAAACATTTTACTAATTTAAGTTCAAGGAAACAGGTTGCATACTAGAAGTCAGTATCTCACCATTTTATAACAGTGTGAATTCAACATTTTTCACGAGTTTTGGTGCAATTTAAATTTCAGCTTCTTTAATTTTAGTAAAGCATAGTATTTTCAAAATACTTTTTAAAGTTGCAGTACCACACAAGATAATAACAACCAGATCAAAATAGAGATTTCATGTAATGTCCTATCGAGACAATTTTAAAAAAAAACCACCGTCCATCTATTTATGCTATTAAATAAGGCACTAATTATTATTTCAGCATCAAATAATTGTGTTTATTGGTTACATTGGTACGCAAGTGAAAATTGGCCCTATATTTATGAGGAATAGAGGGACACTAAAAATCTGCGTTTGGGTAGTATGGCAGAAAAAGCCAGAGCTGTGGATATTTCGATTGTCCTGCTTCGATTAAAAGTGAAATCTGGAGGCACTGTCATGCAGCTGGGCCACAATGTGGAAAGGAGTAGAAAACTTGGAGAAAATTTCACAAGAACAGAAATGTAACTGTGGGCCTGAATTTTGCCATGTCAGAGAGTCTCTCTAACTTGGTGAAAATGAAGGAAGTTGCCAGAAATCCCAATTGTCATGCATGAGCAAGGCATTTCCCAATTTTCATGGAGATAAAGTCCATGAAGTTTGCCCAAGATTCATATGCATTTGACAGAAGCAGCTGGACATTTAAATCATCTACTGACTTCAAGCCTGTTTGGGTTGAGTGAGTGTCTGAAATGTGTGGATTAGACCAGATAAGAGCATGTTTGATCCTTGTGCTTTAGAAAGCCTGCTGTACACCCTCTTGACTATGGTGGTAACATACAGGTAAATAGCTTGACGGCACTGAGCTTGATTCCCTTAATGGAAATGTTCAGTTTAGATTAGATTAGATTAGATTCCCTACAGTGTGGAAACAGGCCCTGCGGCCCAAGAGGTCCACACCGATACTTGAAGCATCCCACCCAGACCCATCCCCCTATAACCCACATACCCCTGAACACTACGGGCAATTTAGCATGGTCAATCCACCTAGTCTGCACATCTTTGGACTGTGGGAGGAAACCGGAGCACCTGGAGGAAACCCACCCAGACACGGGGAGATGGTGCAAACTCCACACAGACAGTTACCCGAGGCTGGAATCGAACCCGGGTCCCTGGTGCTGTGAGGCTGTAGTGCTAACCATTGAGCCACCGTGCCGCCCTAGTTGTTGATATGCTTCTTGGAGTGCAGCCTGATGCAGGCTATTGGTTTGCTTTAATCTGCTTTTCTTTATTTTAGAGTAGTGCTGCTTTGGGAAAAAAAAATGTGGTTTACATTGCAGGCCTGGCTGCCTATGGACCAGGAAAGCATAGTCATCAGCAGAAAGGGAGTTCGCAGATAAGCTTTTCCTGTATCTTTGTTCAAGCATGAAGCCAAGTTCTCCCTAAAGGGGCCTGGCCGATGTAGAGACATATAACATTTGGTTCTGGAAAAGTTGTTGCTGCACATGGGCCTCAGAGGTCTGGTACAGTGGTGGGAACAATTAGAGGAAACATGGACCTGAATCTGTCTGAAGCTGAAATGACCTCCATTATTCCAGCCAGTTACTCATCTTAATCAAATCTTCCATTGATTGTTGCAGTTTAATGTTGAAGAAGATAGTGGTAAAGGTCAGGGTCAGCACATATCCCAGTTTTTACACCACTGGAGATTTGGAAGGGATTAAGAAGTCACCAATGTGTTGGTTTTGCCCAACTGATTTTCAGGGAACTGCTTCACCATGGCCAGGAATCTTCATGACATCCAAGTTTTTCAAGAATTTTCCAAAGTCCATTTCTGTTCAAAAGTATCAAATGCAATAAAGTCAATGAAAGTGATATACAAGCCTTTGTTTTGTTCACAGCACTTTCCCTGCAGTGTTTGGGTGAGGTGATGAAGTGGACCTTGTGAAGCAATGTTCACAAGGCTGTGGATTTTGCAGTAGAGTTGCTGGCACCATTTTCCAGATTTCTTTTGCTTTGCATCAGAGTAGAATCCAACTCTACTAATTGCATTTTTAAAGAATGTTTATTTTGTAGAAAATGCTTCTAAAACTTGCAATGAATTTTGTATTGCACTTTTAAGTTCAAGGAATAATGTATCAATCTGTGTATTACCATGGAATGCAGAACAAAGCTTTATTTATTTTGCTATTTATTCATTGTTTTTTTTTGGCCTTACTGGCATCACACATGGAGGCAGACAATTTGTGAAAACAAAAATCATTGTACAGGGCTGCTCTTGCAGCATTTACTGTCTGCTTAAGACCAGCACTGGGTGACTCTGATTCATACAGCCAGCCTTCCTTCTTCACTGACCAGCTAAAGGACAATTAAGGAAAGTCGAAGGAAATAATACATCTAAAATATGCATGGAATTATTTTGCCATCTCAGTTAGAATCTTATGAGACTACTGAATGCTGCAGGAATGGATACATATCAATAAAGGCTATTTTGTTTACGCAAACTTTGTTTACACATTTAGATTTTTAAATGCTCAAAACCCTCTTAATGTTTCTCGGAGTCTGAACTGATTGATGTACCATACAACAATGCTGATTAAATGCAAAAATTTTTATCTATATACATAACGCATCTTTCAACAGGGCACTGATGGTCTCAACTTCTACTTTTACAAATCGTGAACCATTAACTGTTTTTTGTGAATCCATCAGTTTATTAAGCATTCATTCCACTCAACATTTCAGCATCACATAGTTCATTAAATGCCGAAGTGGTGTCACTGTGTCATTGTAAAAAAAAACTCATACTTCATATCCCTCCACAAAAAGCATGTGATTGAACATAACCTTCAGTATATGTGATTCTCTAATTTATCATATAGCTGAATTCAATACCTTCATTCATTAAACGTAACCACATCATCAGAAAAAATGTCATAGGTCTTGTGCTTCCATTAAGATCATTCTGATATGTAAACTTGTCCTTGTAAGCAAAAAATTTGTTTTAAATAAATTTGAAATAGATTAATCAATGTCTCTCTAACACTGGTTTAACCTAATGTTACAATCATACTAAGATGATTATATTTGATGTTGAGTTACAGTATTAGAATGTAGTTAGTTGTGTATGTTTGCTAATGTGTGGCTAAGAGAACTGACCTGGGTCCAGCCAAGTAGAAAAGCTAGCTTCATGAACCTGCACCTGCCAGTGCTGCTCTTATGTAGATTATAAGTGGAGCAAGAGCAGCCCTGTGCAATTTGTTTGTTTTCACAAATTGACCGCCTCTGTGTGTTGCTACTACTTAGTCCAAGAACTAGCCAAATTAGTAAAGCTTGGGTCTGAATCCACAGCACTCCAGACTGGTACTTTGCTACCCCAACTTAAAAATGTAATTCAAAATTCATTGCAAGTATTAGAAACATTTTCTGCAAAAGAAGCATTCTAAAATCAGTTAAAAGTTCATTTTATATTTATTTTGAAAGTGTAGAACAGATTTCAACAAATTTAATTGGCCAACTGAAGTTGCAAGCTCCTATGAAATAGTAAATAACCTTAATGTGATCCTGCAAGACCTCATGCACACAATGTTAAATGGCTCAGCATAATAAATTATTCTTTGCATGTACTTTTTTTTGCCTACATCGTCCCTTTATTCTTTTCATCATCCTGTAACACCTTCCTCTTTAGAAAATCATACTACATTGACTTTATCTTTTTGCCTTCTGGGTTCTAATCTATTGTTTCATAGATGGACGGTTTGACCTTTGTTAAGATGTAAATTGGCTGCATGAGCTGTTAATTTCTGGCACTTGGTCATCAGTAAGAATTATAGACTGAACACGTTGATCACTGATACATTTAATTGCCAAGCAAGGTGTCACTTCTGCAGGGTTAGGCTGTCCTTTAAAATTAAATTGCCCCAGATTTCTTTTCTGCATTTTTTTTGCTACACTCTTGCACTTAGGTACGAAAGTTGGATTTTTTTTGTAAATGTCTGCATGACCTTTTGATACTTCAATAAGTGACTTTGATTTTGAAGGAATCATTACAGACTATCCAACCATGGGGTCATCACAGCCTGGTCAGACTTTGTTCATGCCCAAAAATGAGTCTGGGCATTATACATCTAGGAATCACTGATTGACGTTCAAGAGCCACAGCTCTGACTTTTATTCCCTCATTGCCACCTCAGAAACTGAGATATATTTTGGGATCTTTGCTAGTACACCATCTGAAAATGGCTAACTCAGGGTAGATCAAAAATCAGACCAGCAGCCATTCTGGATTGACTGGTCCAGTAACCAATTGGGTGATGATTTTATCAACTAGCCAATGAAGAGAACTAGGAGAAGCTGGGAGCAAGGGGTGGCATGTTGGCTTGGTGGTTAGTACTGTTGCCTCATGACATCAGGGACCTGTGTTCAATTCCAGCTGTAGGTAACTATCTGTGCGTAGTTTTCATAGTCTCCTGTATCTGTATGGGTGACCACCCATAGTCCAAAGATACGCAGGTGAGGTGATTTGGCTGTGGGAAAGGTAGGGATAGGGTAGAGAGCTGGGTCTGGGAGAGATGCTGTTTGGAAGGTCAGTGTGGACTTAATGTGCTAACTAGCCTGTTTCCACACTGTAGGTGATAATGGGAACTGCAGATGCTGGAGAAGCCGAAACGTCAGCTTTTGTGCTCCTGAGATGCTGCTGGGCCTGCTGTGTTCATCCAGCCTCACATTTTATTATCCACACTGTAGGTATTCTGTTAACTACCTCACTCACATGGTCAGCTGTGCAATAATGCTGGGCAAGATCAGCTATCAACTCTACCTTTATAACTGTATGAATTACCCTTAATATTGCAAACACATTAAGAAATGATACAGTGTGTGTCTCTCTTGTCTACAGGTGTTGAAGCTTTTAATGCAATGCTTCATTTCTGAAACATGTCCATACAATCTGAGCACAACTTTATTGAGCAGTGAATTATTGAGGAAATGCTAAACTATTGGAGATGTTTTTGACAATTGCTTGACCTCTTTTATTTACAGAAGGTTATAGCAATGCATAACTGCGTATTCCTCAGATGACTCAAAGTCTTTGGATGAAATGTTGACTTAAGGTTCCGGTCTACGTTCTCAGTATGAATGAAAAAACTCCAAGATTCTATTCAACAAAAGCAAATGACTTCACTTGTTGACACAGACAAAAATTTATGCTTCGATCAAAATCTGAAACATTTTTTCAGGTTTGGACACAAGACTGCGAGTCTTTTAAGCTAGTGTTCAGATATGCATCTCTTAACAAAGGCAGATACAGAGGAGGGAGCCCATTTCCTCACTAAAGGTTATAGATGCAAGATTGGTTGAGGGTTTAAATTCTGAGAACAATGGGGTATCTATCTGTACAGCTCTTGTTTGTGGAACCTGACTCTGCACTAATTAGCTGCTGTGGCTCCACTCCAATCACAATGACTTTATTTCACAAGCACTTCAATATGTTGGGATATACTGAGGTCATGAAAGACCCTTTATAAATGCAAGTTATTGCTTTTCTCTTATGGTCTTTCTTTCATAATATACTGAGGGTCAGCTAAGTTTGAGATCCCTCATAACTTTAATTGGAATGTAAATATATTCCCATCATGTTTAATAAAGGTTACTTCACTTGTATGAGGATTGACACCCAAAATGAGGAAAGCCAAAATTGCACTGTGTTTTCTGCAATGTTGTACTGAACTGACTGTGTACTTATAGATATTTAATGAATTAAGTATATTTTTTCAATAAATACGAATTTGGATCCAAATTCAAATTTGTTATACTGATACCAAGAGAAGGTAATTATTCACCGTGTTGTTCTCATTACAATTTGAACATATGTGTGTTGTAAATATATAACGCAGTTAGTCATAATATTCAAATTACTGCAATATACTTAGCAACACTGAAATGGACAGATTGATCACTTGATTTCATCAGTTTTTTTCTTTGGTGTGGAATTTTAGCAGCACTGAACCCTCCTGTGAACAATATGGGTCAAGGTCAGATTTCAAATGGATTAAATGCTGCAGCAAAATAGCTGAATCATGGATTATTTCAG
This sequence comes from Stegostoma tigrinum, assembly GCF_030684315.1. Classification (NCBI taxonomy): domain Eukaryota; kingdom Metazoa; phylum Chordata; class Chondrichthyes; order Orectolobiformes; family Stegostomatidae; genus Stegostoma; species Stegostoma tigrinum. The sequence continues at coordinate 126,706,771 of NC_081357.1, forward strand.
AATGCAGGAAAGCTAAAAGCATATGACATGGTAGAATGATTATTTAATTACTTTCCTTCAAAGGCATTTGGCTTTTTCTTTAAAATTCTGACATGATTTGTTTCTTTGCTTACAGAAATAGCAATCTTGTAATGCAAATAAACCTAAATAATGGCGTGCACCAGTACTATTTCTGCTTAGCTTTATAAATAACTAGTAAGCACTTAATGCATAAACTCATGGCAAGAGTGACTTTTCAGCGGTGCACTGTTACTGATTAAAAATGTTTGACTTTAAGTCCGTCGGTGTTTTTGTCACCATCTTGCAGAAAATGCAGTTCTGTAATTAAATTTGATCTTTTGCAATGGTATTAAATGGTAACATTGAATTGGTAACATTTGTTTTACATCTCTTTAGATTTTCATTATTTAAAATGGAATCAAGACCGCATCTGTATTGAGCTACAGTCCTCTTAGCAACATCTCTGAACAAAGACAGATACAGAGGAAGATGACATTTCCGCATTAAAGCTTGTATATGTAAGATTGGTTGAGGGTTTAAACTCTGAGATTAATGGGATATGTATCTGTGATTACCCCTTTAAGGCTCTTGGGGAGTCTTTAATCAATCTCCATATGGAGCTCATTGAATATGAGCTCTCCTAGTAACAAACAATGGTCTGCCCAGTTGGAACTCATTGCCTGAGCCCTTTATAAATCAGATCCAGAAATGGATCTGCAGAACAGTCTTTCCCAGGTTGGGACTAGCCTATAGGTGCCACAAATAGTGGCTCGATTTTGGTGTTCAACAATGTTCCCTTCCAGTCAGGCTTCCTGAGTTATTACAGCACAAAAGGCTTTAAAGTTAAAAAAAAACAGATCAAAAACAGATCAGCCATAATGAGACAAAATAGTGGAAGAAGTAAGAGGGACTACATGCTCACTCCTGTTTTTGTTTTCCTATGTTGGCGTCTTTCATCCAGATTCCAAGCATTGCACGTTTTTGAATAGTTACAGAAGTTTTATCTTCATTTTCTTCTCTAAGTCACTTTTGCTGTCCTGTCATAGTAACAATTGTGAGGTTTATAGGATTATTATGTTTTGGGATTGTGTCTTTAATTGATGATAACATGAAAGGAGTCAGGTGACATATACTGAAATCTCTATGAGCCTGTACAAGGTGAGTTTTAAAGGCTAAAGGATGGTTTGACTGTTTTGTTAGAAAAAGTGGTCAGGTATTCACATTTAGGGACAATGATAGCAGCACTCATATTTCCAGTGGTTAGACTGCCAGTCTCCAGAGTTCTGGAAAGGTGTTCAGAATTACGTTCAATGAAGTTATGTTTTAAATTGTTCATTTACTTCCATGATAAAAGAGTCTTAAAAAAACTAATCAGTGTTTCTACTTGTATAGAATGCTAATATGGGTCACACTACCATGAAAATGGCTCTGAGAGGCAAAGGTTTCTAAGAAACCCTGAGAAACTCTGACGCACAACATGCCTAGACCTGGGGGAGAGAGAGAATCAGAGAGACAAATAGAGAAAGAGAAAGAGAGACAGAGTGAGAAAAAATCTAATGTTGTATGAACAGCCCATATTACAGCTCCTTATGTTATATGAGGTCTCTGTCCTAATGCTCACTGTAAAGTAGATTTACAGCCACTAACCTTTTCCACAATAGGGAAATCTTCTTGGCTCAGTGTGATAGCAAAAATCAATTAGTAATCTAACTAAGCTGTTAGTTTCTTGTCTTAAACAAGTTGTTATTTGTTGCAGGATTATAATTGGAAAGTTACAGCACTGTGGTAGTCATTCAGTGGAATTTTCACAACTCAGTTGAAGTAATTTGTAGAGTGAGATTCATGGTGTCTGATCTGTTGTGGCTCAGTATGACTTTTTCAGCAACCTTCCATTCATGTTCCATTTTGCATTTCTGATCTTGTCAACCAAGTCACCTTTGTTGACATACTTGTCTAACTATTTAGTTTGACTGTAAATATCCCTGATTTTCCCCTGCAGCCTGCAGAATGCTGCACAGTCACACCCTTGACAGTGATTCACTGAAGTTGGTTATGGTCCTCAGCTCTCTGACTGCAATAAGCTGTGCATCCTTGTGTTCTTTCTAGTTCCAAACCTGTATTTGGAGTTGCCTCTTTGTATCATTCTCCCCTCAGTGTCACAATGTAATTCAACCCTTTCACAGACTTGATTAAAAACTGAAAGAACTATGGATGCTGTAGAAAGTTAGCAAGGTGACACAACGGTTAGTGCTGCTGCCTCACAGTGACAGGTGACTGTCTGTGTGGAGTTTGCATGTTCCTCCCGTGCCTGCATGGGTTTCCTCTGGGTGCTTGGGTTTCCTCCCAAAGTCCATAGATATGTAGGCTATGTGGATTGGCTGTGCTGAACTGCCCATAGGGTTCAAGGATCTGTAGGTTAGATGTGCTAGCCATGGGAAATGCAGGGAAGGGGGTTGGGGATCTTCTCTGGAGGGTTGCTGTGGACTTGGTGGGTTGAAGGTCCTGTTTCCACACTGTAGGAATTCTGTATCAGAAATAAAAAAAAACAGAAGCTGCTGCAAAAGCTCAGCAGGTCTGGCAGCACCTGTGATGAAACATAGGATCAATGATTCAGGTCTAGTGACCCTTGCCCAGAACATTAACTCTGATTTCTCTTCACAGATGCTGCCAGACCTGCTGAGCTTTTCCTGCAGCTTCTGTTTTTGTCAGAGAAGTGATTATCCCATTTTACCCAAAAGTGCGTGGACTGCTCCCTTCCTAATACCCCTGACTATTATTGCCCAACCTCCCAGATTAACCATGATCCAATCCTTGCACTGACTTGTGAGGACAACCCTGGCCAGGGGCAGCCTTGCCCTTAGACTGATATCTCCGCAGCTCTCTGACTGACCCACCTGTTACTGCTGGATTGGTCGGTGTTGATCTGCAGGGCAGACTGATCCAGTACCGCACTGTAAACAAGTGAGTCCCTTGGATGGCTATGGTAACATCCTCTTACTAACTCCACTACGGATTCAATGCCTGTGATATAACCATTTGATTGAAGCACATGCAGTGTGTTTGCCATGTGAGCTGTTGGCATATGCTATAGCATGATGCTGATGTAGCACAGTGCCATACATTAACTTGTGTAACATATCAAATGTTTGGTGCTGCCAACCATGACAAGCTGTGAGCCGTTCTTTCAGTGCTAATAGCCCCTCTAAGGCAGGGATACAGTGAGCTTTTAAGTTCTCCTTGAAGTGCCAATGAACTGAAAGAACAAGAGGTTGCTGTGAGCCTCAAAGTAGATACACAGTGAGTAAATTCTAAGAAAGTAAGGGAAGGCACGTGACACGCATTGCGTGTAGATGCACATGTGTTCTTGTGATGAAGTGACCAGGCAGGAGCAAGCAATGCATAAGTGTCCATGATTCTGTGGTGAAGTCCTTAAGGCCTTGAAGTGGTGTGAGAGATGTTTGAAAGCAAGCTTATGGGGTTAGGTTGGTAGTTCGCTGGTGATACCCAGTTGCATGATGGAAGAATGAAAAGGATGGCGCCTTTGGAGCAGACAGGGAAGTGGGGCTGGCGTTGAAACTGGATGAAGACCTGGAGATGCGAGTAGTGAGCTTTGACACCAAATTTCCAAGCTCCATGTGGGAAATTGGAATTATTTAGACGTTTGACAAATGAGGAGTGAGTGGGGAGCTACAAAGAAATGAGGTTATGAATGCACAGAGATAAATCACTCACTAGCAAGGTTTAGAACTCACCTTTTAAACCATAAAGGGAAAATCAGAACCTTTTTCTCTCTCTTTCCATTCTTGCAGTATTTTCTCGACTTTCTCGGCAATGCCTACACCACTCATAGCTTAGGGAAGTTCCACCCTGTGTTTTTCTCCATCAAACACAATGCCAAGGACTTTTTCTTTTCATGGCCAAATTGTGTTATTAATGTTCTTTCTAGATTGCCCTGGGTATATATTCACTTTTCCATTAACATTGTTCTGTCATTTTCTAAAACAAAAATACGAGTAGTTATGATGTGATTCTTTAGCAACTCGGCTCCATTTGGAATAAAATACAATTATGTGCAAATATCTGTTCTCGTCTGCCAGAGTCATGTAAGCTCTACAGTGCAATGCATGCCTTGTTTTGCAAATTTCTTGACTTCACTTCATTAAGTCTTCATGCTGCACTCACTTTTTGTTTTGTACATTTGAAATACGGTGTCAAAAGAGGCAGCAATGTGTATCTAGAACTGAAATGAAATGCTTAGCTGCTGAGTTGTGAGCTGCAACTCAAAAAGAAAACAAAGGTCACAATTAGAGATAATGGGATCTGCAGATGCTGGAGAATCCGAGATAACAAAGTGTGTGAAGCTGGATGAACACAGCAGGCGGGGTGTGAGGGATGTGTTGCGGGAAATGCGGGAGACGCGGTCAAGGGCATTCTCGATCACTGTGGGAGGAAAGTTGCGGTCCTTGAAGAACGTGGACATCTGGGATGTGTGGGAGTAGAATGCCTCATCATGGGAGCAGATGCGGCAGAGGCGGAGGAATTAGGAATGGGGATGGAATTTTTGCAGGAGGGTGGGTGGGAGGAGGTGTATTCTAGGTAGCAGTGGGAGTCAGTGGGCTTGAAATGGACATCAGTTTCTATCTGGTTATCTGAGATGGAGACAGAAGGGTCCAGGAAGGTGAGGGATGTGTTGGAGATGGCCCTGGTGAACTTTAGGTTGGGGTGGAGGGTGTTGGTGAAGTGGATGAATCGTTCGAGCTCCTCTGGGGAGCAAGAGGCGGCACCGATACAGTCATCAATGTAACGGAGGAAGAGGTGGGGTTTGGGGCCAGTGTAGGTACAGAAGAGGGACTGTTCCACATAACCTACAAAGAGGCAGGCATAGCTTGGTCCCATGCAGGTACCCGTGGCCACCCGCTTTGTCTGTAGGAAGTGGGAGGAATTGAAAGAGAAGTTGTTGAGGGTGAGGACATGTTCGTCTAGGCGGATGACGGTGTCAGTGGAGGGGGACTGGCCGGGCCTGTGGGACAGGAAGAAGTGGAGGGCCTTGAGGCCATCTGCATGAGGAATACAGGTGTATAGAGACTGGATGTCCATGGTGAAAATGAGGTGTTGGGTGTCAGGGAATTGGAAGTTCTGGGCAAGGTGGAGGGCGTGGGTGGTGTCATGGACGTAGGTAGGGTGTTCCTAGACCAAAGGGGAGAAAATGGAGTCCAGATAGGTGGAGATGAGTTCGGTGGGGCAGGAACAGGCTGAGACAATGGGTCGACCAGGGCAGGCAAGTTTGTGGATTTTGGGAAGGAGATAGAAACAGGCCGTGCGGGGTTGGGGAACAATAAGGTTGGAGGCTGTGGGTGTGAGGTCCCCTGAGGTGATGAGGTCATGGATGGTATTGGAGATGATGGTTTGGTGCTCGGGGCTGGGGTCACAATTAAATAGCTGTTTGAGAGAAAATGGCTTCAACATTTCCCCTCGTGGCCTGTGTTGAAATTAATAGAGATCTGAGACACAGTGAGGAATTCCTCCATGAAAGACTCCAAAACTAAGCAATAGCTACACTTTTGTTGAGCAAATCAGAATAATAAAAATTACTACAATTTTATCACCGTTGAGTAGAGGCTGTGTTTCAAAATATATTTCACCTTAAACTCTCTCTGAAGAACAGAAAATAAAGGCATGGAAGAAATGTAAAAACTTTGGAGGCATGCTTTCAAACCCAAGTAAATGTTACATGTGAATGTTAAGTACTCAATGCTAGGAAACCAAGTGAAAACAGTGTAGATTGAAATGATCAATACATACCATCATGAACACTGCTTTCATAAACCTGTGAATCTGTGCAATTAAAAATGAGTTAATTAAAAATAGAACCATCTTAGGTAAAGGAGAGTGGGACTACTAGGAGAATGGGATCAGAGTTTTGAGTGAGTTATGAACATACGATCTGAGTTTGTACATTCCCAGCTACAGTGCATATGTGGGAGAACAGGTGAGTTTGTCCAAAATGTAGAAAAAGAGCTCAGACCAATGCACTTTGAAGATAAGTTCAGACTTGTTCACTATGGTGAAAAACAGCCCACACCTTACGTATGCAACAATGTGGAGAAAAGCAATAAATATCCACAGAAGATTCATTGGAAAAATCAAGCTTGAAAGGCAAGTTGTTAGTATTGCAGAGGTGATTACATAAAACAAAGTATATCAGGGTGAAAAAATATGAAACATTTAACTGCCAGAAGCTAAACCATTTTGCACAAAAATGTTTAGTTGGGATGCAGACAAACAAGCCCTTAAAAACAAAAAGGCAATTGCTACAAAGGTATCAGACAAAGATGCATAAGAATCAAGAGTGACTATGAGTGATGTAAGATCAAGAATGGAATGATTCAATCTACACCTTCTAACAGGTTGGGAATGTCAAATCTAGAGTAGAAAAGAAATGGTTTGTAATTATTGTGATGAAGACAACAGAATGAGAAGATCAAGTGAATGTGAAGTGACAGATAGGCATTAGTGTTTCTCACAATATTATGAGCTTCCCTGACATGTGAAGGCAAGTTCAAAGCGAAGCTCTCGAAGGTTCTGGGATGGAACAACCCTCACTCAAGGGGTCAAATTAGTGTAAGTGCCCAATGCTGTGTCCAATCTGAAAATCTGAATCCCAGATCATAGTCACAAAACTAATGCCACTCATCTCAGCAGAAGTGAGCTGTAAGATTGGACTAAAAACCTAAATTCTCCAAAAGAGAGTTGGAATATTTCACAGGTCACAGCAACTAACAAACAAATAACCTGCATAAAACAGAGAGGATCCAACTACTGGGACGTAAAATGACCTTGAAGCTGGAGTCACAAAAGGAAAAGATTGACTCGTGACACACAGCGAATGCACTGAAAGGAATGGCCATGAGTGTTTTTGGTAACTTGGGCAGCTTTTCAGTTTTTATTTAGATGAAGGCTGACCTGCTTTTGCTGGATTTGGAATGTTGGTAAAGACACTGGAAGGATTCCATGTCCTTGTTATCCAACTGATGTTTTTACTGCTGACAAGGTTATAATTTATCATCATTATACTTCTGTCTATCTCACTGAACATCATTATGACCCATCTGTGTTTGGATGCACTATCTGCAGTGACACTAGGAATTTGGGCAGGTATCTGACATGAAAAATCTTGTCACTGCCCAATAATCAGTCAGCATGTGTAGGAAAATCTATACTGGGATTGTTTACATGCAGTTCAATAGGCATAGAATTTGGTAACAAATCTGAATAGTATCTCTTCTGACAATGTAGCACTTGCTCAGTACAGCACTTGAAATATTGCTATAGATTATTTATGTGTTTGAACCTGAGAGAGGGGCTTGAGTCAGAAATATAAATACAACGAGAAGCAAAAATTGATGGAAAAACTCAACAGGTTCGACAGCATTTGCGGAGAGAAATTAGAGTTAACTTCCTTCTTCAGAACCCACTAGGACTGAAACGTTAACTCTGATTCGTCTCCACAAATGCTGCTAGACCTGCTGAGCTTTTCCAGCAATGCCTATTTTTGTTTTGCTTATCAGCATCTGCAATTCTTTTGGTTTTTATGTAATTAACCCAGTCAGTGAAAGTGATATAAATGGAAGGTTTCTCTTTGTTATTTCGAGGTGAGGACCTACCTCTGTTTTCTGTTTGAAACTCACGTTAAACAGTGAAAAAAAAGATCAATCCTCAATGACCTAATCTATTCAATAGGCATCAGTGTTGCATCTTGAATTATGGTTGTTTTCACTTCGTTCAGAGCTTTTACTGATCCCTTCAAACCCAGGAGCCTGTAGAGATGAAAGTAGGCTTATTAAAATGAATTGAAGTCATAAACTCCTAACCACAAGAAAAAGCTAAAACCATTTTTGCACTGCTTTCTTTAATCCACCTTGTACTTGGAGAGATTGTGTTAGTTAGCAGTTTTATATCCATGCTACTTTGATGACAGACATTAAATCGAATCATTTTATGATTAACATCAATCATATCAAGAAACATTCCCCATAATTTAGAATGTTGCATTCTGTTGTTATGCTTGTGTTAAAGAAAGTATTCATCCCTCAACCAATATCGCTATAAAAATACTGCTCGATTATTTATTATATTGATGCTTCTGAGACCTTCTGTGTGCCAGTTGGCTGCTATACCTCTTACACTGCAACAGTTACTCAAGTTGTTCAAAGGTAGTTCATTGGCTACTCTGTACATTGTGTATTCTGAGGTCACGAAAGACAGTTTTTGCTTTATAGCACATCTATAACACAAGCCAAAAACAGAACGACTTTATAGAATCCCCACCATATGAAAGCAGGCCATTCAAACCACACTAGCCCTCTGAAGAGCATCTCACCCAGACCCACATTCCTGTGACCCTGCATTTCCCATTAGCTAATCCACCTAGTCGGCACACTATGGGCAATCAAGCATGACCAATACATTTAACAACATATTTTTGGGCCCCCAGACATGGGGAAAATGTACAAAATCCACACAGACAGTCACTCAAGGGCAGAATTGAACCTTGTCCCGGGCACTGTGAGGTAACAGCACTAACCACTAAGCCACCATGCAGGCACAATCTTTACATAGAGATATTTAGGGCTCATTTATGTCCAAATTTTGGAAGTGTTTGCCTTCTACACTAACAGAGATAATAATTTAATTTAAAATAAAGAGCTCAGTGTGTTGCATAAATGCTGTAATTAATATTACTGCCAAACAGAATAGTAATTGAGTTTAGCTTTTTAAAACAAATAATGTTAGTTTTATTTTTGCATGCATCCCAATACTGAGGTACATTGAAAAAGCTATTTAATTGAATTAATCTCAAATTTAAATGGATTATTTTAGCGTTCTGATGCACATTTGTTTTAGCTTTTGCATTTTGAAGAATATTCATGATTTTCAGCACTGTAACTATGCTGTAATACATTCTGTATATCAGAAATCAAAACTCATAAGATTCTTCTAACAGGCTAACCTTTTTGCCTGTCTTTAGAACTGCACAACATAATTTCATCTTTGAAATCTAGATTAAGCAGTAATAGGATTAAATTTTAAAACATATATACTTTTTATACTAATTATAGGGTTTAGCTTAGGTGTTCGTAAACATTTACAACACCATCTTTGCGTAGAAAAAATAATACATTTGCCAGTTTTTTTTTCCATTGATTCATATCTAATTCCATCCAGGCTTTAGTTCTTTAAAGCTCATCAAGCAACATACATTTTTTAGAAAAATGAAACTGTGCTATTATTACACTACGGCAAGTTAACGTTTAATTTATTAGATATGCAAATTGAAATTCATTTGGGCTTTAGCAAGTAAAAAAATTTAAAATAATTCTACCACTTGCTCCAGTTGTCCATTTCCACCTAGCTCAATTGCTTAATAATATTAAATAAAAACTGAAAGAACCGTGAATGCTGTAAATCGGGAGTAAAAACAAAAGTTTTTGGAAAATCTCAGCAGGTCTGGCAGCAGGAAGAGAAATCAGAGTTAACATTTCTGGTGAGGAAGGGTCTGATTAATTCTGATTTCTCCTCACAGATGCTGTCAGACCTGCTGAGATTTTCCAACGACTTCTGTTTTTGTTTGCGCTTGATAATATTGATAACTGTAAGAATTAAATTCATGTTTGTGGTGCATTGCACACTGTAAGATCTATTTTAACAATTGTTCCATGCACACAATTGCTTCATGTTGTTAAAATATTACGGCTTCTGACCTTCATTGAATGTCCAATTAATTTTGTGGAGGTATTCTGCAGACACTGTACATTTCTGTCTTCATCAAAGAGATTAACATCATAAACTCTATAGCACACAAAAAAGCCCTTTGTGCTATCATGTCTGTGTCAATCATAATCAAGCACCTAACTATTCTAATGTCCCCTTGTTACTTTACTCCAAAAAATGGCCAACCGAGTATTAGTCACATATTCACAACGCCCTTTTGTCAGCTGAAAGTCAACTAACATTTCTTGGTTCAAATCATTTCCCACCTTTGATGTACTTTTTGCTGATATCTACTCTATAACTTAACATTATGAAAATCACCCAAATTGCAGCATGCAAATTTCCCAAACTCCTTCTTTATTATTTATAGTTCATGTATATACATACACCAAAATTAATTTTATTAATTCAATTATCTCAACAGTATTCAGCTGTGCAACACCATTGTCTTAATGCAATTAATTGCCCTATTACAAGCTAACCTGCATTTGATATGAAGACATGTCTATTAACTTGGTCAGTTTTAAATTCTGCTTACATCTTTGTGCTGCTATGTCCCTAAGGTGGAATGGGTAAGCAGTGGAATATCATTATTTTACCCTGACTGGTCACATAATATGGTCAATTAGATTGAATTTACTGCTTGGTTTTAATTCTGATTCTTGAGCTTCAATATGTTCTTTTCCTATTGAAGATTAGTTAGATGAATTCTATTACTATGTAGTTCTGCATGACTGAACCAGAGGCTGCCTGCTATGCAATATTGTCTTCAAATATGTAGCAAGATTTACTTTTTTAAGTGCTTACTGATGCATGATAATCATTTATCTTTAGAGGAAATTTAATTTGTCCCTGTAAAATTGTCTGGTCTGACTCCCTGACCAATTTAGGGCAAGAATGGCTCCAATAAATTTTCCACCATCCCTTGCATTGGAGAATGCTTGTTGTAATTTGCTAACCTTTGCATGAAAGCCCATTTTTACATATTTCTTTGGATGGGGAAGATCCCAAATTGATTAATTTGCTCCTGCGAAGATCAGTCATATCTTTGAAGGTTTCATTAACACAAACAACAGCGGGTGCTGGTTACAATACGAAAGTGGGTCATGTTGTGGACAGTGCAGAGGGCTGTTCTAGGTTACAAAGGGACATTGATAGGATGCAGAGCTGGGCTGGTAAGTGGCAGATGGAGTTTAACCCTGAAAAGTGTGAGGCGATTCATCTTGGAAGGACAAACTTGAAAGCAGAATACAGGGTTAACGGAAAGATTCTTGGCAGTGTGGAGGAGCAGAAGGACCTTGGGGTTCATGTTCACAGTTCCCTGAAAGCTGCCACCCAGGTGGATAGAGTTGTTCAGAAGGCGTATGGTGTGTTAGCTTTTATTAATGGAGGGATTGAGTTCAAGAGCCATGAAGTTATGCTCCAGCAATACAAAAGCCTGGTTCAGCCACATCTGGAGTATTGTGCCCAGTTCTGGTCGCCTCACTACAGGAAAGATGTTGAAGCGTTAGAAAAGGTGCAGAGGAGATTGACCAGGACGTTGCCTGGAATGGAGGGAAGATCTTATGAGGAAAGGTTGAGACAGCTACGGCTTTTCTCTTTAAAATGACGAAGGATGAGAGGTGATTTGATAGAAGTGTACAAAATGATCAGAGGTATAGATAGAGTAGACAGCCAGAGACTTTTTCCTATGGTGGGAGGTAGATTTTACGAGGGGACATAGTTTAAAAGTGAAAGGGCGTAGATATCGGGGAGACTTCACAGGTAGGTTCTTTACTCAGAGAGTGGTAGGGGCGTGGAATGCAGTGCCGGAGAGGGTAGTGGAGTTGGCCTCATTAGGGGCATTGAAGTGACTATTAGATAGGCATATGGATGATAGTATAAGGTAACAGTGGAGGTTAAATAGACCTTAAGTTTAGGGTAAATGGTCGGCACAACATTGTGGGCTGATAGGCCTGTACTGAGCTGTACTCTTCTATGCTCTATGTTCTATGCTTTATGTTCTACTACATTTGCCTTCCTAACCGCCAACTGAACCTGCATGCTAACCCTAAGAGAATCTTGAGGGGGAAGATCCAGTTGTTGTGGTCCATGTAGGTACCGACAACACAGGCAGGGCTAGGGAAAAAGATCTGTTTCGGGATTATGAAAAGCTAGGAACAAAATTTAAAAAAACAGAACTTCAGGGGTCATAATCTCTGGATTGCTGCCCGAGCCACACGCAAATTGGCTGAGGGAGGCGAGGGTCTAGGAAGTAAACACTAGGCTAAAAGAGGTGTGGGAAAGAGGGTTTCCTTTTCATGGGGCACTGGCATCAGTTCTGGGACAGGAGGGATCTTCACCACTGGGATGGACTCCACCTGAACACGGCCGGGTCCAGTCTTCTGGTGAAAAGGGTAAATAGGGTGGTTAATAGGACTTTAAACTGGTAAGTAGGGGGGAAGGGAGAAGTAAGCGTACAGGGAGAATAACAATTAATGTAAGGCAAAGCAGCAGGTTTGCTGGTGACGAGGAAGCTTCAACTCCATTGAAAATTAGCAATAACATTGAAGTGAAGGAGAACTCAAGAGCTGTTAGTAATGGAGGTAATAGGACCCAAAAAGAAGGTGCAAAAACTGGCATAAGGGCACTTTATTTGAATGCTCGGAGCATTCGAAACAAGGTGGATGAGTTGACGGTGCAAATCATGGCAAATGGATACGATTTAGTGGCCATTACAGAGACATGGTTACAGGATGGTCATGACTGGGAGTTGAATATCTAGGGGTATCAAACTGTTCGGAAGGACAGGCAGGAAGGTAAGGGAGGTGGTGTCGCTCTGATATTTAAGGATGGTACCGGGGCGGTAGTGAGCGATGATATAGGTTCTACTGAATAGAACGTTGAATCCATTTGGGTGGAAATTAGGCATAGCAGGGAGAAGAAGTCACTGTTAGGTGCGGTCTGTAGGCCACCAAATAATGACATTGTGGTGGGGCAGACAATAAACATAGAAATAGCTAATGCATGTAAAAATGGTACAGCAATTATCATGGGGGATTTTAATCGATATATCAATTGGTCAAACCAGGTCGGTCATGGCAGCCTTGAGGAGGGGTTAATAGAATGCATCCATAGTAATTTCCTTGAACAACATGTAATGGAACCTATGATGGAGCAAGCTATCTTAGGTCTAGTCCTGTGTAATGAGATAGGAATAATTAATAATCTCGCAGTTAGGGATCCTCTCGAAAGGAGTGATCACAGTATGGTCAAATTTTAAATACAGGTGGAATGTGAGAAGGTTAAATCCAGTACCTATGTCCTGTGCTTAAACAAAGGAGACTATGATGGGCTTAGGGAGGAGTTAGGTAAGGAGAATGAGAGCAAAAGCTTTATGGTGTGTCAATTGAGGAACAGTGGAGGACTTTCAAAATAGTTTTTCACAGTGCTCAGCAGTTGTATATTCCAGTGATAAGGAAGAACTGTCGGAAAAGAGAGACCAGCCATGGATGTCTAAGGAAATAAAGGAAAGTATCAGATTGAACAAAAACACATACAAAAAAACACGGAGTAGTGGGAAACTAGTAGACTGGGAAATCTTTAAAGGTCAACAGAAAGCCACAAAAAAAGTTATGGAGAAAAGTAAGATAGATTATGTGAGTAAACTAGCTCAGAATATAAAAACAGGCAGCAAAAGTTTCGATAAATATGTAAATTGTGAAAGCGTGGTGAAGGTAAACGTTGGTCCTTTAGAGGATGAGAAGGCCAATTTAATAACTGGGAATGAGGAAGTAGCTGAGACATTAAAAAATTATTTTGTGTCGGTTTTCACAGTGAAACACACAAATTGCATGCCAAAAACTAATGGCGAGAAGGTTATTGCAGGTGAGGACTTAGAAACTATCATTATCACTAAGGAAGCAGTGCTGGGCAAGCTAATGGGGCTAAAGGGAGACAAATCTCCTGGCCCTGATGAAATGCATCCCAGGGTACTAAAGGAGTTGATGGGGAAATAGAAAATGCAAAAGTAATTATTTACCAAAATTCACTGGACTCTGGGGTGGTTCCCAGATTGGAAAACAGCGAATGTGATGCCTTTGTTTAACAAAGGAAGTACATAAAAAGCAGATAACTATAGGCCAATTAGCTTAACTTCAGCAGTCGGGAAAATGCTTGAATCTATCATTAGGGAAGAAATAGCAAGACATCTGGATATAAATTGTTCCATTGGAAACACCCAGCATGGGTTCATGAAGGGTAGGTCATATTTAACTAATTTGATGGAATTCGTTGAGTACATTACTTGCAAGGTGGACAATGGGGAACCTGTGGATGTGGTGTATCTGGATTTCCAGAAGGCATTTGACAAGATGCCACGCCAAAGGCTGCTACATAAGATAAAGTTGCAAAGTATTACAGGTAATGTATTAGCATGGATAGAGGATTGGTTGACCAGTAGAAAGCAAAGACTAGGGGTAAATGGGTGTTTTTCTGGGTGGCAGACAGTGGCTCGTGGTCCACCTTGGGGGTCCATGTTGGGACCTCAATTGTTTACAATTTACATAGATGATTTGGAGTTGGTGGCTGAGCGTGGTGTGTCAAAATTTGCTGACAACACTAAGGTGAGTGGTAGAGGAAAGTGTGTGGAAGACACCGAAAGGCTGCAGAGGGATATGGATAGTCTAAGTGAGTGGGCAAAGGTCTGACAGATGGAGTACAATGTTGATAAGTGTGAGGTCATTCATTTTGTTAGAAATAACGGGAAAACGGACTATGTTTTAAATGGTGAAAAATTGCAGCATGCTGCTGTGCAGAGGGACTTGGGTCTCCTTGTGCCTGAAATCGCTAAAAGTAGGATTGCAGGTGCAGCAGGTAATTAAAAAGTCAAATAGAATTTTGTCTGTCATTGCTAGAGGGATGGAGTTTAATAACGGGGAGGCTATGCTGCAGCTGTATAGGGTCCTGGTGAGGCCACACCTGGAGTACTGTGTGCAGTTTTGTTCTCCTTACTTGAAAAGAGATATACTAGCACTGGAGGGGGTGCAGAGGAGATTCACTCAGTTGATTCCAAGAGTTGAGAGGTTGGATGATGAGGAGAGACTGAGTAGACTGGGATTATACTCTTTGGAATTCAGAAGAATGAGGGGAGATCTTATAGAAACATGCGAAATCATGAAGGGAATAGATAATGTGGAGGCAGGAACGTTGCTTCCGCGAGCAGGTGAAACTAGGACTAGAGGGCATCACCTCAAAATAAAGGGAAGCAGATGTAGGACTGAGGTCAGGAAGAACTTCTTCACCCAAAGGGTTGTGAATCTGTGGAATTCCCTGCCCAGTGGAAGCAGTTAAAGCTATCTCGCTGAATGGCAAGGCTAGATAAACCTTTGAACAGTAAAGGTATTAAGGGTTATGCTGAGTGGGTGGGTAAGTGGAGCTGAGTCTCAAAAAGATCGGCCATGATCCTATTAAATGGGCTGCAGGGTTTCCAAGCAGAATATGAGTTGCTGTTCCTGTAACTGGGGTGGCATCATTATGGCACTGCAGGAGGCCCAGGATGGGCATGTTGTCTGAGGAATGGGAGGGGGAGCTAAAATGATTCGTGACTGGGAAGTGCAGCTGTTTATTGCGAACCAAGCATAGGTGTTCTGCAAAGCGGTCCCCAAGCCTCCGCTTGTTTTCCCCGATGTAGAGGAGGCCACAACAGGTACAGCGGATGCAGTATACCACATTGGTGGATGTGCAGGTGAATGTCTGCTTGATGTGGAAATTTATCTTGGGGCCTGGGATGGGGGTGAGGGAGGTGGTGTGGGTCAAGTGTCGCACTTCCTGCGGTTGCAGGGGAAGGTGCCGGGTGTGGTGGGGTTGGAGGATAGTTGCCTGTCTCCTCTCTATCTATCTTCTCCTCTATCCATCTTCTCTCCACCTCCCCCACCTCCCCCTATTTATTTCAGAACCCCCTTCCCCTCCCCTTTTTCTGATGAAGGGTCTATGCCCAAAACTTCAGCCTTCCTGCTCCTCTGATGCTGCTTGGCCTGTTGTGTACATCCAGCTCCACACTTTGTTATATCAGATTCTCCAACATCCGCAGTTCCTATTATCGCTTTAGTTATCCTCTGTTGGTTATTAAAGGTTTCTCAATCCTCTGGCTTCTAACTAATCTTCACCACATTGTATGTTTTATTTTGCTGTACCTGACTTCCCTTGCCATGGTTACCTCATGCTCCCCTTTGTATATTTCTTCCTCCTGGGAATGAATTTCCGCTGTGCCTCTCGAATTAATCCAGAAATTTCTGCCATTGCAGCTCCACTATCTGCTCTGCTTGGCTCCCCTTCCAATCACCTCTGGCCAGCTCCTCCCTCATGTCTATTAGTTACCTTTATTCAATTGCAATACTGTTGCATCTGATTTCAGCTTCTCCCTTTCAAACTGCAGCGTGAATTCTATCATTTTATTGTCACCGCCTCCAGCGGTTTCTTCACCGTAAGGTTGCTAATCAGTCTGCCTCATTACACATCACCAAATCCAGAATTGCTTATTTCCTAGTGGGCTCTATTGTAAGCTGTGCCAAAAATACATTGTGTAGACATTCCACATATTCCTTTTCTTGAGATCTGCAACCAACCTGATTTTTCCAGTTCACTTTTTTTGAAATCCCCCATGATTATTGTAAAAGTCTTTTTGCATTTGCAGTTCCTCAACTCTACTCACACAGATCCTACACCTTCTAACTCTGTATCACTGCTTGCTATTGATTTAGTTTAGTTGTTTACTAACAAGGCAATGCAGCTTCCTCTACCTGTCCTTTTGATAGGAAATGTATCCTTGGCTATTTAGTTCCAAGCCCTGATCCCCTGGCAGGCATGTCTCTATGATACCCACAACATTGTGCCTGCCAATTTCAATCTGCACTACAAGCTCATTGACCTTGTTCAGTATACTGTATTCATTTAAACACAATGCCCTCAGTCCTGCATTGCCTGTCCCTCTTTTCATAGTGTCCCCTTATCTCTTCTGCCTAAAGCTATATTCTTTACTGTTTCCATATTCTCTATACTTTGTCTTGTTCAAGAAACTTTAGTAATCTCTGCTGAGCCCTTTCTCCCTTCTAAGTTTTTCCATGGTTTTCCATGCATCTGTACACACCCCCACTATTTAATTTAAAGCCCTATCCACTGCCCTAGTTATACCATTCACCAGGACTCTTGTTCTAGCACAATTCAGGTCGAGACAATCCCATTGAAGCTGCTCCCTTCTTCCGCAGTACCGCTGCTAATGTCCCATGAATTTGAATCTCTTTCTCCCACACCAAACTTTGAGCCACACATTTACCCCTTTAATCTTGTTGACCAGATGCCAATTTGCTCATGACTTAGGTAATAATCCAGAGAGTACCTTTTTGGCTCTGCTTTTGAATTTAGCCCCTAGCTGCTCATATTCCCTCAATAGAACCTCTCTACTCTTTCTTGGTACCTGCATAGACAACGGCAACTGGATTTCTCTATCTTTTTCATCAGTTCTGATTAATCAGGTTTTGATAAGTTTATATTCTATTCCATGTACTCCAGAGTTTCTGTTCTGATCATGATTGACAGCCCTTACCCAAACGGTAATCACAGTAGATGTACATCCACACAGTTCAACTGTACTTCTAGGTGTTTACAGTAAAACAGAACTCAGTATTACTTAGATACAGTGTAGAGGAGATTGGGCAGGATGTTGCCTGGGCTGGAGGTTCTGAGCTGTGGAAACAGATTGGAGAAGCTAGGGTAACAAAGCTCTCTGATGAAGGGTCTAGGCCCGAAACGTCAGCTTTTGTGCTCCTGAGATGCTGCTTGGCCTGCTGTGTTCATCCAGCTCCACACTTTGTTATCTTGGATTCTCCAGCATCTGCAGTACCCATTATCACTTGAGAAGCTAGGCTTGTTTTCGTTGAAAAAGCAGAAGGTTGAGAGAGGACCTCGTGGAGGCAGATGAGATTATGAAGAGCGTAGATCGAATTGTAGCATCCCTTAATAGGAACATGGAATCCCATCATTAGACAGCTCAATAACCAGGAGTCATAGATTTAATGTAAGATGACGAAAACTAAGAGGAAAGTTGGGGAGAATATTTTTTCATGGAGGGTAGTGGGAGTTTGCATCTCACTGCTTGAACAGGTTAAGTCAAAAACTCTTGAAATATTTAAGCAGCATTTAGATATTCACTCGCATTACTATAGCCTCCAGGGCAATGAACCAACAATTGGAAAACAGGATGATTTTCATCAGAACCTGTTGACAAGGGCCCGAATGATCTCCTTCTGTGCTGTCAACATTTATGAGTCCATGAGGAACCAGTTAACATTGATCGCTCGCATTAATCTGTGTGCAATGGGCTTTCCTCTTACCCGTCGCAGATTTCCTGTCTATTTGCTCTGGATTTGAAGATATAAAACATTTTGTTTGCTTCTAAATTCAAAGGGAAATTTGCCATATCAGTTCTACTTTTGCAGCTATCTCGTTGGTTCTGGTAATTGACATTCTTTATTTTTCTCAGCAGCCATGAGCTCAATATAGACTTAATTTCAATCACTTTATTCTCAGGCTCAGAAATTCATTCGATAATATGCCTTGCCTTAGGTGGTATTCTATCTCTAGCCTCCCTTAATAAAGTTTCATTTTCTTCAGGCTTATAAGACAGATAGATGATTTCCCTCCAAATTGTATGACATCTGATTAGGAACTGTCAACCTTCGTCACTTTCATTGCATTTAAATTGGGACCCAAAGCCATCAAATTCATGGAAAAGATTTTAATTCATATTCCTGGTGGAAACTAAATGGCGGGCTAATAACATGTCATTAGGCCAGGTATCTTTGTCCCTCTCCAATTCTGCCAACTACTACTTTAAATGAATCTTGTAGGACAGTCCTGCTTTCAAGATACAAATTGATCTTCAAATGATACCACAGTCACAATTTTTAACCCGTGGCTAAATAGGGAATTAGTTAACCAAGGTTTTCAATCTCACGTATAGTTTATAAAACCTGAAAGAACTGCAGATGCTGTGAATCAGAAACCAAAACAGCAGTTGCTGGAAAAGCTCAGCAGGTCTGGCAGCATCTGTGAAGAGAAATCAGAGTTAATGCTATGAATCTGGTGATCTTTCCTCAGAGCATTTGTTGTCTAGTTCCTTCATCAGCATTGTACTTGCTGACCACATTGGTTCCCAAAGTGGAAAAATTATGGTTTTAAAATTCTTATCTGTGTATTCAAATCCCTCCATGGCCTCACTCTTCATATTTCTGTTAACCTTTCCAGCTCCCAGTCCCTCTGGCATCTCTGTGCTCAGACGCTAAACTCCAGAATACTCTCCTGAAGCTTAAGTGTACTTCTAACTTTCTCTACGGCTTTAACATTCCATAAAACCTGTCTGTCTGACCAAGCTGTTTCAGAGATAGTAGCAACTGCAGATACTGGAGAATCTGGGATAACAAGGTGTAGAGCTGGATGAACACAGCAGGCCAAGCAACATCAGAGGAGCAGGAAGGTTGACGTTTCAGGCCTAAACCCTTCTTCAGAAATTTCTGAAGAAAGGTCTAGGCCCAAAATGTCAGCTTTCCTGCTCCTCTGATTTTGCTTGGCCTGCTGTGTTCATCCAGCTCTATATCTTGTTATCCCTGACCAAGCTATTGACTGTCTGTGCTAACATTTCCTCATCTGGCACAATGTCATTACTTGAATTTAAACACTGGTTTAATTATTAAACATTGCTGAAAGGAGATTAGAATTTGAAGCTTTTCATCTTGTGCTCATCAGAACTGAGATGAAAGAAATAACCTTGAAAGAAAGGAGATATTAATTCATACAGAATGAGAAGAGGCTGCTGATTGGCTGGGCCATCATTGCCATGGTGATGCAACAAGAATAGTTCATCATCAGTCTAAATTCCCAGATCAGGTAGGCAGATTCTGATTGGCCTGTGTGTAATGCCCTGATGATGCAATGGAGCTTGGCTGCCACAATGATGCCCTTTTTTGAAAAAAAAGGTACAATGTATGTACAAATTCCTGTGGCTTACATAAAACAGGGTCCTGGGTATTTGTGCATGTTTGACTTCACCACATGCAAGTATGCCACTGTGGCTGCTGATCTTAAATTGACTTCCAGCATAAGTCTTAGCACAGTCCGGATTATTTAATAAATGGCAGAAATACTTTTCTGAAACTTGCAAGCATTGGGTAGACGGACACGAGTGGCCTGCTATGAGCTGTGAATGGTCATCAGAGTGTGCTGTGTGATGCATTCTGCTAGTCATTGGCATATACATGCATGTGTCCCATATTGAGTGCCAGTGTGTTCAGCTAACTCAAGGGTATGAGTGAATTAAACTCTGCATGAGTTTGAAAACAACAATTAACTACTTCCCTACTTAGACTCAGATAAAGACTGTGAGCACTCCTTGATGGTATCATTGAAGACAGATTTATATATTGGAAGAAGGACTCCCTACTGATTTTTTAAAGTAAGAGCTTGTAGGACTGGAGTGGGACCAAGATACAGGGCGTAACTGTATGTTGTAAGTCCACCACCTAGTTTCCACCAGGCATTGAAGTTAAAATCTTTTCTGTTTCTTCTCTAAAATGGTGTATCTTTTTCTCCCTAAGTCTGTTCCTTGCAGCCTCATGCTGTTGAGTGCAGGGTGAAAACCTTCAACTTGTAGTCACATTTTAACAATGTAAGGTGTGTACTCTGTGAGCAATTAATTAATTTTGAATTAAAGTAATAATTAAGTCTACAACACGTATGCATGACTGAGATCTTGACTTCGATATTTCTTTAGACTAGAAGTTCCCACACTAAGAGAGACAAGACGCAGTCATGGTCAATTCATGGCTAAATAAATGCAAATTATGCGGTTTGTATGCTAATTAATCTTTCATATCTACATGATCTGCAGTACCAAGTAAAATATCAAAGGAAACACAGAAGTAATAAATCCTCTTATAAACACAATAAATTATAATTATTTTGCTGCCTCTGAACTCATACTTTCGACAAAGCTGATTTTGCCCAGTCCTGCTGCTGCTGATTGACCAGGGATTGAATTCGTTCCAAATTACCAGCTGCACATGTGTATCAAAAGTCAGAAACAGAAAATGTTTATTCTCCAATATTGAAAGTTTTGTCTGATTCAAAGTTTTGGCAAAGATTTGTAGCTCGCCTTGTGGGTGAGGTTGTTGACTTGCTCGTCGAGCTGGCTTGTTTTTGTTCAGACGTTTCATCACCATGTGAGGTGACATCACCAGTGGAGCCTCCAATGAAGTGATGTTATTCTACTCTGCTCGGAATTTATACTTTTCAGCCCGTTATGGTGAGTAGTTTCATTTCCAGCTTTGATCTGTTTGCGTTTGCGTATGGGGTTTATTGATTGGATTTGTCCAATTGCACAATATCTTTATGCAGCAGGGTCTGATGTTATCAATTTGGTCTCCAATAAGACGAAAATGCAAAGATCATAGAATCCCTACAGTGTGGAAGAAGGCCATTTGGCCTATCGAGTCTACACTGACCCTCCAAAGATCATCCCACTTAGACACACCGTCCTATCCTACCCCTATCACCCTGCATTTCCCATGGCTAATATACCTAGCTTGCACACCCCTGAACACTTTGGGCAATTTAGCATGGCCAATCCACCTAACCGGCACATCTTTGGACTGTGGGAGAAAACTGGAGCAAACAGAGGAAATCCACACTGACATGGGGACAATGTGCAAGGTCCACTCAGAGAGCCGCCCCAGACTGCAATCAAATCCAGGTCCCTGGCACTATGAAGCAGCAGTGCTAACCACTGAGCCACCATGCTGTTCAGATAAACTGAATGAGAGGCTTTTTTAGTGGAAATTTCCCAATGAATTAGTGCTGTGTTATTAAAAAGTCTAAGTAAAAGGGTGTGAGGTTCAGTGCATGGTCTGTGGTGAACTTTGCACATCATTTGGTCTCAGTATTATTCAACTATTGAGTGGAATAATTGCCTGGTATTTTCTACAGTGAGCATTGCCCAGTGCCCTCACCCACAAAGAGTATTATGAGCAGAAACATGAAAAGTCATTTAAAGAACAACATTAGACTCGACTGTAACGCTTTCTGCAGTTCAGTGGCTTCCTGTCATGAGCTTCCACAGTGCATTTTTTCAAACATTCACGGTCACTTTGTGGGAATTCTGGTGAAACTATATATCAATATTGATGCATTTCTCCTGAATATCCGAGGGCTTTTCCATGATAAGGGAAATTCCCATGGAGATACAATTGCTCAATATTTAGAGTTAAACTTGGAAATGATTTACCAGTAAAATATCTGAGGGTTACTGTTGCATGTTATAGATAGATAGAATTAATACATAGAACATTACAGCACAGCACAGGCCCTTCGGCCCTCGATGTTGTGCTGACCCGTCACACTGATCTGAAGCCCATCTAACCTACACTATTCCATGTACGACCATATGCTTGTCCAATGACGACTTAAATGTACCTAAAGTTGGCGAATCTACTACCGTTGCAGGCAAAGCGTTCCATTCCCTTATTGCTCTCTGAATAAAGAAACTGCCTCTGACATCTGTCCTATATCTTTCACCCCTCAATTTGAAGCTATGCCCCCTCGTGCTCGCCATCACCATCCGAGGAAAAAGGCTCTCCCTATCCACCCCTCTGATTATTTTATATGTTTCAATTAAGTCACCTCTCAACCTTCTTCCCTCTAACGAAAACAGCCTCAAGTCCCTGAGCCTTTCCTCGTAAGACCTTCCCTC
Organism: Stegostoma tigrinum; assembly: GCF_030684315.1. Lineage (NCBI taxonomy): Eukaryota > Metazoa > Chordata > Chondrichthyes > Orectolobiformes > Stegostomatidae > Stegostoma > Stegostoma tigrinum. The sequence continues at coordinate 126,729,320 of NC_081357.1, forward strand.
CATACCAGACAACGTCCTAGTAAATCTCCTCTGCACCCTTTCCAAAGCTTCCACATCCTTCTTATAATGCAGTGACCAGAACTGTACACAATACTCCAAGTGCGGCCACACCAGAGTTTTGTACAGCTGCAGCATAACCTCTTGGTTCCAGAACTCGATCCCTCTATTAATAAAAGCTAAAACACTGTATGCCTTCTTAACAGCCCTGTCAACCTGGGTGACAACTTTCAAGGATCTGTGTACGTGGACACCGAGATCTCTCTGCTCATCTACACTACCAAGAATGTTACCATTAGCCCAGTACTTTGCCTTTCAGTTACACCTACCAAAGTGCATCACCTCACACTTGTCCGCATTAAACTCCATTTGCCACCTCTCAGCCCAGCTCTGCAGCTTACCTATGTCTCTCTGCAACCTACAGCATCCTTTGTCACTATCCACAACTCCACCAACCTTAGTGTCGTCTGCAAATTTACTAACCCATCCTTCTACGCCCTCACCCAGGTCATTTATAAAAATGACAAACAGCAGTGGACCCAACACCGACCCTTGCGGTACACCACTAGTAACTGGTCTCCAGGATGACCATTTCCCATCAACTACCACCCTCTGTCTTCTTTCAGCAAGCCAATTTCCGATCCAAACTGCTATATCTCCCACAATTCCATTCCTCCGCATTTTGTTCAATATGTTGAACTATACTTCAGCACCATCATCAGATCAATGAAGGCGATGTAACAATGGAAGTGGTACAGAGAATGAACTGTAGAAATGTAACCCCCACACTCTGGAATGTTCAAGGAATTCTGAAGGCTTTGGCAGATGACTGACATCGCAGTTTCAGGTGCTAATCCCCACACTCTGACTTGTTCAGCTTTCAGCTGTCGGCAACTCACACATCAACATGCTTCACACAACACTCACTCTCATTTTTTTCTCAGCAGCAACCTCATATTCCCAACTGAGCAACCAATGCTCATACTCACCCTTATCTCATTGATGTTTCACACACATACCCCACAGTCATCGTCACAAATCGGACCTTGTGCTCCTATTAACTCAGGCCATTATGAGCCCACACAGTTCAATGGTTTCGCCCCTTACAGGACAAGAGAGCACACAACCCCTCATGAAGCAGGGTAGGAACAGTTGTGCGTTTGTTCTGGCTTCCCAGTGAATGTTGTTGATTAATCACAATGTGTATCCATCTGCTTCACTGGGAAGAAGGTCTTGTTCCATGAGGCTGCAGGTGTCAGCAGTGGGCTGAGATAATCCATTCCACATCTGAACATTGACGAGTGCCTTCTGGGGTGTTGGAGCTCAGTTATGTTGAGAGACCTTTCACCAGGAGGCCCTGTTGAGGGTCTCACCTCCTTCCTTCTTGATCTCTTTGTCAAATGGGATTAGACTGGATAGATGCTTAATGATGGGCGAGGGTGTAATGGGCCAAAAGTCCTTTTCCCAAACCGTAAAAGCTCAATGATTGTACACATTTATCGTTAGAAGAATGTGTGGCTAAGGCAAAGGAAGCTAGTGCTGCTTCTGATACAAATGGCTGATGTTGATGTTAGTGTTGTGGCTCTTCCTCTTGGTGCTCTGGGAGGGGGAAGCTGAGACTGCAAAAGCTGCTTGTGTGCTATGGTGAAGGTCAGCAGCAGGAATGTGCAGCTGGAGATGGACAAAGTATTGGATAAGTGAAGTGCCTCCCATAAATTTGGTAATGATGTTGGAAACAATTTAGCTCCTCTCTGGAAAAAAAGCAATTGTTTAACAGCACGCCCTCGAATGACTAGAGCTCTTCATTTTCACCCATCAAAGCCTTCTCAGATTGTCCACTCTAATTCAGAAACTCTTCTGCTGCATGATCACCTCAATGACCCTGGCAAATTGAGGAAATAGTCTGGAACTTGTGTGCTATTCGAAAAGAATAATTCTATTGTTGAATTAGTTGAATTGCATGAATTGTGTGCACCATATTTCATTTCTTATCAAACACATATGTAAAGTAGATATAATACAAAAACTACTGTGCGCATTTTACTTCATTTTGTAAAATTTGAGTTTTTCCTTACTTCATGTACATGCATAGATAGAAATTTGCTTTTCTCTCTACACATGGTGCCAGACCTGTTGAGTTCCTCCAATACTTTCTGTTTTTGCTGGGGCTTGAATATATGTTTCGACATTCCATCATTAAAAGAAAAATATATAAATTAGTCAGCAGATGGTGAACTAAAAGCAAATTATTAAATTTATCTTTATTAATATTTCATATCCATGTAATCCAAAGAAGTTAAGAGAAAACAACACATAAGCACTAAACCCTGTCAAAAATATCCTATGCTCCCGAGTTCATAGTTCTGGGAAAATAGATTTTGATGAGTTCTGCTGCAACTCCTGTTGACTTGGGATTGATTTCATACAGAATTATGAACTGTCCTCAAATATCCAATCACAGCAAAATTTCAAGGGAGATGGAGAGTAAGGAGTATATCTCGGACCATTACAGTCATGGGATTGCTAGGGAAAATAATTGTGTGGCTTGGAGGTAGCATGCTGGAATGTAGAGGGTACAACAATTGTGAAGGACACAATTTAAAATATAACGATGAGGGATGACAGAGCATGGGAAGCCAAGATGGACAGCAGGAAATTGATGGTTGACACCATCCTGGCTTCAATGTTGAGATTATTTATGGCATGACTAAGCTGTAAGCTTGGCACTTGTGTAAAGTGGAGGGTTTAGCAGTTAAACAAACTCAAACAAAGTCAGAAATCGTTGGCTAAATTCAACAGGCCTGGCAAGATGTACAGAGAAGGAAGCAGAGTCAACATTTTAATTCCAGTGATTCTTCAATAGAATTTACTTCTCACAGATGTAGTGTAAGAATAAAGTGTGTTGTGTGAAAGCCTGGTAGTGTGTCTAATTGAAACACAGCGCCTTACACTTGCTTTTAAATAAGATAAAAGTTAATGTCTACGTTATTCCCTTGATATATTTTGAGGGTTCTTTTCTGGTGCCCATGGACCATGTCCTCAGCTGTTGTTGAGTGCTGAGTAACCTGGAGGCTTTTTTTGCAGCTAACGGTGAGCTGTGGTCATCAGGTAGTCGCTGTGACTTCCATTTTGAGAATTCTTCATGTTTGTTTGACACATTTGGTAAGATAGGAAGTTGAATGTTAAAGAAGCGAGTTGTTGCTGTTTCTCAAGTTATAAACTAAACCCCACCCCCTTATCTGCAAATCACTGCAGCCTAGTGGGAAACTCACCTTAGTATTCTGGAGATACAGTGAGTGGCCTTGTTGAGAGAGGCCTCGCTGACTTCTTACTTAATTCTGCCAAAATCTCATCATAATCGATGTTGCTCAGGCCCCTGTAAGATTCATGTTTAGCATGATATGTCATGCCTCAAAGTTTGTCTACTTTTCTGGCACTGCCTTGTTTATGATCCTTGGTCTTGGCAATGACCCATATTTCAATTTTTTAAACATTGTATTCTCAATAACTTTCTTTAACACTTTAATTACTGTGTTTATTTGGTGATTCTCCTCTGACTCAGTGGCTGCTTGCTGCATGTTGAAATGTATTTCAACATAAGTCTGCTTCATCTTCAGCTGAATAAAGGAAATAAATGAAAAGTGGCTGTTTTCATGTTGAGTCCTGAAACACCTGCTCTGCTTGTTCATCAATTTAGATTATTTTTCAATTCACTTAGATACAAAACCTTTACTTGATTTATTCTGACAAAATTCTTGGCTCAAATTTTATGGAAGCTGTTTCAATAAAAATGAAAGATCATATATTGTTTATGTTTACTACAGAATATCCATTTGAGTGCTGTCATGATTTGGGTATTGATTTCTGTGAAATTCTCATAGGATTGGAGCTCATACTTTGATGCTAGCGTGCTGATGTACTGAGAGAATTAGGTTGGTCTGCATGAGTCATAACAGGCTGGATTTTCCTCTCACTATGAGTTAGCTGTCAATGATTTTTTTTTCACTCATGGAATGTGGGTGTCACTGTATGGTTTACCATTTGTTTCCCATTTGCAGTTATCCTTGAGACTGATGACTCTACTGTTTTAAGAGGTGTCTTTTGTCCCTTTTTTCAGTTTTGAAGAGGTTTTAAGCTAAAGGTACCAAGCTGTCACTTCCACGCTAATAAAGTAAACAGCTTGTGAGGCCTTGGGGTTTTTTTCGTAGCTTGGAACAATAGAAGCAGCATGGATTGGTGGAGTCAGGCTCTCATAGAACTAGTGTTTTAATTTAGCTTTCAGGAGTTGTTGGAGTTTTGAAGTTGGTTGTGGAAGCTACTCAATCTCCAGGTCTACCAGAGTTTCCTCTTGATGTTCTTTTCTCCAAGATTAGAGGAACATCACATGTGAGATGATCTATTTTTACTGAATTCGCCTTTGCTAAGGGTTTGTTTATGAGATGCTATTATATTGGAACAGTTGCTGTTCAATAGTTAAACAATCTACTATTCAGTTAAATTTTTTAATTGAGTTAAAGTTTTACCAATTTTTTTTTGTTTATCATTTAACTGTAGGGTGTTTTGTTGAAAGCCTAGTAGTGTGATCAATTGAATCACACCTGGAATGTAACACCTTGTACTTGATTTTAAATCAGGTAAAAGTTAGGGTCTACACTATTTCCTTGATATACTTTGAGGAGGTTTGGTTTGGTCCATAACAATGATGAGCTGTCTTCTTAAACTGCTACAGTCCCTATTGAAGTAAGTAGATTCATAATGATATTAGGGAGAGAATTTCAGGATTTTGACCCAGTGACATTAAAGGCAGGGTAAAATTCCTTGAATTCTTTCCCTCACTGCTTTGTAATGGTTTGAAGCAATTCAAAGATATGCAGGTTAGGTGGATTGGCCACATAAAATTATGCCATGGTCCTAGGGACCAGCAGGTTAGATGGATTAACCAAGGTTAATGCAGGGTTATGGGGATAGAGTGGGGGGAATCAATCCGGGTGGGATGGTCTTCAGACAGTCAGTGCAGACTTGATGGGCTGAATGACCTGTCCCAGCAAAGTAGGGATTCCATGATTCCATGACTTGTTTGTATAGCATCTGTCATGATACAAATGCATTTTCTTAGATCAATAATAATTATTCCTGAAGAATAGGTTCGTGGAAGGACTACAGTGATATGTTTGATGTAGAATTGGAAAAAGCAGAAGGTAACTTTAAAAGAAATGCCCCTTGTTTTTAAACACTAAAACTAAAGGCTATGACTGGGCTGTTCAAGTAAAAATGTAGTGACAGAAGGAAGTGTAAATTCTACCATGACTACAGACAACAGTCAGTTTGTCTTTATTGCTACATGTCACCAGATGTAAAGCAGCAGGTAACTTGCCCTGTTCCTTGAACACTACTGAGCTTTTCAGAAACTTTCGTTGAGATAGCACCAGAAGATTCTCTGCAGAATTGAGTCATTGCGAATATTCAGAATTGATTAAATGCGGAAAGTTGTTATCAATAGATTTATAATTATTTAGAGGCTGGTCATCTATGGTATACTGTGAAGAAATGTTAGGATCTTTGCTATTTATTATTTTAATTAATTACCAGATCTTTGCTCTTTAATTAATGACTGGATTTGAGTTTTGGAGAATGCTCTGCAAACACACGGATGATATAAAGTTTTAAGTGAGTGTTAGGATGGATCTGTAAAGGACTCTTACTACTCTAGGCAAACTCCAAAGTAGAATCATAGATCATAGAATCCCTACTGTGTGGAAACAGACCGTTCAGCCCAATAAGTCCACACCAACCCTCAGAGCATCTCACCCAGACCCCATCCCCTAATCTACACATCCCTGAACACTGTGGGCACTTTAGCACAGCCAAGCCACCTAATCTGCACATCTTTAGACTGTGGGAGGAAACCCACACAGACACAGGGAGAATGTGCTAACTCCACACAGACAGTCACCCGAGGGTGCAATTGAACCCAAGTCCCTGGTGCTGTGAGGTAGCAGTGCTAACCACTGAGCCACCGTGCCACCCATGTGTTTTGGTAACGGGCTACTGAAAATTATGTTGACCATGTAATGCAAGTGAAAAGATCCAATCTAAAATTACATACACACTCTCGGCAATAGAATTAAAAGATTGTGCATGACTTGATTTGGTCTCATTTGGATTCAATGTTCAGTTGTGCTTTGATGTAGCTAATTTTAAAAAGGCTAAACAAAGTTCTGATTGATGGATTAACAGTGAGCTAACAGTTCTGCTTGTCCATGTTCCAATCCTGCACATTAGGATTGCTTTTCTGTAGGAAGGCTCTAATCATGTATGCAAGGCAGATGTACAGTTACTGTTATGAGGAGAGAAATCAAGTTTTACTGCAGTATTTCACATGTTGTTTGTGGATTCTGGAACTGCACCACAAAAACTAAAACACTGCATAAATGATTGATGGAAAAGCGCTCTCTGGAGAAAGTATTGTTAAGTTTGTGATTCTTCTACCTGCTGAGGTGCTGCTAGGAGGGGTTGGACATTTGGGAACAGAGGACATATGAGGGAGAAAGAGATATGATGGAGTGAGGCTGCAGATGCAGTCAGCATAGCTTTAAGCACCTGACCAAGTGTTGCATAGTTATATAACAGATTCAATCACGTCATGAGCTTAGCTAACTCAGGGGATAGCTATATTTCCCAAGCATATTTTTGTAAGAATGAAAAAGACTTGATTATTTCCCTATAACCTATCAAATCTAACATGAAACCAATGCAAAATTGTCTGGTAGTACATGAGATAGTAGGAACTGCTGATGCTGGAGAATTTGAGATGACAAGGTTATCATTTTTTGAAGAAGGGTCTAGGCGCGAAACGTCAGCCTTCCTGCTCCTCTGATGCTGCTTGGCCTGCTGCGTTCATCCAGCTCCACACCTTGTTATCTCATGGTACAGAAGCTCCATTTTGATGTACGCAAGATGAATCAAATGTAGTGTAGAGCTGGGTGAACACAGCAGGCCAAGCAGCATCTTAGGAGCACAAAAGCTGAAGTTTTGGGCCTAGATTCTTCTGAAGGGTCTAGGCCCGAAATGTCAGCTTTTGTGCTCCTGAGATGCTGCTTGACCTGCTGTGTTCATCCAGCTTCACACTTTGTTATCTTGGATTCTCCAGCATCTGCAGTTCCCATGATCTCAGATGAATCAAACAATTATGTTTCATTTGCAAGGTTCATTGTTTTACCTTCTGCAAAATATGTACTATTTAGAAGAAATTTGTAGAATTAGAGACTCATCTTCATAACACTAACCTTGTTACCCCTCTTTCCTCACTACATAACATCCTGCACACACCTTAAGCACCAGTTTACTTGTCTTCTTTCAATCAAATCTACTCTATTTGTTGGTCACAACATGGTCTTCTCTACCCTGGTGAGGCCAAATGCAAGGACTACTTAGTGAAATGCTCCCCTACCTCATTCATATTGACAACTGCAACTTCCCAGATATTTGCTGTATGAAAGACCATCTTGTCCCCAGTCTAACATTTCTATCCTAGACGTGCTGCAGTGTTCCAATGAAGCCCAGCACAAGCTTAAAGAATAGCACCTAATTTTCCACTTGGGCATCTCGCAGCTTTTAGGACTCCACATTGAGGTCAACAACTTCAGAATGTGAACACTGTCCTCTATTTTTATCAGACACTCCAAGTGGCTTGTTTGCACGGGTTGGCTCTCATCAAAGCTGAGCTATTTACTACTATTAACACCTATTTTATATCTAAATCACTCTTTTATTTCTGTTAACATTCCTCTTGTCTTTGATCTGGGTACGCTCATTGTCTGCTTCACCTGCTCCTTCTCCCCTTTTGTCCGGAGCATTAAATCCATTAGAATGCTGCCCCTTTCCATTTCAAACAAGAGTCAGATCTGACCTAAAATTATAACTTTATTTTGGTTTTCACTGATGTTGCCACAATGAAATGAAATGTTTTTATCTCTCTCTCTATAGATGCTGTCAGCAAGCTGAATATTTCCAAGACTTCAAGATAACAAAGTGTGGAGCTGGATGAACACAGCAGACCAAGCAGCATCTCAGGAGCACAAAAGCTGACGTTTTGGGCCTGCTCTCTGATGAACGGTCTAGGCCCGAAACATCAGCTATTGTGCTCCTAAGATGCTGCTTGGCCTGCTGTGTTCATCCAGCTCCACACTTTGTTATCTTGGATTCTCTAGCATTTGCAGTTCCCATTATCTCTGATTTCCAAGACTTCATTTGTTTTAAAATTTCCAGCATGCAGAGCATAATTCAGTTGTAAGAACCCTTATTAACTACAAGACACTGTGTAACCTAAGATTGTTCAGCCAGTGGACCCCATGCCACAACGAGATCTGCCGAGGGTAACTATCCAGCTGACCACCAGGCTTCCAAATCCAAGAATCTCATTGGATAATTCTGATGGAGATGGCTCCTGTAAACAGAGGTGTCCATCTCCTGCATTTTTTGCTGATTTGTGTGAACTTGTTGAATCTATCAGCTGCAATTGCAGGAAAAAGACGTTGTCTGATTGGAAGAGTAGTAAAGCTATGCAGGTGGGAGTAACTTCTTCCAGCCTGAGCTCTGTGCGTCTGTCAGGGATGTTAACAGCAATGGTGAGGGTGCGCTGGGGCTGGGAACGGTGGGCCAGAGACTGCAAGGGAAGTGGTGCTAGCTGGGTGAGTGAAGGGTCAGGAAGCTTTGTGTTCCTGGGTGGGTGCAGGAGGAAGAGGTGGGTATGGGGTGAAAGAGGCTGTTGTGGAGTTGAATGTGAGGATGGAGCGGGTGAGGCCAGAAACTTCAAGTCACCGAGCTAATGTGGGGGAGGATGCTATCTCCTTGCTACGCACTGGAAAGGGAAAGTGTGTGTGAACCCTGAGACTGAGAGTCAGCCAGGCATACACTCACCCTTATCCTGCTTCCCTTCTTTCTCTCAATCTATCCCCAGGGTTGGTTGGGAGAGGAGAATAAACCCGGGGTGAAAGGCAATTCACTTCTGACTCCAACTTTTGTATCTATTCTGCCGAGGCTAATTCAGAGAGTGCCCCACCCGAAACCGAACCAAGGTCTGGTTCATTAAAGGCCTATCAATTGACCTTGGTTCCTTCTCCCTTCACTGGTGTTAAGGGATTCCGAGCCTTCAGCCTGTCCTTCAGTCTTGCTCTGCTTCCGAGTCGAAAAGTCAATTAGTAGGCACTTTTTAATGGCTGTTTTTATAAATTGATTTGTCATTTAAAATATATTGCTTTGCAATTGGCCGTATTTCCTGGTATTTATGTTTGCTGTTGTGACAGACCCTATCTTTCTGACCATTCTACCCAAAGTTGAAATAAGTGCTCCTGTTCCCCATCTGCAAAGGTTGGCAATCCCAGGAGTGAGCGCACATTGCCTCTCACGGTGAGAAGTTGTTTTTGGCTTGCAGGGGAGTGTACTTTTAACAGAAGTCACACCTGGAATGATTGCAGTCACCGGATAGACACGGAGATGTGAAGTTGGGGAACCAAAACTAAGAGATGACTAACTTGACTGAAATGTATTTTTGCTGACTTCCATTTAGATATTAACTTTCAGGAAACTGGCTGGCCCAGGTTACAAGCTGGCCATCCAGGCAGTCAGCAAAGAGCCATTTTGAGACCTGAGGCACATTTAAATGAAACTAGCAAGTCTTATTTGTCAATTGGATATCTCAATGGAACTCGCTATTGCTGTTGGCGTGACACCAGGTGGTCTCTCTGGCAGCAAGGTACATCTCTGTTGGACTGGTGGTCAGTCCAGGAGAACAGGAAGCTAGTTAAGATTTGCTCCCAGCCAAAAAAAAATCAGGTAACACATCCCTTTTGGGCTCCTTTCAAGTGTAACACACGTCATATTGGATGAAGCATGCAGAGTCAGCGCTCTCTGTAGTCATGCTCTAAAACAGTGGTTGTGCTCATACTATACATTGACATATTGAAGGGCCCAACCAGCTGAAACAGGAAAAGGGCACACTATCTGCCCAGTGTAGCCACCTTTTAATGAGTGTGGTGATTGGATCACCAGCGGAATGTACCATCCAAATGCCTTAACACAACTACCGCCCTGACTTCATCCCATAGCACAAGCTTAAACCTATCCTACTGGGTGTAAAAATTCAAAAGCTCCTCAGGCTCTCAACTCAAGAAATATAGATTCTTCCTTTTTTGAAAAGAAAAAAGCTCTTTGTAAAAGATTTATAGATTCTGGTTAAATGTTGATTCAGTTAAAACCATGGAAACACAACAAGTTAGCCATGAAAGCTGTACATATTTGGTATAGATGACAAAAGTAAGTAATTTATATTCACGTGTTATGTAATTTCTCAGAACCCTTTCAAATTCTGCAGCAATATTTGTTCTTCCTGGCTCTGTGTCCATTTTAATGCAAAATCTGGTTTCTAGCACACTATATCTTACCTACCCAAATATAGGCTAGCTCCAAATTGTTACACGTTTTATGCAAATAATATTCAATATTGGTTCATATTTCAACAATGGTTAGGCAGTAAATGAAAATCTAATGCTATAAAGATTGTCCCTTTGGCGCAAAGATTGTAATTTAGTGTTTGAGTCAGAAACTCACAGGCTCAATTCCCATTTGGGAAACAAGACCACATAGCTGTTTTCTCAGGCAGTAATGAGGGACTGCTGTATTTTTAGAGGCACAAACCTTTGATGGGATTCTAAACCGAGACCGTGCTTCCCTTCTCAGAAGAATTAAACTATATAAAGAATGACCGGGGGTTTCCTGGTACCACGTTCAATATTTATCCCCAAATCAATTTGACAAAATAATGTTATTTATTAATTTGCTCAATTGTGATTTGCAATGCCTTGAATTCCCTGCCAGGTTCATTTTCAATAATAAACCATGACTTCACAAGATGCTAACTTGGCTGGGAAATAATTTGGGATATCCTGAGGCTGTGAAATATGCAATGCTTTTTATTCAAGTGCCTTAAGGCATTCTCTGTTGAAAATTGCAGCATTATAAATTACTTGAATCCCTGCTGGCAGCAATAGTTGACTTGTACTTTCGGCGTTTTTAATGCTGCAAGCCATCATTGTAATTGATGAGTTTTACATCTAAACACCTTAGATGCGCAATTTGGGATAAACCTCCATGAGAGTCTGTGGATGTGATATTGAGCCGTAAGTGTGGGATGTGCCCATAGGGAAGCTCAACGACTGTCCCAGTCAGTGAATATTCTTTCTGTTCTACAATCCTGGCAAGTCTCCATGTACTAGAGGGTGCATCTCCAGCAGAGGTTGGGAGTCTGGGCACATGTTCCATTCACTGACACATGGCTTGCTTGGTCTTCTGTGGAAAAAGACAGAGAAGCTCAGGGATCCACGTTACAGTTGGGGGTAAAGAGTTGTGACTACTTCCATAAGTTATGAGTACAAACTGCCAAAAGTGGAATTTGAGAGTATAGTAAGGGTTGAAAGAGTTCGTGTCTTGCCTTCTTAAAATGTAATACTAATTGCTTATAGTTTCTTTGTGAGATCAACTGTTTATTTGGTCTTCATTTGAAGGGTGAACATAGAAGCTTCTTTTCAGCCTAAGAGTAGCAATCTTGAGTAGGTGGGGCTGTTGTAGTTTGGGTAGTTAATTGGGCTGTCAATTAAAAATTGATTAAAAACGGTTAAAACTCTCCTCTCACCCTAAAAATATACCCCCGGTCTTGAAATCTGCCATACTAGGGAAAAGACACCATGGGCCTTTTCTGTACCGCTAATAATTTTATAAGCCTCTATAAGGTCACCCCTCAATCTCCTCCTTCATATCTCTGATTCTGCCATCATCACTATTCCCTTATTCTCCTCCTCCCTCAGCTTCATCTTCCTAGTCTTACCAATGCAAAGACAGGTGCTAAGTACAGCCATTCCAAATTCTGCTTGGGGGTTACTGATCTGTTAAGATAAAGCAGGTATGAGATTTGCCTTGTACTCGATGTCTAGTCATAATCAACAGAGTCATTGGGACTTATCAGGCAGCTCCTGCTTTGGGTGAGAGCCTGCAGTGAAAGCACCTGTACATGTGGGGATGGTTTGGGCGGAGAGGTGGGTTGTGTCAGTGGAAGGGGGTGGGAGGGAGAATGGGTGGCATTGGGTAGGCCTCAGCATGTCATCTCCAACCTCTGGAGCCTATAGCCCCATGGCCTGAACATAGAATTCACCAGTTTTAAAAGCTCCCTGCCCCTGGCCTCATCCCACATCCAACCCTCCCTCTTATCCCCGCCTCCTTGACATGACACAACCTGTCCATCTTCTTCCCCACATATCCATCCCATTCTTCTCATTGACCAATCTCCACTATCCACTACCTGCATTCACATATCACCATCCCACCTGCCTTTCCCCATCCCCACCCATCCTCCCTCCGCACCCTTGACCTGATACAATCTATCCATCTTCTCTCCCACCTGTCCGCCTGCCCACCTCACTGACCAATCCCCACCACTCCCTACCTGCAAACACCTACCACCATCCCACCTACCTTCCTCAGCCTCATCCCCCTCTCTCTATTTATTTCAGAGCTCCATTCACCCTCCCCCATTTCTGAAGGAGGGTCCTGACATGAAATACCAGCTTTCCTGCTCCTCTGATTCTGCCCGGTCTGCTGTGTTCCTCCAGCTCCACACTGTGTTATCTCTGACTCCAGCATCGGCAGTTCTTAGTATCTCCAATGATCTTAGGTGTCACCCTTTGCTATACAGCAGGTCATTAAGGTATTTTATTTATTTTATGTATCATGTGCTAATTGATAATTGTATTAATCCGAGTCAGTAAATGATTATTTCCCAGTTTAGTGTAAATGACAATTACTGGCTGAGGCATCAACTTGCCTAGTGACTGAATTTGTAAAATCAGATCTATCAAATCATGCTCAGAGTTGCTAGCACTTGTCTGAGAGCAAACGGTATTTTTCCAGCATTGTTTTTCTCTCCCCAACTGAAGACCACACGACAAAGGCTGATGGTAGAATTAATATTCCCAGTTGATGGCAAGAAAAGTCAGAAAAATAAATGTTCAATCTTCTCAAAAATGAAGCTCAGTTCACTTTGAGTCTCCTCTGTTCTTCTTTCCCACCCACTCACTACCCAATGGCTCCATCCTGTCCAATTCAACCTGTTTTGCCAAAGCAGAGATGTTAATATGCACCTCTGAAGAAAATATGACTTGAAGACAGGTCTCTCAGGTCCAGGGGTAGGGACACTACCACTGTGCCACAAGAGGGCCCCGTAATCAGCTCTGTTCACTTCTTTCATTAAGTGGGACCAGTATACTTTGTCCAGCTAACGAGTGAGCACTGCTAATCTTTTTATTTAATGTATTTTTCTAACTAACCTGATCAGCGATTTTATTGCATGCTGCCTCCCAGTCCAGGGGGAGGGATGCTACCACTATGCCAGAAGAGGCCCTTCATCCTTTCCAATGCTCACAACTTTAATGGCTCTTAAGCACCACAGTTATTAGCCCCTTTAGCTCCTATGTTTTTAGGATTCCACATAACTACTGGCTTAAGTCTGTTGTGGTGTCATGATAATGTCCCTGGGTTGAAGTGTCACCTGACCAAGAGGGTGTTACAACATCTCTGAATTGGATGATTAGTAAATAAACAGGATCCATTCAGAGCACAAGGTAGTAACAACTGCATATTGCAAACAAGGTAATTTCTCAGGGTTCCTCAGGAATTTTTTTTCTCACCCTGTTACAGATATAACTAAAGTGTGTTTTATTTCAGTGTGATGACATGTTCAATTTGCTTATTTCATATCTGGAAAAATTTCTTGCTAACGTCGCCAAATAAGATGCTATTCCGGTTTGTTCAAGACAGTGTGGCAAATAAGGTGGGTAATTAAGACGTGACAATTTTACTTATTTCATGTATTATGTACCAGTTCATAGGTAGCAGGTATTAATCTGAGTCAATTGATGATATATTGCAGTCTAATTATAAATGACAAATGTTGACAGCATAAAACGTTTATGTGCACAGCAGAACCAATGAATTCTCATTTGCATTTAACCATAACTATGTGTACAATCAAAGAGAGTTTAGTGCCTGATACTATGCATGCAATCTTGTTAACTGGGATAAATCATAAACAGCTTTCTGCAGTTAGCATTTATTCCTTTTCTCAGTGATTGGGAGCTGGGTGGATCAACAAAGTATCTATTACTGGATTGTTCTAATCATTTCAATATTGGCTTTGGATTTGCATTGAAATGTTATTGATTCCTTTTCTTTTTCACTTAAATAATGCCTTCACTTTGTTGCTTGTTAACAATGCAATCACTTAAGTAGTATTTGGAGTTGTTTTAATTTAAATTGTACTTTAGTCCGCAGGTTCAATTCTTGATGAATTTCGCTGCTTCTAATTCCTTCATTATTTTCTAGCATCGTTCAATATATATTCACTCATAAAATTAGTTCAAACAATTGGTGTGTAAAAGTAAGTGTAGCTAGATGCTGCTAAATATCTGACATTCTGGGAGAATAAAAGTAATTTTAGTTATTTTGTATTTATTAAGTGTTAATGATTGTGGAAAACATCAGTTGCATGTTATGCATTCCGGACTTGTTATATGGATGTAAACTACATTGGGGTGGTGGAAGGCAATATTTCTGGAAAGGTGGAAGCATAAGTTTGCAATTAAGTATTTTCAGAATCACAAAGTTCTAATGGGAATGATGTGCTCTGGGTTTCTGCTAGTGAAGCAACTTGCAATAATTCCACAGGCACAGGGTCGTGGTGATTGGGGATACATGTTGTGTTAGAACTACTAAATCAATTAGACAATTCTCCTTGGCCAATTAGAGCGTCAGATATTAGAGGGGTCATCAAGAAAGTGAATACATGGTTCCAATCAGATCAGCCATGAGCTGAGCAGCCCCAAGGAGCTAAATTCCACTGCTCCTTATTTTTATGTTTGTATGCTCTGTAAGTTGCCTTATAGAGCTCTCTGGAGCTGACTGGAAACCTCGCCAATTCTACTGACAGTCACAATCCTAAAACAAGTCAATAAGTTGGTAAAGAATGCACATGGCATACTTGCCTTCATTGCTTGAGCATTGAGTACAAATGTTGGCAAGTAATGTTGTAGTTGTATAAGGCTTTAGTTCGGACGTATTTAAAGTACTGTCTACTGTTCTGGTCACAGCTGTATATGAAGGATGTGGAGAGCTTTGGAGAGGGTGCAGAAGAGGTTTACCAGGAGATACCTGGATTGATTGGAGTGTATCAGCTATAAGGAGAAGTTGGACAAATTTAGACTGTTTTTGCTCGAGTGCCTGGAGTTGAGGATAGAAGGATATAAAATTATAAGAGGCATGGATAGTATGGATAGTTGGATTCATTTTCCCAGGGTAGAAATGTCAAATATTAGGGGCCATAGGTTTCAGGTGAGAAGGGACAAGTTTGAGGGAGATGTGCAAGGAAGGTTTTTTAGAAAGAAGCCGACAAGTGCCTGGAACACACTGAGGGGCAAGTGGTAAAAAAGATATGGTAGTAATGCTCAAGATAGGCACATCAGCAGGCAGGAAACAGAGATACAGACCAGGTACAAGCAATGGGATTTGTTTAGAATGGCATCATGACCAGTGCAGACATAGTGGGCTGAAGGGCATAATCCTGTGCTGTACTTTTCTATGTACTAAAGTAAGGAAGAGTTTCAAAAACGCTTTTGACAGAATTGAGGATGTCCCAACGCACTGTATTGTCAATAAAGTTCTGTAAAAATGTAATCATGTTTGTGATGTAAGAAATTATGTCATGCTGGTGAGGGAAGGAGTGTGTGAAAATCACATATGCCACTACTCTACCAGTATTAATGCAAATGTGTTGATAGAGTTACTAAAATGACTAATGCCACTGTTGTGTACTATTACTCAAAATAGAAGAAATCTTCATTAACAAACAATTTTTTTTGGAAAAAACTTATTTTTAAACAACTTGCAACTATTTATTATCATCTAAACTATAATCTGAAATCAAAACTGTATCATGTTAATCCCAAATGCAAACAGGGCTAACAAAGTGTGGAGCTGGATGAACATCGCAAGCCAAGCAGCATCTTAGGAGCACAAGATGCTGCTTGGCTTGCTTATGCTGCTCGGCCTGCTGTGTTCATCCAGCTCCACACTTTGTTATCTCGGATTCTCTAGCATCTGCAGTTCCCAATATCTCTGCAAACAGGGCTAGCTCGCTGCTCTTCCAGGACAAATAGCAGCAAATTTTAGTCCACCTGAGAGGCAGCAATACCTCCATCTAATGCCCCTCATTTTTAACAATGCCCTTTCATAGTAGCACTCTCTCAGAATGGCACTGGGGTGCCAGTCTGGTTTCTGTGCTCAAGACTTGCGTGGAACCTGAATCACTCATTCCTCACTCTGCAGAAATTGCAACCCTACAACTATACTAACCTTCCAGAAATGAATCTGATCTTTGAAATATTGCAAAACTTCTTTCTTATGTACCAGATGACAAAATCTGTTTGGTGAACTGACTCAATCCAAACTTCAGTTGACAAATCTCTCAATTTAAGCTCAAAATGAAATACTTAAATGGATTATTCAGATTACTGTATGGTAAATATAATCACACTCCATCAGTACTTAATTAATTTATAGTTTTTTTTAATGCAATCACTGTGTATCTTTCTCATGAGCGGTGTTTCTGAGCAAACATTGAAAATGTGTTCTGTACAGTTTTGGTAGTATTAGCATCATATGATTGCAATTTGTATGTGCTGTTTGATAGCAGTCATTAATACAGCATTTCAAGTTCACAAGGCTACAAAACGTATTAATAACATTCTAGGTTTTATCATAGTCTAAGAATTAGGGTTAAGCCACCCAGGACTGAGATAGGGAATAATTTCTTCACTCAGAGTTGTAAATCTGTGGAATTCTCTCCCACGGGAAGATGTTGGGACATAGCAATGGGTCATACAGTGGATGTTTAAATGTATCCTTACTATGAATAAATATTTATAATCACATCTATAGTTTACTTCTCTCTCGCCTGTTTAATTGTTTCATAACTTTAAGCACATCTACAATAACATTCCATGATTCATCTTAATTTAACAAAAAATGTTGAAGTCTTTTCAAAAGTTGCATTTGTATTTTCTAAAACCAAGCATCATCCTTGTGATTCTAAATTCTTTGTATAGCATTTAACCCAATATTGCATATTGCATCCATGTATGGTGTTAATAATGTATTTAATAGATACATCACATCTCTCATACATCTGGAGATAGAGACATAGAAACATAGAAAATAGGAGCAGGAGTAGGCCATTCAGCCCTTTGAGCCTGCACCACTATTCAATATGATCATGGCTGATCATGCAATCTCCATACGCCTTTCACTCTTTCTTCCCATACCCCTTGATCCCTTTAGCTGCAGGGGCCACATCCAGTTTCCGCTAGAATATATCTAATGAGCTGGTCCCAACATCTTCCTGTGGGATAGAATTCCACAGATTTATAACTCTGAGTGAAGAAATTATTCCCTATCTCAGTCCTGGGTGGCTTAACCCTAATTCTGAGACTATGATAAAACCTAGAATGTTATTAATACGTTTTGTAGCCTTGTGAACTTGAAATGCTGTATTAATGACATGTGCACCTGTAATCCCAATTTCATTCACTCTTTCACAACATCAAGTCAATTTCCAATCTGTGTATAATTGCTGTTTTTTCAACTGTATTCTTTCACATACACTATCATTAGATACCATCCATTAATGCTTGCCTATTCAATCATCTTACTACCTTGCATTTGTATCTTTGATTTCTTGCAGCAAACCTTCAAAGAATATAGAAGTTGAGTTACGTGACACATTCAACTTTGTGTAAACGCCATTTCCTGTCATAATATTGCTGCTTAGCAAAAATATATTAGTTTCTAGGTTGTCTTTTGTAATCTAAATAGGCTGGCTCATTTTTGACATGAGATATTTCTGATATGTGCTATCATTAGCTTAGAAATTTGCTCTGCTTTTAAGTGAAGGTTTTAAGCAACAGAATGATGAATCACAATGAGACCATTACAAATGGAATTAAGTAGCATTTTAACAGCAGTCTATCAGATAGTTTTCCATGTGCTATAATTATGTTGCATATATCACCATCATTGATTTGTGCTAATTTTTACTGATCTATCATGCCACATATATCACATAAAGTGACGTGTTACTATCTGATGGTGGAAGTTTTGCTGACTAAGCTTTAACTTTGTTTAAATGTTAATGGCTTGCTATGAAGGTATACAGATTTCTACATTGCACATTGATGTAGGTTGTTATTGAATATCCTTCAACTGCTTTTCCAAATATTTCTCATAAAAAAACAAAATTGAGGACTCCAAAAATAGTACAAGATTTGAATTTAATCTCCTAGTAATTACAAAACTAGTGTCTGAGATCTCTTGAAGCAACTGTGTTGGGCCTCAGGACTGTCACTGTCTGATTATACAGACAATAGGTAACTGTCTTACAATTCTATCCAAACTCTTCTTTACTTGGTAATAAAAGCTGAAAGAACTGCAGATGCTGTAAATCAGGAACGAAAACAAAGTTGCTGGAAAAGCTCAGCAGGCCTAACAGCATCTGTCAAGGAAAAACAGAGTTAATGTTTCGTTAATCTTTTCCTTCACGGATGCTGCCAGACCAGCTGAGCTTTTCCAGCAGCTTTGTTTTTGTTCTTCTTTCCACGGACCTATTCAGCTTTTATTTCCCTGCAGATATTAAAAATACTCGGTTGCAAATTTCCCCTAGTTCTTTTATTAGTAGTGTTGTGTGTGTCGTTACACTGATCTTGATTGGCAGCAGACTTGCAAATTATTTTTTCAGCAAAAAATCTCTCCTTGTTATTTTGTTGGCTCATTGAGTCTGACTCTTTTTAGTTTAACATCATTTGAAAGCTATTTTGGAATCAAAGAAAATGTTATGATCAGGTAACTTGAACCTCGCTTGTTCTTGTGGATCAGAAAGTGATGCAATTTCATTGTTTTTTTTGCCTCTGTGAAACAGTGAGGTCTTGACATGAAGCAACACAACATCTTATCTGACCTTAGGAAAATGGTGCTGCCTCAAACAGGGAAAATAATTTTTTTGCTTGATTCAAATAAGTTCATTTTACAGGTGATGTGTAATTAATCAGAGGTTTCCAAGCGGAGGCTGCCGAGACATTATGAGATTAAGGAACTGGTTCGGAGGTCATTTGAGTTATAACTCTCCGACCAACACAATCTCGCAAAAAAGTCTGGTTATGGATTTTTATTCTGTTAACTGTAAATGCTGCATTTCTGGTGCTTACATAATTTATATCTTGATATAAAAACATTCCTTGCATTATAGGTAGCCTGGTGGCTCAGTGGTTCGCAAAGCTGCCTCACAGCACCAGGAACCCGTGAGCAACTGTCTGTCCGGAGTTTGCACATTCTCTCTGTGTTTATGTGGCCTTCCTCCCACCGTCCAAAGATGTGCCAGTTAGATGGATTAACTAAGTGTGCAGGCTAGGTGGATTAACCATGGGAAATACAGACTCATGGAGTGGGTTGTGTGGGTGGTCTGAGTTGGATACACTTCAGAGGGTCACTGTGGACTCAGTAGATTGAATGGCCTGCATCTACATTGCAGGGATTCTATAGCGGATTTGGAATTGCTTGCTTTGGAAAGCTAGGAGGTCCACAATGGGCAGAACATTTCGAGGAGCCCCAAAATAAAAGCGTGTTCAAAAAGTACAGAACAGTTTGAAAACCACAAAACCAAAAGAGCACTGACATTTGTACAACATCCATTAGTTAAAGTTCTGTAAACTACCATTTCCTTTGTCTCTCTATTTAATGTTTATTCTAATGTAAGTATTCATATAATTCATTTTATAATGCTTCTGATTTTTTAAACTACAGAGGAGTTTGGGAATTTTACTACTGGATTCAGATCTCTTTCTAAAATTATCAATCTTTATTGAATGCATTCTCAAATTGGCAAAATGTTGTCAGTTGCATTTGAGAATCACTGAAGATGGCCTCTATCTCAGTTTATTACTTTCAGGAAATTCAACTGGTGAATTCACAAGGTCTATTTTGTTATGCATTAAGATAAAGGATAGTTTTGGTAGGCTGAGAATTTAAGATTTATTTCTGCTTCTGGAGTTGAACTGGAGACTTTAAGTTCTCAAAATTCAATTTTGCATGACTCTGTTACTTGGTATGACAGCTAACATCTCTAGTGGGTGTACACTGCTGGCTGGGACATTAGAGCGCATGCAGGGAGCATGTGATACAGCCATGTGAAGTTTTGATGTCAGTCCCCAAGTAATGCAGATTTAATATTGGCAATGCAACTTTGGAGCTAGACTCTCCAGCTAAATCCTTCTCTTAAACTCACAGAATTCAATACATGCCCAGCAGCAGTAAACCATCACCTCCTCACATAATGCATATAAAAATCAAAGTAAAATAAGCTTAATGTGGTTTTCCAGCTTCTGTCTTGCATGTTTCTTTGTATGTTCCAGTGTTCGTATGTAATGCTATTCCAGAGGCCATACTATGGCAAATGGGATGCTGCTGACCTTCAGTGGGGAAGGCTGCAGGTAAGTCTTGCAGGATTGCTGCCTGACTAAAACGTGTCAGCATAATTAGCTGCAGTTGGGGCTGGTTAGCTGACAGCATGTAACAAATGCATTGATTAGGCAATGATGGGAAGGCATCCTGAGTCAGCAGGCTTGTTCTTGAGAGACCACTACCAATTCCACAGGGAATTCTAATCCTAGGAATGTGTCCATTGCTGGCCTGCTGCAGCATCCTGTAATCTTCTCTGAACATTGCCATTTGCAGGAGTCTCAGCTTGCATTGCAGCCAGCTAAACTTTCATTATTTTAGCTTATTGCAATGTTCAGGTGCCTTCTGCTTGTGTAACTATGGAAGCTGAGACGTTGACCATTAGATGCTACATCGCGGTTGTATCGAGAAGCGTCCATCTCCTGCTGGCTGTCATTTACGTTTTGAGAGCATAGGTTCCAAAACTGTAAGGTCAGTGCTCTTCTGAACACAATAGGTGACTGTGCAGGCAACATTTGTTCTATTCTGGGGATCAATGAAAGCAAAGCCACATGTCCAGATGCATTAAGAAGAATAGCTCAATCACAGCAAGAACACCATCATGAAAGTGCAAAATCCAATAGATGCACCCAGAGACATGGGAAAAATATCAACTATAGAGTGCGATAATTTAAAAGAGGAACTATCTTGTGACAGACTATTTGTTGGAATAATAGATGATGCATTACCAGATAATTTGCCTTTCCGATAAGACTTGACATGGTGAAGATGATCCCATTAAAGAAGATGAGCTAAGATCAGGAAGCAGAACTGTTTCAGTAGTCAGAGGAGAGTGAGAGACAGCTTAATTCCCAATGTAAAAAAATACAGCTGTATTTATCATGATTTTTTTAATAAATGGAAAGTACAGGGAAAGAGGTAAATAATCATGCAAATTAAATAATGGCAACGGCCCAGATTAGTTCATACCAGATTTTTTGACATCTTTTCTCTTAACTGCTTTAATTCACTCTGACAAACAATGTTTTCGGACATCTCCTGGATGCATCAGCATTTAAATGCAATCTTTCAACTATCACAGGATATCAATCACACAGAAGAGCTATAAATTGATGTCTCAAATCTTATCAATACATCATTGTCATTAATTGGCATTGAATGCAAAATCCTAGAACTCCAGCATTTCAGGTTAATCGTTCTATGATAACACTGTGGGAAGCTGAATGAACACCGCAGGCCAATCGTTCTATGAATTCCTTTAGTACGTTTAGCTAACTGAATAAGAAACTATATACTTGCTATGAGAAGATTTGTCTAAGTCTCACTTCAGTTTGACAGCAGCCTTTACAATTTTGTATAATCCACAGCTTTAGTCTTACGAATTCAAGGCTATTTGTATTTCTTTGTGTGTTTTTGATATGTAAGTCAGATTTGACAACATTTTGATAATTTCTTAACAATATTTTACTGTAAGACTCAATCTTGGATTACACGATATTGATTATGCTATTGCAGTATTATAGGATATGGAGCAATTAAAATAGTCAATTCCTTGAAGTTCAATATATATGGGGTAAACGTTCAGTGCAATATCCATTTAAAAACGTTAAAGCATTTTCAAACATGCCAATTTTTTAAATGAATTACAATGTTTAAGAGACATTTAGATTAGTACACGAATAAGAAAAGCTTGGAGGGATATGGGTCAAGTGCAGGCAGGTGGGACTAGTTTAGTTTGGGATTATGGTCAGCATGAACTGGTTGGACCGAAAGGTCAGTTTCTGTGTTGTATGACTCTGACTTTACAGTTGGCTTTCAGATTGCTTCTAATCTCTACTTTGTGCTGCCCCTTATTATGATTGTATGTGTTCCATTAATAAAAACCCATTGTGAAACATTATTATTGTTTCATTTTCATTGTTTAGTGCATAAAATTTTAGTAACTGCATGAGTGACAATTTCAATGGAGTTTTGCATGTACCAAACTACATACTGGACCTTCAGAATAAGATTGTAAACAAATATGCTTTTAAAATTGTGTACACAAAAACAATAATTAATTCATGATTTCAGCTGTGGACTTTGGTATTTTATCTCTTTCATGATTAATTATTAAAGTTTGGCTTACGCAAGGCATTTGCAAATTGGGCTGTACAGACTGACCAATCAGATTGCAGGGTGGCCAAGCCATGGAGTCATAGAGTGGAAACAGGACCTTCGGCCTAATTTGTACATGCCAACCAAGTTTCCCTAACTAAATTAGTTCCACTTGCCTGTATTTGGCCCATATCCCACTAAACTTTTCCTATTCAAGTACCTGCCCAAATGTCTTTGAAATGTTGTAACTGTACCTGCACTTATCACTTCCTCTGGCAGTTTCACTTGGTGTGAAAAAGTTTCCCCTCACTTCACATGTAAATCTTTCTCCTCTCACCTTAAAAGAATTGCCCCCACGTTTTGAACTCACCCACCCTGGAGAAAAGACCCTTGCTATTCACCTTATCCATGCTCGTCATGATTTTATAAACCTCTATAAAGTCACTCATCAACCTCTTGTGCTCCAGTGAAGATAGTCTCAGCCTATCCTTATAACTCAAACCCTCCATTCCTAACAACATCTTGGTAAATCTTTTCTGAACCCATTCAGATTAATAATATCCTTCCGATTGCAGGGTGACCAGAACTGTACACGATACTCCAAAAGTGTTCTCACCAACGTCCTGTACAACCTCAACATGGCATCCCAACTCCTATAATCAAAGGTCTGAGCAGTGAAGGAAAGCATGCTAAATGCCTTCTTAGCCACCCTGTCTAAGTGTAGTGCAACTTTCAAAGAACTGTGGACCTGAACCCATAGGTCTCTCTGTTCACCAACACTCCGCAGGGCCCAACCATTAACTATATAAGTCCTGCCCCTGTTTGCTTTACTAAAATGCAATACCTCACATTTATCCAAATTAAGCTTCATCCGCCACTCCTTAGCCCATTGGCCCAATTAGTCAAGATCACACTGTAATCTTAGATAACTTTTTTCACTCTCAACTATACTACCAGTTTTGGTGTCATCTGCAAACCTATTAACTGTGCTTCCTAAGTTCCCAGTCAAATCATTTATATAAATTACAAAGAAAAATTGGTCCAGCACTGATCACTGGGGAACACTGCCAGTCACAGGCCTCCAATCTGAGAAACAGCCCTTCGCTACCACCCGCTGTCTCCTACTTTCAAGCCAATCTTTTTTATCTAATTGGCAAGGTGTCCCTGAACCCCATGTGATCTAACTTTACTAATTAGTTGACCATGCAGAATCTTGTTGAAGGCTTGACTAAAGTCCATGTAGACAACGTCTACCACTCTGCCCTCATCAATCATTTTGCTTCTGCCCTCAATAACCTCAATCAAGTTTGTGAGACATTATTTCCCATTTACAAATCCCTACTGACTATTCCTAATCAGTCTAAACTTCCCCAAATACATGTAAACCCTGTCTCTCCGAATCCCTTCCAACAACTTACCCACCACTGAAGCTCTCAGGCCTATAGTTCTTTAGCTTCTCCTTACAACCTTTCTTGCTGTGGATACAAACCAGCCAGATTTTCAACCTGCCTCAGATTTCCTGCTCATCTATCCCACTGTCCCCTGCTGCACACCCCCCACCCCCTCCTCCAGATTCCCTGTCTTCAGATCTCTATCACAAATTCTTGCAGCAGCCGTGGCCTGAGCTTGATTGTCTTGTAGCTGTGCATCTTGTAGATGGCTTTGTTGAAATTATGATTTATATCCTCAGCTGAACTGATATAGTAACGTGTGTTATAATCTTTTTCCTGTGCCTTTTTGTTGTTTTTTTTCCAAAGAGGGGACTGCTGGTTGCATTCAATATCAACTGATATCAAATGACCAATGCCTTTGTGGGCTCCCTTAGAACTTCTTCATTTGGTTGGATTTGAGAGCTTTCAGTGCCTTAACTGAAATCTTGATATCTTTGAGATCTTTTGCTTTGATTTATTATTGTCACATGTGCCTGGGTACAAAGAAAAATTTTGTTTTGCCTACAGTACAGGCAGACCATGTCATACAAAATGCATTAAAGTGATAGGACAGAGCAAGGAATACAAAGTTACAGCTGCAAAAAAAGGTGCACAAAAAGCAAGATCAACATTTGGTTTGAAATTTAAGAGGTCCGTTCAAATATCTAATAACAACAGGGAAGAAGCTGTTCTTGAACCTGTTGCTACATGTGTTTAAGCTTTTGAGGCTTTGATGTTGATAACAGCTTATTCAACAGGCAAGATGCCTACTGTATCTTTGATATCTAAAAGTGCTATTATTCATTCCAACTGAGAATATTTGTTAGGTGCGTTATATGTAATAGCAATGAAAGCAAAGTCAATGCTACTCTTTTGTGGTAGGAGATACTGATATGTCAGACAGATATGGACAGGAGAATTATTGTTGCAAAGATTTACACTGCCATTGGTGCAGAAAGATATAGCATTTTTTAGGTAATATACAGCAATAGAAAAAATAAGCAGAACACTCAAAAAGAGACCAAAAAAACTTTTAAAAAGAAACAAAGTCCATGAAGTAGAAGATTCATAAAATATTGAGATACCCTTCTTTGGGAGATTAAAGAAGTAGAAATTATTGGAGTGCAGAGATCCTGGTAGAAGGTCAGTGGATATATTTTAAATGAGGCATTTCTTTCAGATACTGAGTGATGTTTAAATGAAAGATTATTCAGCAGCCTGGGAAAAGCGACCTAGACTACAAGTATCAGACCTGAAGGTTCGAGGAGAATTACTAGCTGCTTTAAAGCACAGAAGGAAAGTAATTACAAAGCACGGAAAATAATTAAACATCAGAGCTGTTCACTCTTGAGCAGAAAGGCATGAATGGAATTAAATCTAATTCACAAAATAAAATAAATAAAATGTAGTGAAAATCAATTAGGTCACTTCAGAGCAGAATTCCTGAAGCTATTTATTAGTTTGAGAAGGATAAAACTGATGACTTTTAGAAGATCAAGCCATGAAATGAAACCAATATTTTTATTTACACATGGAAAAACTCTATAGTCTTTAGTTGCAAAGGTCAAGAAAGAGACAAGGAATCATTTCAACTGAATAAGAGCGAACATGTTAGTGCTCAGAAATGGTACAGGATTGAGCTCAGCGAAGGACAGACAAATGGTTCATGTTTCCACAATCTGCCACTTTTAAAACAGAAAGGATTGTGGGATGAGGACTAAGTGTGCTGTGAGGAGGGGGTCTTGGTATGGGCATTCCATCATCTTTGATAGCTTCAATCCTGTCACTGGGTGCTACCTTAGTCATGGCTACTTCAATTATCTTCACCACGGTAACTACATTGGGTTAGGAACAAGCCTGGTCTTACCAGATTTGTCAGTGGGGTAAAACCTAATTGTCAAATAAATAGGATTTTACATAGATATCCTTTCTTGCTTACTATTTTTATGATGATAACAACTGGTGTGCTGCAAAGTATTGTTTCTACCTTCCATGAACTGGAATACTTTGTAGTTGTAATAGCAAAGGCACCATTGATAATTTTCTGAAGAAATTTTAGGTAGTGGATTTTGTATCTTAAAACATACAACAGCTGGACAGTTTAATCATATTTGTTTATAAGCTACTGAACTCAGTAACAAGAGCCCGGCATATTGTGCTTCTACATGTCAGGGTAATTGAAAATGTGGCAAAACCAGTGGGAGGGAATATGATTCAATGCAATGGAGATCAGATACCTACTAAGTGCGTGTTGAAATGTTGTGATTTGCTGTTCAACTTTAATAGAACATTAATGCTTTTTCGATCAAGTCCACTAAAATCCCTTCAGAGATTAAACTGAGTTATCTCATACTTGCCTGAGGCTCATTATACATAACAGCAAGAGACCTGGTGAGATTTAGTGTGTTTAGAATATTCTGCTATATTGCCACATCACTGATACCTCGGTTTGACCTGCTGCTTAATATTAAATTATTTAAAGTCCGCACTTACACATAGCGGCGCCAAGCTCACAAGAATCTTTTGAAAGAGTGGTGTTCTAGAGGGCAGGATAAAATGACCTGTACCATGTGCATAATCACAAATTTTGCAGTATTTCCACAGCATTCACCAGCAGAAATCAATATAACTTTACAAACTTTGAAATGGCCTGTAACTATGGTCAAACAATATTTAAGTTTCTAGTTAACAAAGTGTGGAGCTGGATGAACACAGCAGGCCAAGCAGCATCTCAGGAGCACAAAAGCTGACATTTCGGGCCTAGACCGGGTCTAGAGCTGAAACATCAGCTTTTGTGCTCCTGAGATGCTGCTGGGCCTGCTGTGTTCATCCAGCTCCACACTTTGTTATCTTGGATTCTCCAGCATCTGCAGTTCCCATTATCACTGATACAATTTAAGTTTCTAGTAATTGCTCGTAAGGACCATATTGTAGAGGAATCAAAGATTCATTGCCTATGCCAAACAGAATACACATTCAACAGTGTATATCTGCTTGAACTATGGCCTAGTATTACATAATTGAAGAATGACACAATAACAAAGATAATACCAATACAATTATATCATTTTATAAGTTATGACAGTGGTCAAGTGAACTATTTTGAGATCTACCTAACAACAGGCTGGCTGCTACAGATTAAAGAAAGTTCCATGTGGTTTTCCTGGGAAAGGTTTGTAAAGTGTATAACTTGTAGAAAATGGCAGTAGCGTTTGTGTTTATAATAGTTAGCTAGCCTCTTCGGTCCCAAGAACGTACTGAAAATGTATGATCAAACTTGTGCTTTAAATTATCCACTTAATTCCAAGAGAAGAGAGAGTATAAGTCTCAAGAATAGCTAATCAGCATTAAAAACCAAAAGAACTGCGGATGCTGTAAATCAGGAACAAAAACAAAGTTGCTGGAAAAGCTCAGAAGGTCGGGCAGCATTTGTGGAGAAGAAAACAGAATGAACGTTTCGGGTCTGGTGGCCCTTCCTCAGCATCAACATTGGTACTTGCATACAAGGCTCATGTGGTTCACATTAGAATGAAAGTGGGCTTTGAGTGGGTTTTCAAAGATATTCCTGAAAAACCAACAGGTATAGAAAACTGTGATAATGGGAACTGCAGATGCTGGAGAATCCAAGATAATAAAATGTGAGGCTGGATGAACACAGCAGGCGTAGCAGCATCTCAGGAGCATAAAAGCTGACGTTTCGGGCCTGGACCCTTCATCAGAGAGGGGGATGGGGTGAGGGTTCTGGAATAAATAGGGAGAGAGGGGGAGGCGGACCGAAGATGGAGAGATCGTCCCCTCCCCCCACTGCACCACACAACCAGCCCAGCTCTTCCCCTCCACCCACTGCATCCCAAAACCAGTCCAACCTGTCTCTGCCTCCCTAACCTGTTCTTCCTCTCACCCATCCCTTCCTCCCACCCCAAGCCGCACCTCCATCTCCTACCTACTAACCTCATCCCACCTCCTTGACCTGTCCGTCTTTCCGGACTGACCTATCCCCTCCCTACCTCCCCACCTACACTCTCCTCTCCACCTATCTTCTTTTCTCTCCATCTTCAGTCTGCCTCCCCCTCTCTCTCTATTTATTCCAGAACCCTCACCCCATCCCCCTCTCTGATGAAGGGTCTGGGCCCGAAACGTCAGCTTTTGTGCTCCTGAGATGCTGCTGGGCCTGCTGTGTTCATCCAGCCTCACATTTTATTATCAGGTATAGAAAACTATTTGGACATTGCACAGCGAGAGAGAGCAGCTACAGGTTGAAAGTCCCTCTGAATCATTGCACAAGAAAACATGCTCAAGTTTTTGCTCAGACTGAAAAGAATAAACTCGTAAAGAATTACAATTCTGCTGGAACACTCACCTAGTTTGGCTGGAGAAACATCCTCCAGCAAAAAAAAGTCTCACTGTGTAGGACAGTTTTTGGGGTTAAAAACTAGAGAAGAAAAGAACAAAATGCTTGGGATCTCAGAATCACTTTGCACTGGGTCCAGGAAAATGCAAAGATGTATTAAGGAAAAGCATCAGGTTCATTTGTGAAGTAGGGGAAATGGTTGCATAATGACATATACGAGACAGAGAGTCTGCAAGGCCACAGAATATACAAATAGCCCAGGAATCTTCGAACCATCTTAATTGCATGGGATGACAAGATGTAGAGCTGGATAAACACAGCTGGCCAAGCAGCATCAGAGGACCAGGAAAGCTGACGTTTCGGATCAGGACCCTTCTTCAGATTTTCTGAAAAAGGGCCCAGACTGAAAACATCAGCTTTTCTGCTCCTCTGATGCTGCTTGGCCTGCTGTGTTCATCCAGCTCTACATCTTGTTATCTTAGATTCTCCAGCATCGGCAGTTCCCACTATCTCTTATTTGCATGGGAGTTGTACTGTGTGAAGAGCAAAAGTACAGTTGGTTAATCAATGATTACAGGCCATAGGCTTGTGGCTGCAGTCAGAAGAAGCGAGAAGGAGTGGAATTCACAAGCCTTATACAGTAAATGGGCTGAAGATTTCATTCTTGCAGTTTAGTGAGAAATTGAGGGCATTCTGCTTTAGCAGGGAAGTTGTCACAGAGCCAACGCAGTACGAAGCTGGAGCAAAACTGCAGTTCAGGCAGCATCAGAGGTGCAGGAAACTGAAACCCAAACATCAGCTTTCCTGCTCCTCTGATGCTACCTGACCTGCTGTGTTCGTCCACCTCCATACTGTGTTGTCTCCGACTCCAGCATCTGCAGTTCTTGCTATCTCTGCATATGTTGTCACAGAGGACCAACTACAGCCTAGTATCAGGCCATGCTAGTTCTAGGTGTGGATCTAGAGGTGACTTTGACCTTGAGGATTTATGCTTCATGAGCATACCAGACTGCAGCAACTGACATTTGTCAACTTGCTTTGTGCGCATTTGTGTTACAATAATGTGCACTTTGCATCATCAATACTGACTTATATTCCATCCTTAAAAGGATCTGAAAAAGGATGACATGGCTCTAGGCTTTACCAAGTTTTTCAACATTCCTCAGATGCTGAGCATCATCCATTGTATTGAAGCAATGCTTCCACTGTCAAATCAGATGGCATCCTACAGTATAGATGCCCAAAAAATCCCCTGAACCACCATTCTGTGCTGTATGCTCCACAACCGTTTCCTGCAAAAGGGCCAAGATATCGAGCCACTTGTGGACAGACGAACAGAGAGACAGACCCACCTTGTTAGTTACAGGAGCTGTTCAATCAGTCAGGTGTTTTTTTTTGACTATTTCTTTCTTATTACCCTGCACAGAAATCTTCCCAGCATCAATAACAATCGTTCCACTTTCTTTTGCACTGCATGCAACCTAAGAATGAGAATGGGTATTTTTGTCAAATTATTTTGCCTTATCAATGAAAATTCACAAAAAGTACTCTTAGAATATTCAAAAACAACTGGGTATAAGCTCTTTGTTCTTGTCCTAGCACTCCCCACTGGTGCTGCTATGATGTTCCCCATAGCTGACTTCATCAGAAGACCGTTACAAGAGTAGAAGAAGGCCATTCAGCCTATTGTATCTGATCTGCCATTCAATGAGATCGTAGCTGACCTGATATTCCTCAACTCCACCTTCCTGCCTTTTCCTCTTACCCTTGACTCCCTTACTGATTAAAAATCTAACTCACTCTTGAATATCCTTAATGATTCAGCCTCTACAACCCACTGCGGTAAAGAATTCCACAGATTCACTACTACCTGAGAGCAGAAATTCCTCCTCATCTCTGTCTTAACTGGGCAACTCCTTCTTCTGAGATTATGTGCTCTGGTCCCACAAGAGGAAACAAGCTTTCTTCGTCTACTTTATCAAATCCTTGAAGAATCTTTTATGTTACAATGAGGTCTTCTCTTGTTCTTCTTTACTCCAATGAGTACGGGCCCAAGCTACTCAACCTCTCTTCATAAGGCAGTCCCTCCACATGCAGTATCAGCCTAGTGAACCCTTTTCTGGCCTGCCTCTAATTCCGATATATTTTTCTCAGATAAGAGGCCCAAAACTGTTCACAATATTCCAGCTGTGGTCTGACTAGTGCCTTGCACAATTTTAGTAAAACCTTCCTAGTTGGAAGGCTACTATGTCTTTGTTGGTGTAATGATGGATGGAGGGAAGCAAGATGGCACCGGCAAGCAAGAAGTTGGATTGAAGTGTGTCTACTTCAATGCCAGGAGCGTCCGGAATAAGGTGGGTGAACTTGCAGCATGGGTTAGTACCTGGGACTTCGATGTTGTGGCCATTTCAGAGACATGGATAGAGCAGGGACAGGAATGGTTGTTGCAGGTTCTGGGATTTAGATGTTTCAGTAAGAACAGAGAAGATGGTAAAAGGGGCGGAGGTGTGGCATTGTTGGTCAAGGACAGTATGACAGTTGCAGAAAGGATGTTTGGGGACTCGCCAACTGAGGTAGTATGGGCTGAGGTTAGAAACGGAAAAGGAGAGGTCACCCTGTTGGGAGTTTTCTATAGGCCTCCGAATAGTTCCAGAGATGTAGAGGAAAGGATAGCAAAGATGATTCTCGATAGGAGTGAGAGATACAGGGTAGTTGTCATGGGGGACTTCAACTTTCCAGATATTGACTGGGAACACTATAGTTCGGGTACTATAGATGGGTCAGTTTTTGTCCAGAGTGTGCAGGAGGGCTTCCTGACACAGTATGTAGACAGGCCAACAAGGGGCGAAGCCACATTAGATTTGGTACTGGGTAATAAGCCCGGCCAGGTGTTAGATTTGGAAGTAGGTGAGCACTTTGGTGATAGCAATCACAATTCTGTTATGTTTACTTTAATGATGGAAAGGGATAGGTGTATACCACTGGGCAAGAGTTATAGCTGGGAGAAAGGCAATTACGATGAGATTAGGCAAGATTTAGGGAGCATAGGATGGGGAAGGAAACTGCAGGGGATGGGCACATTAGAAATGTGGAGCTTATTCAAGGAAAAGCTCCTGTGTGTTCTAGATAAATATGTACCTCTCAGGCAGGGAGGAAGCTGTAGAGCATGGGAGCCGTAGTTTACGAAGGAGGTGGAATCTCTGGTCAATAGGAAGAAGAAGGCTTATGTTAGGATAAGATGTGAAAGCTCAGTTAGGGCACTTGAGGGTTACGAGGTAGCCAGGAAAGACCTAAAGAGAGAGCTCAGAAGAGCGGGGAGGAGACATGAGAAGTTGTAGGTGGATAGGATTGGGGTAAACCCTAATGCTTTCTATAGGTATTTAAGGAAAAAAAGAATGACGAAAGTAAGATTAGGCCAAATCAAGGATAGTAGTGGTAAGTTGTGTGTGGAGTCAGATGAGATAGGGGAAGTGCTAAATGAATATTTTTCAACAGTATTCACTCTAGAAAACGACAATGTTGTCGAGGAGAATACTGAGATACAGGCTACTAGACTACGTGGGATTGAGGTTCACACGGAAGAGGTATTAGAAATCCTTCAGAAGGTGAAGATAGATAAGTCCCCTGGGCCGGATGGGATTTATCCTCGGATCCTCTGGGAAGCCAGGGAGGAGATTGCCGAGCCTTTGGCATTGATCTTTAACTCGTCATTTTCTATAGGAATAGTGCCAGATGACTGGAGGATAGCCAATGTGGTTCCCCCGTTCAAGAAGGGGAGTAGAGACAACCCTGGTAATTATACACCAGTGAGCCTTCCCTCAGCTGTTGGTAAAGTGTTGGAAAAGGTTATAAGGGATAGGATTTATAATCATCTAGAAAAGAATAAATTGATTAGGGATAGTCAGCACGATTTTGTGAAGGGAAGGTCGTGCCTCACAAACTTTATTGAATTCTTTGAGAAGGTGACCAAACAGGTAGATGAGAGTAAACCGGTTGATGTGGTGGATATGGATTTCAGCAAGGCGTTCGATAAGGTTCCCTACAATAGGCTATTGAACAAAATGTGGAGGAATGGAATTGTGGGAGATATAGCAGTTTGGATCGGAAATTGGCTTGCTGAAAGAAGACGGAGGGTGGTAGTTGATGGGAAATGGTCATCCTGGAGACTAGTTACTAGTGGTGTACCACAAGGGTCGGTGTTGGGTTCACTGCTGTTCGTCATTTTTATAAATGACCTGGATGAGGGCGTAGAAGGATGGGTTAGTAAATTTGCAGACGACACTAAGGTCGGTGGAGTTGTGGATAGTGACGAAGGATGCTGTAGATTGCAGAGAGACATAGATAAGCTGCAGAGCTGGGCTGAGAGGTGGCAAGTGGAGTTTAATGCAGACAAGTGTGAGGTGATGCACTTTGGTAGGAGTAACCGGAATGCAAAGTACAGGGCTAATGGTAAGATTCTTAGTAGTGTAGATGGGCAGAGAGATCTCAGTGTCCATGTACACAGATCCTTGAAAGTTGCCACCCAGGTTGACAGGGCTGTTAAGAAGGTATACAGTGTTTTAGCTTTTATTAATAGAGGTATCGAGTTCCAGAACCAAGAGGTTATGGTGAGGCTGTACAAAACTCTGGTGCAGCCGCACTTGGAGTATTGTGTACAGTTCTGGTCACCACATTATAAGAAGGATGTGGAAGCTTTGGAAAGGGTGCAGAGGAGATTTACTAGGATGTTGCCTGGTATGGAGGGAAGGTCTTACGAGGAAAGGCTGAGGGACTTGAGGCTGTTTTCATTAGAGAGAAGAAGGTTGAGAGGTGGCTTAATTGAAACAAATAAAATAATCAGAGGGTTAGATCGGGTGGATAGGGAGAGCCTTTTTCTGAGGATGGTGACGGCGAGCACGAGGGGTCATAGCTTTAAATTGAGGGGTGAAAGATATAGGACAGATGTCAGAGGTAGTTTCTTTACTCAGAGAGTAGTAAGGGAATGGAATGCTTTGCCTGCAACGGTAGTAGATTCGCCAACTTTGTGTACATTTAAGTCATCATTGGACAAGCATATGGACGTACATGGAATAGTGTAGGTTAGATGGGCTTGCGATCAGTATGACAGGTCGGCACAACATCGAGGGCCGAAGGGCCTGTACTGTGCTGTAATGTTCTACGTAAGGCTTTTAGAATCTTACGTTGAGAAGGTAATTTTCCTACCCCAACTGGTAGCAAAGCAATCAATTGCTGTAGGGAACCAGCCTTCCTCTAAATAGCCTTGTTTCTATCATTGATACATTTCACAGTTGCCCAGTAGATAATTATCAATGCAATTACCCCATCTCTTCTCTTGCCACCAATGGGAGACCCAGACGTACCAAACTGATGTATTCCTGGAATTTTGATACAGTCAGGCTCCTAGCACAGAATAAGTTCTGCTCCATTATTTCTGCAATAGTAGAATTGCATTGTTAAATTTTGACCATTTCTTTTGTGTGTGCGAGTGTTAGTATAGCTTTGGTTGCCCGTGATGCACACAGACAGCTGAGCAAAGTTCCAGAGGGAAGCATTGACTGTGACGACAGCTAATGATGCATGAACTCCCTTTTAACATTATAATGTGAGTGGACAGATGGCATTGTATATTGGTTACACAAAACATTGCACTCTTTCCTTCCAAAATGGTTTGTTAATTGAAATCTAATATTTTCTAGTTACAATTTTGTTTCACTTTCAACTAAAAAAGTGGAGATGCCTTTTCACATCTGATTTTACCTGATACTTTTCAAACCAGCATTCAGAAAGTAGAAGAGATTTAAAAAATTGGAAAAGTGATAAGTATTTGATGAGTTTGTTCGCAATCTTTGCAAGCATCCATCATTTTTCACATTAATCTTCCTCTTCACAATTCACTCTGACAAAAACTGCACACTAGGGTTCAGACATAGCAAATGTAAACATAATTTGTTTGTTTCTGCTGCTTGGCCAATTAGTTCAAATATAAAGAAATGTTATCAATGAGCCAACACAAATGATTGTGTGTAATCTCAGACATCTATCAAATCAATTTCCTGTAGAATTCAAGACCTTCATAGTACCATTACAATGCTTGGGAGGATTTCTTATACTAAGCAGTTGGTACAGAAAATACTGCAAGCTCTTTTCCCTAGCTTTAATGTTACTTTCACAACATGCCATACATACTATTCTTTCTCCAATAATTAGCACAACTTAATTTTTGGAGTGGAACACAAATTAAACTTAGCTAATTGTCAACATAACAGGTAATAAGTGGGTGAGATAATTAGATGCAGTTGGCTTTCAAAATAACTTGCTTTTCCCATTTGCAGGGTGGAAAAACACTATTTCTTGCAGGTCGTGTGTACTTTCTGAGGCTTTCGAGCACTAGACAAAGGCTAAAATTGGTCTGCATTTATCAATGACTCCAATTGAGTCATAGCCACAGCACAGGGAAAAACCCCTTCAGCCCATCAAGTTTGCGCTAGTCGAAAAAAACCTAACTATCCTAATCCTATTTTGAACACTTTACCCAAAACCTTGTATGCCTTGGCATCACAAGTGGGCATCTAATACTTTTTAAATGTTATAAGGGTTTCTGCCTCTACCACCCTTACAGGCAGTAAGTTCCAAATTCCCACCAACCTCTAGGTGAAAGCATTTTTCCTGTCATCTCTGCTCAAACTCCTGCCCCTTCCCTTAGATCCATGATCCTGGTCATTGATCCCTCCACTAAGGGGAAAAGTTTCTTCCTGTCTACCCTATCTCTGCCCCTCATAGTTTTATACATCTCAAACGCGCCCCGTTTCAGTCTTCTCTGCTGGTTAGTGGGAGAAAATGATTCAAAGAAATGTTTCTTGATCACAAAGGTGGCACAGATAACATTTCTCTGCAAATAGAAGCTCACATTTGGAAACGTATTTCTGTTTAACGTCACTGCTGTCTGATTGCCAGGCATTGTAACTGTAGCAACAGGGGCCAAACTGCACAGGTTCTTTGTCCTTTGTGCCATACCATCTTCGAATCCTGTCTAAGTGCAACTCTTTCCCTCGTGCCCAGCTCAGGACCTTCCAACAGTTGAAGATCAGTTGCAAATATTCACACATAGCAAAAGTAAAGAAAACAAAGGTCAGTGAGAACAAAAGCAAAATGCTGCAAATGCTAGAAATCTGAAATAAAAACAGAAAATTCTGGAGGAATAGTGCAGGTTTGGCATCAACTGTGGAACAAGGAACATAGTTAGTTCGCAGAATAAATTCAGAAAATGAAAACTAAAGTACTGGCTTACAGTTAGATTCATTCACAAAAGGACACAAAGACATGATAAAGATATCGGGGTGGCTGTTTATATTATTTGGTTTGTCTGACCGTGGAATTTCAAGGTCTTCCCATCCAATTATCTGCATTGAATCATATAACATAGATTGTGAAATATAATGGTTAATGCCAATACTCCACCTGCTTCATCCAATCTCTTTAAGCATAACCTATCTACCAACCACTTGTAGGGTACTAGAGATTTTGCTTCTGCCATTTTCGAAAATCACGTAAAGAACATAAGAATACAAATTTGGGAAAAGTTCAATATTTTTGGAGATGTCAGACAAAGTTGGATTGTTTTTGCTAGGGTGACGGAGGTTGAGGGCAACCTGATAGAAGTGTATCAAGTTATGAGAGGCTTGGACAGGGTGCATGATCAGAGTTTTTTTCCCGGGGTGGGAATGTCAAATACAAAGGGGGATAGGTTTAACGTGAGAGGGGAAAGATTTAAAAAAGACACGAGAGGCAATTTATTTTACACAGAAAGTGGTTTGTAAGTGAAATGAAGTTCCAGAGGAAGTGGTGGATGTTGGTACGGTTACAACATTTCAAAGCCACTTGGATAAGTACATGAGTAAGAACTATTTGGAGGAATATGGGCCAAGTGCATGTAGATGGGACTAGTATAGTTTGTGGTTATGGTTGGTCTGGACTGGTTGGGCTGACAGGACTGTTTCCGTGCTCTATAACTCTATGTATCAATGGCATGTGGGAGGCATTTTTCTTAGAGGGTTATGGTGCCAGGAGCATCTGCCAGGCGAGGAAATAGAAGCAAATATGTTGGCACTATTTAGACAGACACATGAACAGGCAGGGAATACAGGGATATGGACCGTGTGCAGGCCGATGGGATTAGTTTAGAATAGCATCATGGTCAGCACAGACATGCTCGGACAATAGTCCTGTTTCTGTCCTGCTTTTACTTTGTAATACCTAGAGTCGATTGATGAGATTTGGGCTGACAACATTAGTAGGAGTTTAGTGATGAAATAGGACTCCTGCTGCAGGTTCTGATTGAGTATTTCTGGCTAACTGTTTAGATACCATGCCCTGAAAGGGGATTCATGCCAATGGGCTTCTCTGCTGCTCCCTGGTTATACATTTCTCCGTTTGTGGTTGCCTTCTCCAGCATGCTGTGCAGGACTTTCTCTTGTTCTTATTGCCTACCCTTAGTGTCTGATGGATGGATTCAACAAATGATTCTTAATCTGTTTGGCTGCACTGTGAACACATTTTCTTTGGTCATTAATTCTTAAAGTGGAATTTAAACTGGGCCTTCTAGTTCAGAGGCAGGGACACTACCCACATGATCGCAAGAATAATATTTATAAAAATGTGAGATGGAGTGGGAGGAAATCTGCACAGGGCTATGATGGTTTTTATGAATCTTCATTGAGTACTGAGCTTTACAGATAAAAATGGCTTTTGAATGTGATGCCATATTCCATCAGCAGTCAGTGGGATGCATTTAATGTTCACTGTTTTTGCTGGGGACAGATCGATGGAAGGAAAACAAAATGGATTTGTTTAATGAGCAGGTAATTTACTGAATGATATAATCATCCCCCAGTGGCCTTATGTCTGCTTAGTGCTGAGCAAATATGTAATAACAATGATTTTAATAAATCCAATATAAGATGGGCAATCATTTTTGTCAGTCACAAGCACATTTAGCAAATTAAGAAAACTTCCAAACTTCATCCTAAGCTAACTTTTACTCAGTAATAAAAGTTTCGAGACTGTTTTGTAACTTAAGAGTTAATAATATCTTGATAATATTAACCCATACTTCGGTATAAAGGCCTGAAAAAAAAATGAAGGTCAAAATGCCCAGAAAGATGTTAGATTAAAAACACAGGAGGAAAGATTTTCATTTCCATAAAGCTTTTCATGACCTCAGGATATCTCAAAGCACTTTTTTGAATTGAAACCATGACGAAGGAATCATGCCTTATTTTATCAATTCAGAGTAAATGAATAAGTGCCAGAATATTTCTATTTGATAGCTCTGCTAAGAGCTGTTAAAGCTCCTTAAAATTCAGAAAGTTAAATGTTTGGCTTAACAGGACAATTCCCTTGTATAAAAACAAGAACTGTGGATGCTGGAATTCGGAAATAAAAGCAGAAATTGCTGGAGATAGTTAGCAAGTCTGACAGCATCCATGGAGAGAAAACCGTCAACAGTTTGGATCTAGTGATGCTTATTCAGAAAACTGTACTTTCTCTCCACAGATGCTGCCAGACCTGCTGAGTTTCTCTAGCAACTTCTGTTTTGATTCAATTCCCTCAAATGGTATTCAGAGGAGATACTGAATAAAGATTAAGTTTGTATAGGGAGATTGGGAAAATTAGACCGGGATAAATTTTTTGCCTCTGGTAATCTGATGGAGTGGATCATCCAATCTTTGAAGTGTTGTCAAAATTTTGGTGCAATGGATAAAAAAAAGGATGATGCAATCCAATTCTCTAAGTTTCTTTTCAAGTGGTGGGAATGAAAATGTTTCCCTCTCGTGTTCTGCTTTTAACGTCCTCACACATCTTCAAAGTGATGAAATTGAGCAACATAAATGAGCCTCACCTTCAGTTTTTTCACTCAGTTGTGCAAGTCACTGATGTGAACAGTGGCGAATATGAAAATAATAATGAGAATGCAGATAATCATCAACATTATCTTCATCATCACCATAATAATGACTACTACCAGAATAAATAGCTTTAATCTTTACTCCAAAAACTTGATAGCTCATAGCTGAGGAGTCAAGTGTTTCATTTCTTAAACTACTGGGCTATTAGATCTTCAGCAGTGACGGATCTCTTTGTTTCTTAGTGATAATGGGAACTGCAGATGCTGGAGAATCCAAGATAATAAAATGTGAGGCTGGATGAACACAGCAGGCCCAGCAGCATCTCAGGAGTACAAAAGCTGATGTTTTGGGCCTAGACCCTTCATCAGAGAGCTGATGAAGGGTCTAGGTTTGAAACGTCAGCTTTTGTGCTCCTGAGATGCTGCTGGGCCTGCTGTGTTCATCCAGCCTCACATTTTATTATCCTGGATTCTTACGTTTTAGATTTGAAGTCTGTGGTGGCATATGAAATTGTTTACCATAGTGCACTGTGCTTGTGATCTGCCTCTTTGTTGTTAGATAATTAGATTCGCCTCTCTGGTTATGAAACAACTCAAATTATTGACAGTCTATTTTTGTTTCTTACAAAATTAACCAAAAAGAAATGGTTACTTGAAATTTTCCGAAACTAATTTTAGAGGATCAATATGAAGACTAAAAAGTTGTATTCTTGGCTTGAGAAAGCAAGGTTCACATTGAACTTCAGATTTCTTGAAAGGAATATGCAGAAGCAGATTATAAATTGAAGGAAGTTTGATTTTATTTGAAGATTATGTAAATGATGTTTCAATTATCATATTCAATAGTTAAATAAATAAATGACTTCCTTTGGAGGTGGTCGGAACTGTAGATGCCCAGTTTTTCAGTTAATTATTCATTCCAGGTAATACCAATTAAGAACTAAAAGCACTGATACTGCGAAGGCTGTTAGCCCCCACAAAGTTTCAGCAATTGTACTGAAGCAATAGTACATGCCTGCAACCAAGCTGCACCAATGTTGTGGAAAATAGCATGGGTTTGTCCTGTACACAAAACAATCTGGTAAGTCCAACTCAATCAATTCCCACCACATCAGTCTATTC
This sequence comes from Stegostoma tigrinum, assembly GCF_030684315.1. Classification (NCBI taxonomy): domain Eukaryota; kingdom Metazoa; phylum Chordata; class Chondrichthyes; order Orectolobiformes; family Stegostomatidae; genus Stegostoma; species Stegostoma tigrinum. The sequence continues at coordinate 126,768,828 of NC_081357.1, forward strand.
TCAAACACTAAGAAAGTGATGAAATGTGTAATTAATGATGCTATCAAATAGTTTTGGCTCTGTGGACTCCAGACCTCATTACACTTTGAGATCAAACATGTGAAGAAAGATCTGAGAACCAGAAGTGAAGTCAAAGTGACACCACTTCCACATTTAACTGAGTGTACTGTCAAGAAGCCCTTGCGAAATCAGAGTCAATAGCAATCAGGTGTAAGATTCTTCATTGGTTAAAGTCATAACTGGCACAAAGGAACAGATTGTGGTTGTTGGAGGTCAGTCATCTAAGCTTCAGGATATCTCTGCAGGAGTTATTTAGGTCAGTGCCCTAGGCCCAACTGTCTTCAGCTGCTTCATCAATGGCTTTCCCTCCATCATATATTCAGAACCAGGGAGGATTGCTGTTGTTCAGCACCATTTATGACTCTTCTGATACTGAAGTGGCCCATCTGTAAGGTTTTAGAGTAGATGTGTAAAAGCAAGAAGTACTGTCAGTAACCAGGATTAGGCTGTAAAGTGTCAATTAACGTTAGCACCACACAAATGTTAGACAATAACTATCTCCAAAAAGAGAGTATCTAACCAACACCTCTTATCATTGAATGGATTTACTAATGCTGAATTCCCCACTATCTTGAGAATCACCGTTGACCAGACATTGAACTGGAATAGCCATGTAACCAGTGTGGCTACAAGAGCAGATCAGCGGCGAGGAATTCTCAGTGAAAAACTCACTTCTGTCTCCCCAAAAGCTGCCCACTATATATAATGAAAAGCAAAGAGTGTGATGCAATCCTCCTTTCTAACCTCCTAACAACAGTCAAGAAACTTGACCCATCCAAGACAAAGCCCACACGATTGGCACCACATCTTGAAACATCCATTCTCCCCATAACTGACACTTAGTGAGATAGCAGTGTGTACCACCTACAAGACACACAGCAGAAATTCACCAGGAGTTCTGAGACAGCACCTTCTAAATCGACAACCTCAACTATCTAGAAGGACAAGGGCAACAGGTACATGGGAAAACAAGTACCTTCAAGTTTCCCTCCAAACCACTCACCATCCTGACTTGGAAATGTATCACCAGCAAATGTGCGAGTGGGGAGTGTGTTTCTTCAGAGTGAGGGGAGCGGACGGGGCGAACTGGGGGAGGGGGATTTTGCTCCATGAGATTATGGTGGCCAATTCTGGGAATCAGGTGGGTGAGTGGGCATTGGCGGTGCAAATCATGTGGTCTACTCAGAGTCCTTGTGAAAAACATGAGTAATATTGAGATTGACCTAATTTCACCATGTATGATGAATTATGAATGCTGCGTCAGTATCAGAGGCAGCTCACTGTTTTAGGATTGAAGGAAAAACGATTACCAGAGTAATATGTCAAGGGGTGTGGAAGCTATTCTTAGATGGCAGGTCCACGGATTGATAGGCTGCTGGAGGAAAGAATATTATGATTAAAAGGACCTAGCTGCTGCAATTTTTTAAACGGTATGAAGTGGTCTCTCAATAATGCTTGTTAGACCATGGTGCAGCTAATAATAATGCATGGTGTGTGTGTAATGTGTGCTGTTTCCAATATATATTAACATTGGATTGGAATCCTATGCACATCAGAAACGTTATAATGAAGCAGGTAATCATCTTTGCTGCTCCTGAAAGGCCATAACTGAAATGATGGTCAGTAGATTGAGAGGTGGTGAGTGCATGCCTGCAATTTTCACACTAGTACTATCCTGTTCTCATCTGGGTGAGGCAGTGGAAATTAGTTTACTTGAAGTTTAGACTTGCAGATTCATTTCTTCAGAATTTTATTGCATGGAGAGTGTTAGCAGCATTTGTTTACATCACTGACGTGAATTCAAAGTGAGGTGAAATACAAAAACTGAAAAACATACTGAAAATAATATATATAACTTCATATAATGGACATTCTACTGTACTGCACATTCTCAAACCTCCAGATTACAAAATTATTGTTTGAATGGGAGATTTCTGAGACAGAAGATTCCAAATTAATTTTTTATTCCAGAGACTTAAATACAAAGTTTGAGGTTGAAATTTGGTGCTGTACTGAAGAAGTCCTCCACTGACAGTGGTGCTATTTTTCAAATACACTGAAACACTATCTGCCCTCTGCATTGGATTAAATATCCTATAGCAGCATTACAAAGGAGAACAGGGGAGTTATTCAAAGTGTGGTGGCTAATATTTATCACTCAATAAACATTGTAAAAACAGACTGTCTACTGATTATCAGGTTCCTTTTTCATAGAATCACTTCAGTGGGGAACTGACCCTCAGCAAATCCCACCCACAACCATCCTGCTAATCAACCAATTCCTGAACACTTATGGGCAATTTAACATAGACAAACCACCTAGCCTGCACATCTTTGAACTGTGGGAGAAAATCCACACACACACAGGGAGAACATGCAAGCTCCACACAGCCAGGCACCGAAGGGTGGAATTGAACCTGGGCTCCTCGCATTCTGAGGCAGCAGTGCTAACCACTGGGCCACCAGAGCACGCTAGGCACAAATTGACCACCATGGTTCCGTGACAACAACAGTAGCTACACTTCAAAAGTACTTCATTGACCATCCTGCAGTTTGGCATATCTTGAAGTCATCAAATGCATTAAATAAATAGAAGTCTTTCTTCTTTTAAAAAGAGCTCTCAGAGTGAACATCACAGGGAAAATACAAGGAACAAACTAAATGACTCTCATCAATGCACAATGGTTGTTGTGAATTATCTGAAAAATTGTAATTTTTACATTATGGTGCAAAATTATTGCTTAATTTGGCATTTTCTACTGATGACTAATAAATCAGAAATAGTAAAACAACATAGAATTTTATCCCTAGTGAGGTTTCAGCTGCTGAAATTATTGATTTAAATCACTCACCAAAATAGGAGTCATTCCTAGTAACAAAGAATCAATACTTGCAGAAATTCATGGGTTCTTTCTTCTTACATGCTTGATAGGTTCCAGAAGAAATAAAAATCTTTTGTTTTTGCAATGAAGCAACTTTGGCAAACAGCAGGTTGTAAAGGTCAGTCGCATCATTGCTGCAACAAGAGAAGATGGAATTGTTTTCCTTAGATCAGAGGTGGCTAAGTGTAGATTTGACATTGATGCTCAAAATCATGAAGGGATTTGGTTGAGTCAATGAAGGCAAATTGTTTGCAGTGCCAGAATCATTTGTAACCAGGGAACACAGATTCAAATTAATTAGCACGAGAAATGGAGGTGAATTGAGAAGCATTATTTTTGTGCAATATGTTGTTATTTAAATTTAAAGAAAAACAATTTTTCTAATTGGTCTTGTGATTTTGCTACATGCTGTTAGAGCAGTTAAGACTTGAGCAGGGGCCCTGTGGTTCAAGGGTACAGGCATTACTGCTGTACCACAAGCCTCAGTCAGCAGCTGCCTCCCAATTCATGGCTAAAGTCTATTTCAGGTCAGTCTGAAGAGACTGTCTTGGCTCCTCGTTTGATTGAGAAGGGGACAATTAGCTCCGCTTCTTTCAAACTATTTTGTTGGCTGCAACAAGGGTTTACTTTTCTTTTAGCATGAGACTCGATCTCTCTCTCCCTCCAATTTAAATGTAGTTAACTGTAAGGGGTAGTACAGTGTCTCAGTGGTTAGAACTGCTGCCTCATAGTTCCAGCAGCCCAGCTTTGATTCCACCCTCAGGCATCTGACTGTGTGGAGTTTGCATATTCTCCCTATGCCTGCGAGGGGCTTGCTCTGGTTTCCTCCCACAGCCCAATGATGTGCAGGCTAGGTGCATTGGCCATGCTAAATTGCCCATAATGTTCAGGGATGTGTAGATTAGGTGGGTTATAGCGGATGGGTCTGGGGGGGATGCTCTGATGGTCAGTGTGGATTTGTTGGGCTTAAAGGCCTGTTTATACATTGTAGGGATTCTGAGAGCTAGTTTCTATTGTAACTGTAAGGAGCTAAATATGAGGACTTCTTGAGTGAAGATCAATTTTCTTACTTGCAAACTCTGAGAAAAATAATATAGATGGAGCACCAGTTACATACACACCTATCTACATTCGCACCGTTAGAAGTGGCATAATGTCCAGTGTGAAGGAAGATACAATAAAATACAGATTAGCGTTCTTAGGTGGCACTATGGTTGGCCGATGATGCTTGAATCATCAGCAGTGATGAATACTGCAGATAGCCTTTTTTAGATTCATGGTCTCACAATGTTTCCCTCCAATCAATAATATTGACGGCCAGTTCTCCTCCCTTAGAGAAAAGGAGAGAAACTAATCTCTCCAACTTCCATCCTGCATCACAAATCCAACTCTTCAGCTCTGCTGAAAACAATTCCTTGAAAACAAGCTAATTTTGTGTATATCATCTGCTGAGGTTATATTTCTTAACTGTTGCTAATTGTGGATTTACTAACTAGTGAATATTTGTATAAATGTGTAAATCAGAATAGGAACTGAGGCTTCTTTTTGCTCGAATTTGTTGACTGGCCTCAGCTCAATTTGGTAAAATGTTGATTTCAGATTGGATTGACTTTGTTTGTCTCGCATTAGTTTTTCATAACCATCATGTGGCTAGGTCATTGCTGTGACCATGTCGCACCAGTGTTTTTCCTTTTCAGAAACATTTAGGCTGATGAGACTATCATGTATTCAACTCAGATAGACGAGGAGTTCAAAAATCAGCAGACAAAATTTGATTGTTATTGTGACATGGAACAAAGTTGGTTCATCATCAGGAAGGCTGACGTCTCGAGCCTAGGCCCTTCTTCAGAAATGGCCATTTCTGAAGAAGGGTCTAGGCCTGAAATGTCAGCCTTCCTGGTCCTCTGATGCTGCTTGGCCTGCTGTGCTCATCCAGCTCTACACCTTGTTATCTCAGATTCTCCAGCATCTGCAGTTCCTACTATCTTTGGCTCACTATCTATAGGCTTTTGAGACAAAGGGTAGAGGAAGTTGTAATGCAGCAGGATCCAGAGTGCAGAATATGTCCTCCATTTCATTCCTTCTCTGCTGCTACACTGCTTCATAAGTAAAGCATTTGGATTCAAAACATATTGCAGCATGTTTGTGGGTTTTGCTGGCTAGGCCAGCATTTATGTCCTCCCTATTCATCACAAAATAGCAACAAGTGGCCCCACTGAGCCGCTACTGTGTGAATGTGGAGGTAGGTACGTCCACAGGGTTGTTCGTAAGGAAGTTCCAAGATTTTTCAGAGAAACAGTGAAGGAATAGTGATGTAGTTCCAAGTCAGCAGTGTGTGTGTTTTGACTGGGAACTTTGCAAGTTATGGTGACCCCATGCATCTGTTGCCTTTTCCCTTCATAGTAGAGGCATTGGAAGGTGATGTGAAAGGATGATTAAGTGAGTTACAACAATGCATTTTGTAGTTTATACATACTGTTACCACTGCGTGTCATTGGTGAATGCTAGAGGGGGTGGATGGGATGTTAATGAAGTAGGTTGCGTTTTCCTGGATGGGCTTTGTGATTCTTGAGTGTTGTTGCTGAACTTCCACCCAGGAAAGGTTGGAGGGATATGGGATATGAGGCAGGTGGACTAGTTTAGTTGGGATTATGTATAGCATGGACAGGTTGGACTGAAGGGCCTGTTTCCGTGCTAAATGGCTCTATGACAGACGTTGGGCAGTCTGGGGATGAGTTACTCACTATTGCATTCCTAGCCTCTGATGGATGATTTACTGTCATTTTGAACAATTCATAGATATTTCTTCCCAAGTCAGTAAAAGCCAATAGCTGCCCACTTCATGGGGTGTTTAAGAGTCTCTTTGAAGTGTTTTCTTTATCCTCTCTTAGACTGGTGACTATTTGGAACTGAGAAAACAGGACTTGGCAGGAGAGATTCTTTTCTGTAATTTGTGGATTGCATCCAGAGGATGCAGTGAAAACATTGCTTTTAAAAATTCTCTGACATTTTTATGTCTCACAGATCTACAGTCCAGGTCTCACCTCGGTACAGGAATGTGGTCACGATGACCGATCTGTGAACGTGCTAATTTGTTGTTAAAATATTCAAAGCTGTCATTTGCAGATGACTTTGCTGATACAGATTACCCACTGTTATGTCTCCTCATAAATGTTGGCCATTTGAGAGAGTGTCTGCTCAGATATAACAAGTGTTCAAACACTTGCCAGAGTCTCCCCTTCAACTTTTTTGCGAAGTGGGGCACATGGCTGACCAAGTGCGGGTTGTTATATGGGCGTTGTTTTGCTCATATTCAAAGAAGGTTAAACTATAGAGTGATAATAAGAGACTTGAAAATTTGATGTACAGTCGGCTGTGACACTGCCTAAATAACATGACTGCTCCACAGATCTAATCTGCTTTTTATACACAAAAAAAAGTTGCTAGAAAAGCTCAGCAGGTCTGGCAGCATCTGTCAAGGAAAAGAACAGAGTTAACATTTCAGGTCTGGTGACCCTTCCTCAGAAGCCTTCCTGAGTTCTGAGGAAGAGTCACTGGACCTGAAACGTTAACTCTATTTTTTCCTTCACTGATGCTGCTAGACCTGCTGAGCTTTTCCGGTAACTTTTCTTATGTTCCTGATTTATGGTATCTGCAGTTCTTTCAGTTTCTGCTTTTTATGCACCTTCACATGTACATTTAAAGCGCACATTGTGGGAAACAGATCTCAGCACAGCATAATGGGGTTTGTTTAAACTCCGTTGTGAGTTCAGATGGTCCTGCTGGCTTTTGATTTTTCACATTTGTGAATCATATTTATTATCTCTCGAAACATTAAGTTTCCTTGAATTTGGCAAAACAACACTCATAACAACTCACATTTGGTCAACCATGTGTCCCAGGACCCAAAAAGGTTGAACTAGAGAGTCTGGAAATTGTTGAGCACTAGCCATTCCTCGGCTGTCCCTCTCTCAAAAGGTCAACATATATGAGGAAATGAGACAGTGTATTATCTGTCTTGATGAAGGGTGTAAACTCAAAACCTCGACTTTCCTGCTGCTCTGATGCTGCCTGACCTGCTGAGTTCCTCCAGCTCCACACTGCATTGACTCTGACTCCAGCATCTTCAGTTCTTGCCATCTCTGAATCACATCCCACCCACTTTCCCCTCGTGTGAACTTGTTAAAAATGGGACAGTTTCTATATCTAGGGTCCCAGTGACTTTTTAGCTCTGGTTTCCATGAATTTGCTAAAACCTGGGCTTTTGAGTCAGAAGTTTGTGGGCGTAAGTCCCACCCAGAATAAATGGTAGCTTGTGACCTACCTGTCTTTGTGTGGTGGCTAGCACTGCTGCCTCACAGTGTCAGGGAACATAGAACATAGAACATTACAGCACAGCACAGGCCCTTCGGCCCTCGATGTTGTGCCAACCTGTCATACCGATCTGAAGCCTTTCTAACCTATACTATTCCATGTACATCCATATGCTTATCCAATGATGACTTAAATGTACTTAAAGTTGGCGAATCTACTACCGTTGCAGGAAAAGCGTTCCATTCCCTTGTTACTCTCTGAGTAAAGAAACTACCTCTGACATCTGTCCTATATCTTTCATCTCTCAATTTAAAGCTATGCCCCCTCGTGCTCGCCGTCACCATTCTAGGAAAAAGGCTCTCCCTATCCACCCTATCTAACCCTCTGATTATTTTATATGTTTCAATTAAGCCACCTCTCAACCTTCTTCTCCCTAACGAAAACAGCCTCAAGTCCCTCAGCCTTTCCCCGTAAGACCTTCCCTCCACACCAGGCAACATCCTAGTAAATCTCCTCTGCACCCTTTCCAAAGCTTCCGCATCCTTCTTATAATGTGGTGACCAGAACTGTACGCAATACTCCAAGTGCAGCCGCACCAGAGTTTTGTACAGCTGCAGCATAACCTCTTCGTTCTGGAACTCGATCCCCCTATTAATAAAAGCTAAAACACTGTACGCCTTCTTAACAGCCCTGTCAATCCGGGTGGCAACTTTCAAGGATGTGCGTACATGGACACCGAGATCTCTCTGCTCATCGACACTACCAAGAATCTTACCATTAGCCCAGTAAGGAGCTGGGTTTGATTCCAACTCCAGGTGACTGACTGTGTCTATGTTAGACCCCAAAAATGTGCAGGTTGGGTGGATTGGTCCTGCCAAATTGCCCCATATTGTCTGGAACCAGCAGGCTAGGTGGATTAACTGTGAGAAATGTAAGGTTGTGGGGACATGGGTCTGGGTGGGATGCTTTTTGGTGGACTGTTGTAGACACGACAGGCCACGTGGCCTGCTTTGAATCTGAAGTGACTGTATGTCTGCAGGCGCATTTAAAAGCTCACATTGCCTATGTGCAGAAAAGCATTAGCTACAATCTAAACAACACCCATTCCTCAGTCAACAGCACTAGAAGCGAATGAACCGGATGTTAAGGCATATTTCCATGAGGACACATTGGTATAATAGGTTGAAATAATACTGCAGAATATTATTACTGAGCATATTTGTTCATTCTATAGAATTTATGTGAATAAAATCCTAAACTGGCAAAGGAATCATGAGTGCGCTCATATGTTTGTTATTAATATGTCACACAGCAATTTCATCCTAACATGTTATAAACTGGATGCTGGTAAATGATAACCAAGATAAATTCTGGAGCGGATTCATCACAAAATAAAGCACATCCCTTAGAAACGCCAAAATGTATAGGGTATTGCTTTTCAGAACAAAATTAGCTGCAAATATTGTATCCTATCTCTAAGAATCAATCAAACAATTATTTCCGATTTATGTTTATAAAAAAAGGTGAAAATCTTGTCGTTAAGTGGCCAATAATTTCTAAACCAAATTAACAGAGAAACAGAAAAAAGGAATTTTGGCTATGACATACTCTGCTTTTGCTTGTAAAAGTTTTGTAACTGTGCAATAGATGACCAGAGTTATTGGCATAAATCAGATAAGAAAGAATTAGACCTACAAAGTTATTGCAATGCAGAAGGAAGCCCATTCTGAGAATGTGTATAAATTTCTGGTAGAAGCATCCAATCTCACAATGTGCCTCTAAAGTGATTATGATAATTAGATTAGATTTCCTGCAGTGTGGAAACAGGGCCTTTGGCCCAACAAGTCCACAATGCCCCTTGGAGCATCCCATGTGGGCCCATCCCCCGATACCCACACACCCCTGAACACTCCAGGCAATTTAGCATGGCCAATCCACCTAGCCTGCACATCTTTGGACTGTGGGAGGCAACTGGAGCAAACACACACACACATGGGGAGAATGTGCAAACTCCACACAGACAGTTTCCCGAGGCTGGAATCAAACCTAGGACCCTGGCTCTGTGAGGCTGCAGTGCTAACCACTGAGCCACCGTGCTGCCCTAAATTGTCTAATAATTAATTATGCATGAGCGATTAATCAACTGTCAGTTGGTCTATTTAAAACAGTAAGGCAAATTACCAATTTATTTTAGTGTTTGTAGTTTGCAATCCCAGGGCTAACTAATGGTCAGGCAGGGTTCAGCATCTTATGCAATCACCACAGGTAGTCCTGAAAGGTGAACCTTCTTATGGCCAAATTATATATTTCCTTACTTTTGGAAAGAAAGTTTGGCTATTTACAATGGCAAGTTAGCCTAGGAGTGTCTCTATAGGATATAGACAACTTGCCCATACATTCAGAACTAATGATGGAGACTTTCTCTGAAGATAGTCAGTCATTGCTGTAATCATTGCTGCTATTTATTTATGAAAGGATTTTCAACACAAATGATTTTCATGTTAATGGCTCCTTGTGTTTTTATATATCTTTAACTGTTTTTGCAGTGCTGGCATATTCTCCAGCACTACTTTGAGTTCAATATGATGCTTCTGCAGCTGTTCCTGCTGAGCATAATTTGGTTTACATGCAAGTTTCTCCAGACCTTCCTGTGAACTGGCAATCATTTCATTGGATTAATGAAATAGCATTCTTTATTTCTTTCTAATTTATCTGATATCCCCTAAGTTCTTCATCATTTCAGATGGTATTCTGAAGGTTGATTTAACCTCAGATGAAAGCCTAGCCTTTTACTTTGAACTTTCATTTACCTTCCACAGCAGAGAGCAGAGATTTTAGCTCAATAGAAACCGAATGAACTGTAGATGCGGTAAATCAATTTTAGCACCATTGATTCAGAGGAAAATAATACTCTCCATTTTTCTTTCACATTCCATTTTGCAAATGGTTCTTGAATAGTCTGCTGCAGTTTTTGATATTGTCTTAGTTGTTTGACTGAGCCCATGGGTTGTGACGAGTGTGAAATCATATCCTTGTAGTGTATCTGCAATTGCTGGCCCAGTAGTGTCGACAATGCACAACTTTTACAAGGTTCAGTCAGACAGAAGTCGAGATAACAAGGTCAAAATTTGTTTTCTTAATATTTAATTCACAATGGCAGCTGACATATTAGTCTTGGGGAGATGAGGGGTAATAGCCTGCACAAGCCAGGTTTGTTTTTCCCTTTATTTGTTCACAGGAAGAGGGCGTTGCTACTGAGGCAGCATTTATTGCCCATCCCTAATTGCCCAGAGGGCAGTTAAGAGTCAACCACATTGCTGTGGGTCTGGAGTCACATGTAGGCCAGACCAAGTAAGGATGGCTGTTTCCTTCCCTCAAGAACATTAGTGAACCAGATGGGCTTCCCCAACAATTGACAACGGATTCACAGTAATCGCTGGACTCTTAATCAGGAACGAAAACAAAGTTGCTGGAAATGCTCGGCAGGTCTGGCAGCATCTGTGGAGGAGGAAAGAGAGTTAACATTTCAGGTCCGGTGACCCTTCCTCAGAACTGATGGTGGCTGGGAAAACACCAGTTTATATGCAGAAAATAGGGAGGTGGGTGGGTCAGGGAGTTAACGATAGGATAGAGCTCAAAGAAAGAGAGAGAAAGACAGTTGGACAGACAAAGGAGTTGCTAATGATCAGGCTGGGAGGGTGAATAGTTGTTAATGGGGACTGTTAATGACTAACAACAGGGGGTGTGTAATGGCAGACTATGTGGTAACGAGGCCTGGTGTATGGGGTGGGGGGCTGGGACATGGGAGAGTTTAGGCCCTAAAATTATTGATCCGAATATTGAGTCTGGAGGGCTGCAGGGTCCTCAAGCGGAAAATAAGGTGTTGTTCCTCCAGCTTGCTTTGGGCTTCACTGGAACACTGTAGCAAGCTAGAGACAGAGATGTTGGCCAGGGAGCAGGGTGGTGCAGTGAATTGGCAACAGGTAGTTCAGGGTCTTTTTTGTGAGCAGAACGTAGAAGTTCTGCAAAGCGGTCACCAAGTCTACACTTTGTTTCCTCAATGTAGAGGAGACCACATTGTGAGCAGCGAATGCAGTAGACCAGATTCTTGGAAGTGCAAGTGAAGTGTAGCTTCACCTGGAAGGTGTCTTTACCTCAAGGCGGTTGGAATATAAAAGCAGCAATGTGCTTCTGAGGCTTTATAAGGCTCTAGTTAGGCCCCATTTAGAATACTGTGTCCAGTTTTGGGCCCCACACCTCAGGAAGGACATACTAGCCCTCGAGCGCGTCCAGCAGAGATTCACACGGATGATCCCTGGAATGGTAGGTTTAGCGTATGATGAACGGCTAAGGATCCTGGGATTGTACTCATTAGAGTTTAGAAGGTTGAGGGGAGATCTAATAGAAACTTACAAGATAATGTATGGTTTAGAAGGGGTGGACGCTAGGAAGTTGTTTCCGTTAGGCGGGGAGACTAGGACCCGTGGGCACAGCCTTAAAATTAGAGGGGATAAATTTAATACTGAAATGAGACGACATTTCTTCAGCCAGAGAGTGGTGGGCTTGTGGAGTTCATTGCCGCAGAGTGCAGTGGAGGCCGGGACGTTGGATGCCTTCAAGGCAGAGATCGACAAATTCTTGATCTCAAAAGGAATCAAGGGCTATGGGGAGAGTGCAGGGAAGTGGTGTTGAAATGCCCATCAGCCATGATTTAAATGGCAGAGTGGACTTGATGGGCCGAATGGCCTTACTTCCACTCCTATGTCTTATGGTCTTATGGTCGTGGATACTGTGGAGGGAGGAGGTAAATGGGCAGGTGTTGCACCTTCGCCGGTTATAGGGGAAGGTGCTGTAGGGCTGTGGGGAGATGTTGGGGGTGAAGGAGGTATGGACCAGGGTGTCCTAGAGGGAATAGTCTCAGAGGAAGGGGGGCAAGGGAGGGGAGGGGAATATGTGTCTGGTAGTGGCATCTTGCTAGAAGTGGCAGAAATGGTGTCTAATGATCTTCTGCTTGTGGATGCTGGTGGGTTGGTAGGTGAAGATAAGGGGAACACTATCGCTGTTGTGGGAGGGAAGAGAAGGGGTGAGGGCAGAAGTGCAGGAGATGGGTTGGACCTGATTGACGGCCCTGTTCACAACAGAGCTGGGGAATCCTCGGTTGAGGAAGGATGTGGACATTTCGGAAGCTCCCTTGTCGAAGTTGGCCTCAACTGAACATATGCGACGGAGACAGAGGAACTGAGAGAATGGGATGGAGTCTTTACAGGAAGTGGGGTGTGAGGATGTATAATCCAGGTAGCTGTGGGAGTCGGGAGGTTTGTAATGGATATTAGTGGGCAGCCTATCCCCAGAAATGGAAACAGTAATGTTAAGGAAGGGAAGGGAGGAGTCAGAGATAGACCAGGTGAAAGTGAGGGCAGGGTGGAAATTGGAGGCGAAATTGATGATGTTTTCCAATTCCAGACAAGAGAGGGAAGCAGCACTGATGATATCATCTATGTATTGGACAAAGAGTTGTGGGTGGGGTCCGGAATAGGACTGGAACAAGAAATGTTCCACGTACCCCATGTAGAGATAGGCATAACTAGGGGCCATGCGGGTACCCATGGCAACCCCTCTTACCTGAAGAAAATGAGAGGAGTTGAAAGAGAAGTTGTTGAGAGTGAGGGCAAGCTTGGCCAAGCGGAGGACAGTGGTGGTGGGTGGGGATAGTTCGGGTCTTTGCTCCAGGAAGAAGCGGAGAGCCCTAAGGCCCTCCTGGTGGGGAATGGATGTGTAAAGGGATTGCACATACATGGTAAAGAGGAGGTGGCTGGAGTCACCTAGACTCTTAATTCCAGATGTTTATTGAATTTAAATTCTGGCAGGAATTGACCTCAGGTCCCCAGAATGTTATCTGGGTTCTGGATTAACAGCCCAGCGATAATACTACTAGATTTTTGCCTAACCAAATTAAGTTTATAGACTTTGAATCTCTATAACTACTGTCTGAGACAACAACTTTGACTAAAGCAATTTATTTTTTTCTCTGCTGTGCAACAAAGAAAACATTTGTAAGCTTCCTTCCACTGTTAGGCCCACCTACCAGGCCTAAACTGTTGGATGCACAAGGCCTGTTTGCAGCTACGTAACATTTCTCCACTCAGGAATGAATGTGGAGGCCTGGAAATGCTGTTTATTGAGGACTAGAGGGGCATTGCTCCTTATTGTGTAGCCACCTGTAATGGCTCCAACAAAAGCAGAAAAGACTTTGAATTGAGGATCTGTGCTTCCTGTAAAGTCAATGGGACTTTAATCATCAAAGCCATCAAGAATGGTTACTGGTGTTTGATGTTTCCACAGGTTCCTCACCAACTTCTACAGATGCACCATTGAAAGCATACTGTCCAGGTGCACAATGGCCTGGTATGGCACGGAACTATAAGAACATACAGACGGTGTTGTGCATAGCCTAGACCATCACAGAACCAACCTTCCATCCACAGACACCATTTACATGTCTCAGTACCATGGAAAGGCTGCCAACTTCACCAAAGACCTCTGCCACCTGGTAATGCTCGCCTACAACCTCTTCCATCAGGCAGAAGTTACAGAAGCTTAAACACAAGTACCAGCTGGCTCAAGAACAGCTTCTTCCCTGCTGTTATTAGATTAATGAGCAGATTCTGTAACTTCAAATCGTGCTGATCTTGTTATTGGTGATCTTGCCCCCTGTGTGTCCCGTGTGATGTAACTTGTATGTCTCACGCTGTCCAAGTTCTTTTCACCCTAATATCTGTATGTCAGTGTTTCCTATGATCTGCTTGTACTCACAAACAAATTTTTTCACAGTACTTAGGTGCACATGACAATAAATGAACTGAAATCAAAGCAAATCAAACTGAATATCTAATAGATTCTATCAGTAAAATAAACCATGTATGTTGCATAGAAATAGTTTATTTTCAAGTATATAGTGGACAGAAAAAAATGTGTAATATGGTCCATTAAATTATTTAACCTTAATGATCTCTGTTTAAAACTACATCAGAAAATAATCAAGTGCCTATATTTATCAAGACTTAAGTAGCATTTTAGAAATCTAAATTGATTTTTGAAATGATCCTGTCTGAATCCTGGATAATTATGCACATTTAGCATTTTTTACATGAAATAATTGAGATAACGGATTAGTTATTCTTCCGATGCATTGTCTATTATTGTGAAAGCTGTAACAGTTACATCTATCGAACTGAAACAAGCCCTTCCTTAACATAATTCATCTCAAATGATGAGAGATAGCAGGAACTGCAGATGCTGGAGAATCTGTGATAACAAGGTGTCGAGCTGGATGAACACAGCAGGCCGAGCAGCATCAGAGGAGCAGGAAGGCTGACGTTTCGGGCCTAGACCCTTCTACCATTTTGCATGATATTAGCTTTTTCTTCCTGTTCTGAATGTCTCTGTGTAAAGTCAGGTAGACACTGGACATCAACAAGAAATGATTAATGTTAAAATGTCACTGGCAAGCAAACTAAAAGTTCCATGCGTTTTCCCCTCCTGATTGCAGGGTCATACTCCTCCATTTAGAGGCAGAGTGAAACAACTAAAGTAAGCATGAAGGAAGCTGGAGATAATGAGCCTGTTAGAACGAAAATCTTAGAAAAACACAACCATTACAAAATCAAGTGTTCTGGATTGAATGAATGCATTCTCATCATTATAAAATAAATCAGAAATTAGAAACCACTTGTTACTTTGTTGGTAAGACAAGAAGCTCTGGGACACACTTGATGTCATTGTCAATATCCTCCTGCACGCCAGCACACAGAAAAATGCATGAATGTGGATGCATATAATTTACCACTTGTAGAGGTTCAAAGCCTGTGAGCTCATACAATCACTGATTTGACAGGCAATGCTGGAGCCTGAACTTTTTCCAAACTCAGCATAAGTCAGGTGTAATTCTGAATTAAGTGCTGAGGCGGCAACATTTACTTTTTGGCATTTACACTACTTTTGGTTGGGGGCATATTACATCTGGCAAGGATCGAAATTGAGGGGACAATGTTAAATGGCGCTGACATACCTGAAGGCTCCTTTTCATGGTTGGAATACGGTATTCCCCATAGCCGACCTACTAGCCATTTTCTCCATAAATTCCAATGATCCCTTCAAAAACTGACATCTGTAGGCTTATGTATGTGGTGTGGTGGAAAACACAAGAGGCAGATGCTTCAGAGGCAAAGAAAACTCTGATTTTCTTGATCAAACAAGCAAAATTTAAATTACTTACTGAAAACAAGAAAGTGAATATCAAAAACCTGCCTATCTCTGACTGATAACAAAGTGTGAAGCTGGATGAACACAGCAGGTCAAGCAGCATCTCAGGAGCACAAAAGCTGACGTTTAGGGCCTAGACCCTTCATCTCTGAGATGAAGGGTCTAGACCCGCAACGTCAGCTTTTGTGCTCCTGAGATGCTGCTCGACCTGCTGTGTTCATCCAGCTTCACACTTTGTTATCTTGGATTCTCCAGCATCTGCAGTTCCCATTATCACTATCTCTGACTGAGTCCTGTCTCCCAGTTAACTGACCCCCAGTTAAGGCTTTCAGCTAAGACTTGATACAAGGGGGAAATGGATACAGTCGGTGGCTGTTACTTACGTGAACAGAAGAGAGAAAGAGAGAGAGAGGGAACCCGCTGACAGGAGTCCTATTCCACTTCCCTCCCTCAGAGATGGCCTACACTGTTAGCCCTCCTGAACACCACCTTCCCCTATCTCAGACTAGTCAGGCTGGGTTAGAGGGTCTCAATGATTAGGCTCACTCCGGTGTGAAAATGCAATTTTGACGGGCTCTTGCCCTTAGTCGCTTGCCGTAGCTGGGACTCCACAAAGGGCCGTTTGTACCGGTTATTGTCAGACTAGTGGTGTCCGCTGATGCAGTTAGACACAGACCAGTGAGTACCTTGGGTTTTCTTTCTTTCCTGGTGGTCCTTGCAAGCGGGTTGTTCTCTTGGATGGTGGTGGATGTTGCTGGCTTTGCCCGCTTGGTGTCTTGTGTCTCTGGAAGCCTTCGGTTGCCTCTGGACATCGAGTGGAGGTTTGTGGTTAGTCATTGGTATTCAGTGGTTGCAAGGGCTGCTTTCCTCTGTGAGCGGGGCCTATTTCCTGCTCGGACGCTTGAGCTCTCCTCGTAGAACCCACCTCAGAGCACACACTGTGTTGGAGTCGGGGAAAATCGCTGGTAGTGCGGTGCTGGTGTCACTCTCTCCTTGTCTTCCTTCTCTTCTCTCTCTTAACTTCTTCCTTCCCTTCTCTTCCTTGCTGGGCTCAGGGTCTCCAGTTATACCCAGCTATTGGCCCCCTTATCTCCCACTAAACCTGTTGAGCTATTGTTCCTCCTCTTGGAGCTGAATGGTCTTCCTGATCACTGGGGAAAGTGTGAACTGGCTTTTCAATTGAGGTGAATGGTTTCAATGGTTTTGGAATGCCCAGCATTTCTGTTAGATGGGTATTCCTTCAGGTTTGAATAATGTTGTGAATGTCTTTATATCCATAGGTGGAACAGGTTTGCATGTAGCACAAAGGTGTGGAATGTTCAGTATTTCTGTGCCTGAACACTGGCTGGAAAATTAAATGGATTTGTACCTCTGTAGGTTCCAGAAGGTCTGAAATTGTTGAAGTTGCTTGTATCCTGCAGTTTGGCTTCCATTGTTTAAGCTGGGGCATGAATGGGCTCTCCCTTTTAGTTTCTGCAAGCTAACTCCTGTTCTGAGGAAGGGTCACCAGACCCGAAACGTTAGCTCTGTTTTTCACTTCACAGATGCTGCCAGACCTGCTGAGCTTCTTCAACAGAGATAATGGGAACTAGATGCTGGAGAATCCAAGATAACTAAGTGTGGGGCTGGATGAACACAGCAGGCCAAGCAGCATCTTAGGAGCACAAAAGCTAGGCCTGAAACGTCAGCTTTTGTGCTCCTAAGATGCTGCTTGGCCTGCTGTGTTCATCCAGCCCCACACTTTGTTATCTGATCTTCTTCAACAACTTTGTCTTTGTTCCTATTCCAGGCATCTGGCCCTGGGCTTACATATTACTCAGTCTGTCCCAGCCAGCCTTTTCCTGGTTCAGTTGCAGCCCATGGTTTCTGGAGTCCCAGAAGTTCAGTGAATTTAATTCAATGTAATTTCCACAACTTCTGCCTTCAGAGGTTTTAAGACGAGAGTATGTCCATAAACTGATGGGGATTTTTGCCCCACCTTACACAGGGAACCATGTTATGTTTTAATAAGGCTGCTGAATGTTTCAGATAGGAATGCTAATGCCCTTCCTGAGACTTGCTTGAAAATTTATAGAACCGTTTGTTTCATTTTCAAAAACCTGTCACCTAGCTTTCAGCATGAAGGTCGTAGTTTTAAATTATCACCAGGCTTCCAAATTCCAATGCGCAAACTTTGAGTTTATTCACATCATTAATTTAGTTTATAGATCCTCCTTGTTAGTTAGTAACATTCTTTACAATTCTTTCAGTTGCTGTGAGGATGTTCTAAAGCAAAAACTATCTTGTTAAAGTTTCAATGGATTTTCTTTTGGAAATCGGCTATCAGATACGTCAAAGTGAATAGGTTGTGCAGATTCTGAAAAATAAGCCTGAGTTCTACTCTGTATGAAACTCCACATTTGCACAATTAACTGTGCAGTTATAACTGAGCTCAAACCATTGTCAATTGTAAATTCTATTACATCAAAACTAAATCGCGTACATGCTGGAGTATTTTTTTACAGGCTGAATTATTTTTTTACATGCTGAATTATTTGTTGTGCGCTAGCCATTCAAATACAGATATCTTTAGCTGCATTTGTTTGGCTGAATACCTCAGAAAATCACTGCCATTGGGTACAATCTTTCGGGAGTCTGATTGATGTGAGCTATGTGTAGGGATGAGCCGTAGAATCAGGTGAGACTTTTTTTCCCAAAGTTGAAATGTCTAAAACTAGGGGGCATGTGAGGGGTGTGGAGGAAATTCAAAGGAGACGTGAGGGGTAATGTTTTTTAGACACAGAGAATGATAGCGCATGGAAAGTGGTGGTGAAGGCAGAAACAACAGGGGCATTTCAGGCATTTTCAGACAAGACAACGAATATGCATGGAAAGGAGAGATATAGTCCAAGGGCAGGTAGAAGGGATTAGTTTAATTTGGCATCATGTTCGGCACAACATTGTGGGCTGAATGGCCTGTTCCTGTGCTGTACTGTTCTATGTTCCATGTTCTATGAGAAGTCCTCCAGTGAGGTCCATCTCCGTATCAGAAGGATCTCACTCCATCTTTTTATATCTTATACAAGCAGGATGACAAAACTGAATTAAACTCGTTAAATGTCTTATTGATGGCCCAACTTTCCTCATCAATGATAATGAAATGTGAGGCTGGATGAACACAGCAGGCCCAGCAGCATCTCAGGAGCACAAAAGCTGATGTTTCGGGCCTAGACTCTTCATCAGAGATGCTGCTGGGCCTGCTGTGTTCATCCAGCCTCACATTTCATTATCTTGGATTCTCCAGTATCTGCAGTTCCCATTATCACTGATACACTTTCCTCATCAATGTTCAGTTTTCTACCTGACTAAACTTGCTAAACAAGCTAAATGCCTAGAAAACTCAAAATGGAAGTTGCAGTGCATACTTGGTGACTCCACTTTGTTGCTTACTCCCAAAGGGCCTCTACATTGGATTGTTGTCACCAAAATCTCAAGGGACACTCCATGAGCACAGGCCATACAGATCCCACATACATACTCATTGGCATCTGATGTGTGCCACACTCTTAAAAACCATCATGGCCCATCTCTGATCTACTGACAGGACATTTCTGTACTTTATTGCTCCTCCTTAGGTTGCCCTGGTAACTCTTATTGTAACGCTGCAGCAAGGACACTGTGTGCTCAGGGACACACACGCAGCCCAGAGACTGGACTAGGCTGTATGTCCGGCCTATTCCTTTACTCACTCTGAACCTACTAGAAGCCTGCAGCATCCCTACTTTGCCTCTCCCCCGGCCCTTAGAAGTTCAAGGAAAGTCAACTTGCCTCTGAGAGGAAGGCCCTTAGTGTGTCTGGCCCATCCAGACATAAGAGTTGGGTCACCCTACCAAAATCAGACCCAGACTACATCAGAGCACATTCCCCTGCCCAGTTGTGCAACTAAGGGTGGATTTAGATCTAGTGAGAGCCTCCCAGATAAATTTTGAGTAGGGGGAGAAATGTGTATAGCACCTTTAGTTGACTGAAGTATGAAGATCCCTGTATTTTGGACATCATGGTGCACAAGTGTGTAACTACCAAACAGTTCAGAGATAGTAGGAACTGCAGATGCTGCAGAATCTGAGATAACAAGGTGTGGAGCTGGATGAACACAGCAGGCCAAGCAGCATCAGAGAAGCAGGAAAGCTTCCAGTTGTCCAGTTATGGTTATGTCAGCGAGGTGTCACCTGTAGAAGTGGTCAATGCTATAGAATGGCCAGGGTTAGGCACCCTACAGAGCTGTGTGAGACAACTTTCAGAGGCAAACTTATGGTGTATTAAGTTTTGTTGGTAGAGGGATTGAGTTCTGGAGCCTTGATGTTGTGCTGCAACTGTACAAAATGCTAGTGCAGCCTCATTTGAAATATTGCGTGCAGTTCTGGTCACCCCATTACAGGAAGGATGCGGAAGCATTGGAAAAGGTGCAGACGAGATTTACCAGGATGTTGCCTGGTCTGGAGCGCAGGCCCTGTGAAGAAAGGCTGAGGGACTTGGGTCTGTTCTCATTTGAGAGAAGAGGCTAAGAGGGGATTTAATAGAGACATACAAGATGATCAGAGGATTAGATAGGGTGGACAGTGAGAGTCTTTTTCCGAGGATGATGACATCAGCTTGTATGAGGGAGCATAGCTACAAATTGAGGGGTGATAGATTTAAGACAGATGTCAGAGGCAGGTTCTTTACTCCGAGAGTGGTAAGGGCGTGGAATGCCCCATCTGCCAGTGTTGTTAACTCAGCCACATTAGGGGAATTTAAACAGTCCTTGGATAAGCGTATGGATGATGACGGGATAGTGTAGGGGGATGGGCTTCGATTAGTTTACAGGTCGGCACAACATTGAGGGCCGAAGGGCCTGTTCTGCGCTGTATTGTTCTATGCTCTATGTTCTAAGACACCTATGTTATTTGGGTTTTAAAAGCCCTATGAATAGTAGGTACGGCAGCTCCTCTCCTAGTTCCCATCATGTCAACAGAATTCCACTACTCCCCAGCCAAGCTGTCTATTTGTACCTATACCTGCCCACCACCGATAATAACAGCCACCATATAAACTGGAGTTCAACCTGTTCCAGCCCTTGTTCCCTCTCCCACAAATGCCTCTGTTTTCCCTGCCAGCCTCACCTCCCCAGTCCTTTTTGGCAGTGACTTTTTGCAACCTCCTGAATGATCAACTCAAACCCCCAAGTGTTTGCCCCAGCCCTCTGAACAATTTCAACAAGATGGCCCTAGACATGACTGCCCAGACCCCTATCCACTGCCTTTGTAGTACCCTGACTGATGAGATGTGGTTCCTCTGACTGTTGCTGCTTTCCCTACAGGACTGACTGCACCCTACTGCTCAGACTGAAGTCAGGTAGATCACCTGACTGCGGCCAAGCCCCTGGATGGTGTGTGGTTTGTGCCCATGATCGATGAGATCACTTCACCTTTGGCTCACACCCACTTTCTGTCATGGCCATTAGGTTAAATAACTGTGCAGTGTGTTTTTGGGACACAGGCAGCTGAGATATAGTGTGGGTGTGACATTGAAGTCTCGGTATATATACTGGGGACCTCCCCAACCCCTCCTGACAGGTCCCTATCGACAAGCAACCTTCCTGTGTGCCTGCAGAATACAACGTGTCAATACAACAGGACCGGTAGGGCTTTGGCTGCATTGGAAGCACCAACGTGTTAATATGGCAAAACAAGGCAAAGCAGCACTGCTGCGAGCATGCATTCAGGTGCTGAGGCAGCAACTGAGCCACACTAAGAGACAGCCTGGTCCCATCCATGAGTGGGCTCCCTGTCCCTGGGCGCAAAGTATCCTTGCAGCAGCATTTCAACATTAGCTGCTGGTGCACCCTGCAATGCAATGCCTGTGCTTCCTAAACAACCTACAAGTGGACCAGAGAGGTGGCATGATGGCCACGGAGGGTGGCAAATGTCAGATGCTGTGGGAAATGGGTGCATTTGGCTGGTGGCCATGTATCGCTCCTCGAGATGCTGTTAGCTGCTGAGGCTGGTCGCATTCTGGAATGACCTGTAGTCACCAGCTCCTCACACTGAATTCCATGTCAAGAATTTATGACATCTAGCATGGTCAGTGTGTGTTCGGTAAGATAAGGAGCTGATTGTTCATGAGGTGGGCTAAAGTGTCAACAAGGAACTTAATAAGCTGTAATTGCTTCAGCTGGCAACTCACCACTGCCTCGTGAGAAATGCACCTCGCTGCTTGGCAAATGCATCAAAGATGGCATCAGATTCTCTTCTCATTGAGATAATTTTTCAGCCTTCTTGTGCATTTCTGTCAGAAATCTTGTCATAGTCCACAGGCTCCTGCAAGATTCTGCCACTGGTTCTTAGTAAAGATGGGCCAATCATAATACTATCTAAAGTTTTTTGGATTATTACAATTTATTTGGAGTGATTATTGCTGAAGTAGACAATGTTATTTTTATGGTAGTACTGGATATTGGTTCTCCTTCTCATGCCCTTTCAAGATGTTTGAATAGCATGTGGCATTGTAATCCCACTGGAACATGTGGGATCATTAGGCTGGAAATTTCTTCACCATTTGTTTAGTTTGGCTGCCTGTTCTAAGTAACTCTTGAGAAAATAATTCATTTCATGATGCTAAAATACACACACCAATATTTATGATTCCCAGCTGCAGCGCATTCTCTCTGCCCTATTGACAAGTCAGTAACCAGACCATTGAAGCTCAACTTCATGTTTGTAGTGGGGTAAATCAAGTCTAAAAGGCAGTCTCATCAGAATGGTAATGCACAAATTGCACTTGGTTTTTATTTAGGCTGTATGATTGTTTATGGCCCAAGTTTAGGTTTGCAACATGTGCACAGAACAAAACAGAACTGAAAATGGAAAATACCATGTTGTGAAATTTTAAAGGACGTGGACAATTAGAGCAAATTAAACGTTGAGCTAACATTTCTTTAAATCTTCAGAAACAAACACTCAAAAGACATTTTTGCTGAACGGTGATCATTCTTAATGCCAATCATAGAGAGGGTGAACTAAGCGACAATCCATGTTCAAAGACAAATTCCTGAACATAGACTCCCAAGTATTGAGAAAGGGTGCATAGAGGTCCAAATCCAAATTCGGGAAAATTTTTTGAAGAAGCACTGTAAAGGACTTTGAATATAGATTTTGGAAAAAAAATCAAAGTATTGATTAAGAAGTATGAAGAATTTCTAAAATTATATAATAGAAGTTCCTTAATCAGTTCATTTCCAGCATGATACAGATCAAGTTAGTACTGGATGTAGTTCTGGAAAATAAAATTGGGCAAATGAAGTGATTTTCATTGGAGGAATGCTTAAAAGGAGATCCTGAATGTTCTTCGGTCCGCCTACCCCTCTCTCCCTATTTATTCCAGTTCCCTCTCCCCATCCCCCTCTCTGATGAAGGGTCTAGGCCCGAAGCGTCAGCTTTTGTGCTCCTGAGATGCTGCTTGGCCTGCTGTGTTCATCCAGCCTCACATTTTATTATCTTGGAATTCTCCAGCATCTGCAGTTCCCATTATCTCCTGAATGCCCATATGTCTTCTTCTCACCCTTGAAAACTGTGCTTACATCTCATGTACTGGAGCTCCCTCTTTAGGCCCTTCAATTTCTTGGTCATCTTCTTCTGCTTTAAGGCCTTCTATAAAAGCCTTTGATCCAGTCTTCTTATTCTACTCCTTCTGAATTGCCTGGGTCTAGGCTGATAATTTTGCCTTAAGGCTGATACAACAAAGAGAGTAACAAGGCCAGTTGGGTGAATGGAAAATGGATCTATAATGTTTGTACATTCAATATTGATTCACTGATGCTAATATGACACAGCATTAAGATACAGAAAATTCTCATTTAGAACTTACCGGAATGACAGGCCCTAAACACTCAAGAAGATTCTTTGTGTACAGTATTAAAACAGTTATGGAATTTATCCATATGATAATGTTTATACTTGCCACATGTGTATAACGCAGTAGTATTTGACGGCTTGTACTCTTAACTACATTGTGTGAATTTATTATTAACTTGATAGTATGAGTTTTTAATAAAAGACTTCATTCAGTATTCTTATTATGAGTATTTTTGATTGAAACCCTTTTTCCACACCACAGTGAGTTGATGTAATGATTGAAGCAGATGCTAATTGCTTGCTCTGTACCTTCTATCAGCTGGGCAAAATTGACTTGTTCCTGTCGCTAATGGCACCTTTGTGAAGAAGACACCATATATATGAAAGTCACTGGCACAAGCAATGCATAATACTCTTCACTGTTGATGAAATAACCTCTCTCAGGCTCTCATGACATAGCTAAATGTGAAAGCAACAAAGCATCTTCAAGCAACAGGAGTGTAGTGCTAAGTTTAAAATTTTAAATCACACGTATAAACAATTAATGATGTGTTAAAAACTCAATATTCATTTGTAGTTTTGGCATTCCTAAAATATTAAGAATCAATTAACCTACACAATGTGAGACAACAGATGTCACCAATGCAAGTTACTTGTCTAGAATGATGAATGAGACAAAATACATTACTTGAAATTTAATTCTGGTGAAAAAATACAAATGCTGTTTTTTTGTGAATTTCAGAATCATTATTTTAATATTTTACTATACAGTTGAAACCATGAAAATGTAATTGTATGGATTGAATCATATATAGTAATATGCATGAGTAATACATGCTTAATCCATAATGAAAACTATAAATGTATGCTTCAGTTTTACATAATTTTAAGTTTAACTGAAATACGTAGAGTGAAAATAGCAGGAGAACACAGGCGAGAAATGGGATGACACAAGGCAGTAAAATGTGAGGCTGGATGAACACAGCAGGCCAAGCAGCATCCCAGGAGCACAAAAGCTGACGTTTCGGGCCTAGACCCTTCATCAGAGAGGGGGATGGGGGGAGGGAACTGGAATAAATAGGGAGAGAGGGGGAGGCGGACCGAAGATGGAGAGTAAAGAAGATAGGTGGAGAGAGTGTAGGTGGGGAGGTAGGGAGGGGATAGGTCAGTCCAGGGAAGACGGACAGGTCAAGGAGGTGGGATGAGGTTAGTAGGTAGCTGGGGGTGCGGCTTGGGGTGGGAGGAAGGGATGGGTGAGAGGAAGAACCGGTTAGGGAGGCAGAGACAGGTTGGACTGGTTTTGGGATGCAGTGGGTGGGGGGGAAGAGCTGGGCTGGTTGTGTGGTGCAGTGGGGGGAGGGGACGAACTGGGCTGGTTTAGGGATGCAGTAGGGGAAGGGGAGATTTTGAAACTGGTGAAGTCCACATTGATACCATATGGCTGCAGGGTTCCCAGGCGGAATATGAGTTGCTGTTCCTGCAACCTTCGGTTGGCATCATTGTGGCACTGCAGGAGGCCCATGATGGACATGTCATCAAGAGAATGGGAGGGGGAGTGGAAATGGTTTGCGACTGGGAGGTGCAGTTGTTTTTTGCGAACTGAGCGGAGGTGTTCTGCAAAGCGGTCCCCAAGCCTCCGCTTGGTTTCCCCAATGTAGAGGAAGCCGCACCGGGTACAGTGGATGCAGTATACCACATTGGCAGATGTGCAGGTGAACCTCTGCTTGATGTGGAATGTCATCTTGGGGCCTGGGATGGGGGTGAGGGAGGAGGTGTGGGGACAAGTGTAGCATTTCCTGCGGTTGCAGGGGAAGGTGCCGGGTGTGGTGGGGTTGGAGGGCAGTGTGGAGCGAACAAGGGAGTCACGGAGAGAGTGGTCTCTCCGGAAAGCAGACAGGGGAGGGGATGGAAAAATGTCTTGGGTGGTCCGCCGCATCTGCTCCCACGACAAGACATTCCACTCCCGCACATCCCAGATGTCCAAGTTCTTTAAGGACCGCAACTTTCCCCCCACGGTGATCGAGAACGCCTTTGACCGCGTCTCCTGCATTTCCCGCGACACATCCCTCACACCCCGCCCCCGCCACAACCGCCCCAAGAGGATCCCCCTCGTTCTCACACACCACCCTACCAACCTCCGGATACAACGCATTATCCTCCGACACTTCCGCCATTTACAATCCGACCCCACCACCCAAGACATTTTTCCATCCCCTCCCCTGTCTGCTTTCCAGAGAGACCACTCTCTCCGTGACTCCCTTGTTCGCTCCACACTGCCCTCCAACCCCACCACACCCGGCACCTTCCCCTGCAACCGCAGGAAATGCTACACTTGCCCCCACACCTCCTCCCTCACCCCCATCCCAGGCCCCAAGATGACATTCCACATCAAGCAGAGGTTCACCTGCACATCTGCCAATGTGGTATACTGCATCCACTGTACCCGGTGCGGCTTCCTCTACATTGGGGAAACCAAGCGGAGGCTTGGGGACCGCTTTGCAGAACACCTCCGCTCAGTTCGCAAAAAACAACTGCACCTCCCAGTCGCAAACCATTTCCACTCCCCCTCCCATTCTCTTGATGACATGTCCATCATGGGCCTCCTGCATTGCCACAATGATGCCACCCGAAGGTTGCAGGAACAGCAACTCATATTCCGCCTGGGAACCCTGCAGCCATATGGTATCAATGTGGACTTCACCAGTTTCAAAATCTCCCCTTCCCCTACTGCATCCCTCAACCAGCCCAGTTCGTCCCCTCCCCCCACTGCACCACACAACCAGCCCAGCTCTTCCCCCCCACCCACTGCATCCCAAAACCAGTCCAACCTGTCTCTGCCTCCCTAACCGGTTCTTCCTCTCACCCATCCCTTCCTCCCACCCCAAGCCGTACCCCCCGCTACCTACTAACCTCATCCCACCTCCTTGACCTGTCCGTCTTCCCTGGACTGACCTATCCCCTCCCTACCTACACTCTCTCCACCTATCTTCTTTACTCTCCATCTTCGGTCCGCCTCCCTCTCTCTCCCTATTTATTCCAGTTCCCTCCCCCCATCCCCCTCTCTGATGAAGGGTCTAGGCCCGAAACGTCAGCTTTTGTGCTCCTGGGATGCTGCTTGGCCTGCTGTGTTCATCCAGCCTCACATTTTATTATCTTGGAATCTCCAGCATCTGCAGTTCCCATTATCTCTGACACAAGGCAGGTTCCTTTTAAGGCAAAAAATTATGAAGTGATACATAATGGTAGAAAAACTGAGAAGAGGGAATAAAGACCAAATGGTTCAATTTTCAAGGGCATGCAGGAAAAGAGAGGTGGGTTGGGTACGCACATAAATCTTCTCAAATGACAGTTGAGAAAGTTTTTTTAAAAGAAATACCTTTAGGTGCTTTGTTATTGGAGGAATAAAATACAAAAGTGAAAGTAACTAGTAATAATCATAGGCTTGACTTCAGTTGAAGTATCATATGCAAATGTGTGTAAAGCACCTTAGTGAGGATGTTAAGGTCATAGGACTGATACCAAAGTCTGATGAAGGGTCTAGGCCTGAAACGTCAGCTTTTGTGCTCCTGAGATGCTGCTGGGCCTGCTGTGTTCATCCAGCCTCACATTTTATTATCTTGGATTCTCCAGCATCTGCAGTTCCCATTATCCTTGATATACCAGTATGGTTCCAGTGGTAGCAAAAACAGAAGTTGCTGGATAAGCTCAGCAGGTCTGGCAGCATTTGTGAAGAAAATTTGTGAAGAGTTAAAATTTTGAGTCTTGTGACACTTCCTCTAGTGGGGGCGGGGGGGGGGGGGGGTGCGGTTGGTGGTGGGGGTGGTGGTCTAGCAGACCTGAAATGTTAACTCTGACTTTTCTTCACGGATGTTGTCAGACCTGCTGAGTTTTTCCAGCAACTTCTGTTTTTGTTCCTGATTAACAGCATCTGCAGTTCTTTCGGTTTTGTATGGTTCCAATGGTGAATGACCTCAGTTATATGAAAGCATGAGTTATTTTCTGTACAGCAGAGAAGATCAGGAACAGATTTTATAAAAGTACTCAGAATCATAAATGTATTGATAGTGGAAATGAGAAGAATAAATATTTTTAGTGGCAGAACAAGAGAGGAGAAGAATTAATTGGACGGCTTACAAAGGGACCAGTACAGATAGCAGAATAGCCTCCTACCTGTGTCCTTCATTTCAGAAAAGAAAATTAGAGTATTAAAATGGACTCTGTGTTCTCTATGGTCCATTTTGTTGCTACTAATGAAGGCCAATTTCAATTGTAAAATCACTGACCTATCAATTCAATTGTCACGATTTCAACTCTGCAAAATAGATTTGAGTTGGTGGCTTGGAGGAGAATGTGGCTAATACCCAACATACGTATAAAAAGGGCTGCATTAGTGTGAAGAGGTGAGTGAAAAGAAAAGTCAGATTATGGTCTTAGATCTTTAGATTGTGACCCTGTGGTTCTGGACTTACCCTGGCCATTGGGAACATCCTTCATGCAGCTAACCTTTCCAGTCCTGTTAGAATTTAATGGGTTTCTATGAGAACTCCTGCCCACCACCTATTCTTCTGATCTCTGGATAATACAATCTGAACTGATTCAAACTTTCCTCATATGTCAGACCTGCTATCCCAGGAATCAGTCTGGTAAACCAGGTAAGGTTTACAATTACAAAGAATAGCACTTGGAAAATAGGAGGCCACATTATCCAGCTGTGAGTTGTTGTACAAGAAAGGCAAACACTGAGGATGACTGACTATATAAGATCAAGGTCAAAACTATCTTCAGCAGATGAACAATTCTTTTTCTGTGGAGTTCAAACAGGACAGATACAGTAAGGGCTAAAGTCAAAATAGGAATTTTTCAAACTCTCACTGGGAGATCTATTTTATTTGTTCCAGTCATTGGAACGGCTGAATAGGTCACTTGTTATTGCTTTTTCCTATTTTCATGTTCATGTATTTTCTGTACTTTTCTGACTTTTAAAGAAAAAGCCATTTCAGTTAACCATTTGTAATTTAGTTTCATTCTGGAGAAGCTCATCATAAATTTATGCCTTTCCTTGGCAAAACTAAGTTGCACATAAATTCTCCAGATCTTTGTGAGGGATAGTGAGTCTGTTTGACGTGACACTCATTGATATGTGGACATTTCTATTAAAACAAATAAAATGCACAATTTCCATCTAAATTGTTCAGAATCTAGGTGGCCTTTAATAACGCACAGATAAGTAAGTACTCTGTATTCTATGGGAAAAATAATGTTCTTCATACACAGTTTGCATTTATCACTGCTGATCATGTCACCAATTGTGCATCATATTTCCATATAGCAAATGTCAGTGTGCAGTTAAATTTCATTTATGAAAATTTAGCAAAACAGCATAATATTTTGAACCTAAAGAGATAGAATTATCCTTTGAACTGTCAAGTTCTGTTACAGTGTCATTTAATAAATCTTTAACTGAATTATTTTAAAATTCAAAACTGGATATCATAACCATGATGCAGGTAGATAAGGTAGCTTAAGATTCTGACCTTCTCAAATGTGACTCTTGGATTTGTTTGAGGAAATGTTGGAAAATCTGGGTTCAATGTGTTCCAAAATATTGGAAACCCCCACTATGAAGTCTGTTGTTAGGAAAAATATAAAGCATAAAATTAGTAGTGAATAACTAACAACCTTTGCAAAGGGTATTAATAATCCAGTAGTGTCGGAATTTGCCAAGGTTTTTAGACAGCTACTTAAACCATAACATTCCATCCAGAAAGACAAGGGCAGCAGATACACCGCAACTTGCAACACAGTGTGGAGCCGGAGGGACACAGCAGGTCAGGCAGCATCAGAAGAGCGGGAAAGTAGATGTTTCAGTTTAACACCCTTCATCCGACTCAAGTATCTGCAGTTCCTGCTACCTCCCATTGCCACTTGCAAGTTCTTCTCCAACATAGTTCCACTTGGACTTGGAAATATATCATCATACCTTCGTTATCATTAGGTCAAAATCCCGGAGATCCCTCTCTGATGCATTGTGTGACTATCTACAGCACATGGAGTTCAGTGGTTCAAGAATGCAGCTCCCTAACACCTTCTCCAGTGGTAATTAGGGACAGGCAATAAAGGCTGGCCAGCTGGTGACGCCCACTACCCACAAATGAACAAACTTACAAACCAATACCTGAGATTACGTTGTGTGAACCATGAGTGAAAGTTTACTATAAATGGGTAAGAACATCAATTACAATGAACAAAGGAACTGTGTAGGAATTTATCATTTTCATGCTAGTATTTACATTTTTGAGGTAAGTTTATGGTCACAGATACAATAATATTAATGAAGGCTTTCAC
This sequence comes from Stegostoma tigrinum, assembly GCF_030684315.1. NCBI lineage: Eukaryota > Metazoa > Chordata > Chondrichthyes > Orectolobiformes > Stegostomatidae > Stegostoma > Stegostoma tigrinum. The sequence goes on from NC_081357.1 coordinate 126,798,562, forward strand.
TTTATCAAAGGTCTACTTTAATAAACCATGAATGTTAAAAGTGGGGCATGCTAGCTCAGCTGGTGAGATGGCTATCAGTGAATCAGAATAATGCCAACTCAATAAGATTCACTTCTTGTTCCAACTGAGGGAGACTCAAGGTCTGTCTTCTTATCTACCTTTGGTAGAAAAAATAGGGTATTTATCCATGGTTCAACGAACAGTTGCAAAGTATTTGCCTTCACATGGGGAACTGAAGAAGCATAAACTTTGAATGAGACTTTGAATGACTGGACCATTAAAAAACTGTTTGTTATAATATGCTTCCACTGTTTTTCACAGCTCTAATTTAAATAGTAGTTTGATTTGATTTATGCTGTCATGGGGATGTACAGTAAGAAGTGTTGTCTTCTGTGCTTTTCAGGCAGACTGTACCACACAAGTGCATCAGGGTAACAGAACAGAGTGCAGGATACAGTGTAACAACTACTGAGAAGGCACAGAGAGAGATCAGCATTAACATTAAAGACATCCATTCAAAATATCTGCAATTAAGTATCTGATGATGACCATGAATCCATTGTTGATTGTTGGAAAACCCTTCTGGTTCATTAATGTCCTTTGGGGAAGGAAACTGCCTTCCTTACCTGGTCTGGGCCTACACGTGACTCCAGACCCACAGCAATGTGGTTGACTCTGAACTGCCCTCTGGGCAATAAATGCTGCCTAGCCAGCGACGGCTCATCTCATTAATGAATTTTTAAAAAAGTCTGATAGCAGCAAGGAAGAAGCTGTTCTTGAATCTGTTCATATATGTGTTCAAACTTATGTCTTCTGCCCGACAGAAGAGGGTGGAAGAGAGTATAACCAGTGGCGAGGAGCCTTTGATTAATGTTAATTGCTTTTCTGATGCAGTGGGAAGTATAGATGAAGCCAATGGATGGAAGGCCGATTTGTGAGATAGACTGGAATGTGTTCACAACTCTCTAGTTTCTTGTACTCTTGGGAAGAATGGTTGCCATACCACACCTGTGATGCATCAGATAGGATGCTTTCTATGGTGCATCTATAAAATTTCAAAAGAAAACTTTTTGGAAAACAATAGTTTAAATTTTGAAGTTATCAAGCTTAAATGGGATTTAATAAGGCTCTCAGTGAAAGAGTAGCTTAGTTAAGAACCTCTTGAAACTAAATCCTCATTAAATGAGCCTATTAAACCTTTATTCTTAGTCACATTTAAAAACTCAGCTAACAAATTCAATTTGACCTGGGACAGAGAACATGCAATTGTTGAGTAAGAAAATTTTTGTATATTTTGTACACTTTTAATTTAGTTGTTAGCTTGCATTAAAGTGAAATCTAATGAATAGCCAGATGGAAAAGTTTAAGTTTATTCAAGATATCAGAGATTTGTTTAGGGAAAACCATGGCTGAGTCACTTGCTGGAGTTTTTGAAAGGGGATCACAGAGTTGATGAGGTGATGAATGTTTCTATGGCTACAAGGATTTCCAGAAGGTGTTTGTTACAGTGCCACACAACAGAATTATGAGGAAAGATATAGGTCATGCAATAAAAGGAGCAATAGCAACATGGCTGCAAAATTGGATGGGAGATAAGAAATAGAAATAAGTAGTTAAATGGGAATTTTTCAGGCTGGAGCAAATTTTCTAATGGAGTTTTCTCAGGGGGTGGTATTGAAACCCTTGTTGCTCCTAATGTATGCCTGAGACCTTGTTGTGCAGGGGACAATTTTGAAGTTTTCTAAGCTGTGAGAAAAGGACATTGACAATTTTTAAGAGTGACATGTAGGAAGCAGAAGAAGTTTCATGTAGAGAAGTGTGAGGTGGTGTATTTTGTGACAAAGAACATGAAGAGATGATACAAAGTGTGCTACTTTACACACTATGCAGGAAAAAAAACCTGAGTATATTGGTATAAAGCAGATCGTGACCCCCTCTGAGAAACCAAAACCACGAAAGAGAAACACCTTGCCTTGTAATCCGTAAAAGGAGTGTGAAAAATAGTGTAACCTGCCTTTCAGAAACTTCTAATGGTTAAATAAAATAAATCCCTGACATTCACCTTACAGTCAACAAGTAACAATGTATTTATCTAACTTCAACATTGAACAAATCAACTGCACTATTGACAAACTGAATAAACCCCTTCTTACTACTTACTATTCCCAAATAAAACAATTCTAATGGTATGCCATTCCAATAAATAAAAGTCCCACTTACATAAAGTAAAAAAGAAAGATAAAATTTAGCCTCTCAAAGTTACAGCTAGGAATGCGTGTCTTCTGGAATGCTCTGTGCCGTCTCCTTTGAATGTTCTGTCAGGAATGCAGTGTCCGTCAATTCTTCTGTCAGGAATAGTAACTAATTGTGCCGTAGGTACGTTTGTTCTTTAGATGGAGCTTTCTCTAAGATTTAGAGAAGACTGTGGGAGGCAGCAATTCTCTTTAGAGAGCTGTTAACTCTTGTAGATGGCAGTTAGTTCTCCTATCTTTGTCCAACTTCCCTCTTCTTTTATACCCTTGATGATCTATCTTTTTTTTACACTATCATTGGTCCCACGTTGTCAAAACCATCAGATTTAAATTTAACGGTTTTTGGTATCCAAGTGCCTGGTTCAAAATGATTGGCTAAATTCAAAACTTGTTTTCTTGGTAAACACTGCTGCTGGCATGCCTTTTGATTCAAAGGTTTCAATTCAGGCGCTCTCTGTGTACTTGCAAACTTTCAAGCTGCTGCTCACAGGCATCTGTTCTAAATCTCTAAGCATAGAAAAACACATTATCTTTTTAAAGGGACCATACAATGCTTTCCCCCTAGCATTGTACAAACACCAAATTCTAACTTCCTGCCATCCAACCCATAAGTACTCTACCCAACTTCACAATAATATATGTACGTAAGTCATTAAAGGTGGTAAAACAAGTAGACAGTAATGTTAATAAGGGCATGGAGATAAGAAGCACTCAGATTATGCTGAAACCATATAGCACACTTGTTGGATCTCAGCTGGGGTATCGTGTATAGCTCTGGGTGCAACACTGTAGAAAGGGTCGAAGGCATTAGAGAGACTGCAGAAGAGACTGGTTTCAGAGATGAGAAATTTCAATTCTGAGGAGAGATTGGAGAAATTGGGACTGTTTTCCTTTGAAGAGGTCTCTGAGGAGATTTGATAAAATTTTCAAAATCATGATGGAGCTTGACAGAGAGGATAGCAAGAAACTGTTCATACTGGCAAGCAGATTGAGAATCAAAGTTTTGTAAAAGAAGCAAGTGAGAAGTGAGAAAATATGCTTTTACACAGCAGAGTTAAAGTATGGAATGCACTTCCTGGAAGTACACTGGAGGAAGGTTCAACTGAGGCATTTAGAGGGGACTGGATGATTACTTTAATGGAAAGAGTGTGCAGGGTTATGTGAAAATGCAGGAGATTGGCACTGAGTTAAAATGCCCAGTGCAGACAAGGTATGCTAAATGGCTAACCTCTGTGCTGTAATGCTTCAGTGATGCAGATTAAATTTTATAGTTGATAGCCTTCAGCAGGGTTTTGTCAAGGCTTCCAGTGAAACAGGAAATAGATTCTGAACATATTCAGCATTTGAAACAAAACCGATGAGCTGAGAGTGCACCTAGAAATGAATAAACGTGATCTGGTATCCATCACAGAGACATGAAATCAATAGTAAATTGATAATGGAACATAAGGAAATGGAGGAAGAATTGAACAGGTATTTTGTATGTGCCTTCACAGGATAAAAAACTAAGGGTGGGGAACCCTTCCTCCACCCTCACCAACCACATACCCCCACCCCCACCCCCACCCCAGTGCCATCAATGATACTAAATTAGGTTTCTCCAGTTGTGGCCTAAATAGCTGAGACTACAAATAAATTTGTTTGACTTCTTACATGGTGTAGATCTTAGGTAAAGCTCTGGCAGCAGTGGGATGAGACCCTTAATGACTTCAAAAACCCAAGGATAACCAGGCTGGCTAAATGTACATAGCACTTGAAACAAAACCAATGAGCTGAGGGTGTAACTGGAAATGAGAAATTATGATCTTTCTCTGCACCTTTTCTGTAGCTGTAACTGCTCTAAAGTCAGCTTTATATACTTTTTGATTACCCTGATGTACTTATGATTTGTCTGGATAGCACACAAAACAACACTTTTCACTGTATCTCAGTGCACGTGACAACAATAAATCAAATCAAATAAGGTCAAAGCCTCCACATACTCCAGCTGAGCTTGTGCTGACAGCCTTTGAGGACAGCTCAGAAAACAACAATATAAAATGTAAAGGCTGAAAACCTGAACAAACAGCAAAAACAGCAAAAAAATGCTCAGTTGGCCAGCCAACAACCAGGAAATGGAAGAGTTATTAGATTCAAAGTACACACTTAATCCAAGCTCTGCTTATCTTCCGATTTTTTTTATTCCGGTGGATGTTAAATAAACCAGAAATTGCCTTTTCTCTTTATGGATGTTAACTGAATTGCTAATTATATCCAACACTTCTTCTAACTTAACAATTTCAGCATATATATGTTTTCTTTTACTGTATTTCATGGCAAATCAAGCTGGTTTAAGACTCCAATCGATCCAGCAATGGGCAGGAATTATGATGGAAGAGTCATAAGTTTTGAAGATGTTTCAATGGTGGGAGACTTTTCGGATTGTGCAAGGCAGTTAATATACGTTAAAAGCATAGCTGACTCACTTACCCAGAGTTAAAGTGAAGTTTTAGTCCTTTGTGTGCTGCACTTTAAGAGGATGAGGGTTGTTTGGGGTGGTCATAGAAGGAAAGGCAGAGAATGTGTACCATGATGACCCAGTGGAGTACTTCACCAACAATCAGCCATAGATATGGGGGAGGCGGTGCTGGAGGTGCTGGGCCTTCTTACAGCAGCAGCTGTTTGGGTCCAATTTCGTGAAAGTAGGACCTTTGAACGTGAGGGCCCCGACTTGTACGGCTATGAGAAAGACTTTGATATCTTCACCACACAAAGAAATTAGTTTTTTTTTTCTGTTTCTTGCCCGTGCATAGTTCCCATTGAAACTGATTGGCACCTAAAAGGGCACAGTGTTTGCCGTCTGAACTGATGTTGTGAGTGAGGGATGTCGTCATGTGGTTTAGAGTGCATTACCAATTGTGTCACTCATTGACCCTGCCATCAGACTGTGTTTTATCCACTGGCTGATCTCTGAAAAATACCATTAAAGAGATATATTGTCACTGTCACGTAAGTATTTACTGGGGTGTAGTCAGCAACATTTTCATGGTTTCCACACTGTAGTTATAACAGACAGCAAAAAATTATTGAAGATAACCATTTCCAGAAACCCTATTTTGTCTGATGAAAAGTGTAACTTCAGGTGTTATATGAAGGTGGGATGGACATGGCCCAAGTTATTGAGTTGGGAAGTAGTTAGGAAGTTGGGACTGTTTCTGAGTCCTGAACTTGTCCCCAGAGGGAAACAGTCACTCATTGGGATTGACAGGGTAGCACCCTTAAATGGAAAGAGTTCAGATTGCTGCCCAGTGAGGCTGAGCAGGCTGGCTTTTTCATCAGGAGGGCCAATAAGAGGCTTTGCCATGTGAGACGAGCAAGGGGCTATATCATGGCTGGTCAGAAAACAAGACAGGATACTTCAACAAGTTGGTGCCCTGTCTACAACCATTTTAAAATATAATTATCAAATGTTTCTAGCAGCTCTAGTCACTACGGTTGCAGGGAGCTAAACTCAGGTAGCATTTCGCAGATCTCACAGCGAGGCACGCTCAGAGAGCCACTAGACCCAGCTACCTATAGCACTTGCCTGTCACAAGGTATCTGCTTCTATGCACTGTAAGTAGGCCCAACAGTGAGGGAGGGTGCTATGTAACTTGAAAATCCTAGTTGTTTCCTTCAAGTTAGCTTAATAAGGCTTTTAATGAACCTAAAAATTCCAGTACATGGGAACTGGTAGCCAAGCTTGTGCTGAATCAGTGTTGATTCAGCCTTTAATAGCTGGCCAGTGCAGGGAAACAGATATGGGGACTTGGCCTAGAATTTTCAGGCCCTGGTGATGTTCGAAGATTCTACATTAAAATTTTAAATGCCCCTGTCAGAAGAAACTCGCCAAAGCTTTGCGTCATAAAATTATACCCTGAAAATCTTCCATATATGTTAATTATCAAAAATATATTGATATGAATGGGGAGACAATGACCGAGTGGTATTATTGCTGGACAGTTAATCTAGAGACCCAGATAAAGTTTTGGGGACCTGAGTTTGAATGCTGCCATGGAAGATGGTGGAATTTGAATTCAATAAATATCTGGAGTTAAGAATCTAATGATGACCATGAATCCATTGTCGATTGTCAGGAAAAATCCATCTGGATCATTAATGTCCTTTAGGGAAGGAATCTTCCATCCTTACCTGGTCTGGTCTATGTGTGACTCCAGACCCATAGTACTGTGGTTGACTCTGAACTGTCCTCTGGGCAATAAATGCTGCCTAATCAGTGACGCCCTCATCCCATCAATGAATAAAGACAATAAAATAGTCCCAACTTTCGTCCTGTAGTGAGCTCTATAACTATTATGTCATAGTTTATCTATGTAACTTACACATGTCTTGACATAGATAATGGGAACTGCAGATGCTGCAGAATCCGAGATAACAAAGTGTGGAGCTGGGTGAACACAGCAGGCCCAGCAGCATCTTAGGAGCACAATAGCTAACGTTTCGGTCCTAGGCCGTGCTCCTAAAGTGCTGCTTGGCTTGCTGTGTTCATCTAGCTCGGCACTTTGTTATCTCACATGTCTTGACTTATGTCATTTATTGTTCATCTTCTGTGCTGCTCATAAATATGCCATAAACCTTTGAAATAAACAAACCTAAGTGATTAAGTTAAGCAAAGTACTCTTCATCTTTAAAGTCCACATTAATTTCTGTAAGAAATTCTAAATAACTAAATCTGGATATATTGTTTATGCCCATATGACCAATACAGAACATATACAGACAAGAATGAGAAGGCGTGTGGGGGACAGTGAGCATTTCGAAGCAAAAATTGGATTCCACCAAGGAATTGCATGAATGCTGTCATCTTCATGGTTTCCATCAATGTTCTAAACGAATGAATGTGTCAGAAAGTGCCGATGTTGATGTACTGATGATAATTTCTCAAAATAGCCATTTAAGTTGAGTAAAGCACTGGATGATGGTTGGGGAGATCAGCAGACCAAAGACTCAACATATAGGCTCTCAATTTGAATCTAGGCAAGAGGATCCGAATATGATGTAAAGATTACAGGCAAAGGCTTTGAGGAAGTGGAATACTTGCCAGTTTCTGTAACCAGTGGTGGTGGAGATGGAAATTAAGTAACAGATGTTGTGTTTTTAGTTGATGTCATAAAGGGGCAACACGTAGATGAGAAACAGAAAGAGGCCAGTAAATTATTAAAAGACACGAGTTAATTGTCCATGACTGGTCCAGTCGCTAGAATGAAAGAGGCAGAGAGAGACAGCATTTTGTAGCTCCTATTGCTGATCATGAAACATTATTGAAGCGATCTTGATTACTTTATTTTGGAAGCACACATTTATCCTTGTAGCTACCACTGCTTGTCAAAAACATCATGGTTCAGCATTTCTGTCTAAAAGATAAGTAATAGGCTAGAATGTTTATAACAGATTGTACAGATTTATGCTTACTTTGTAGTTATATACTTATAACTCTTGTAGATTTGAATATATTTTGAATTCATCTTAATCCCTCTGTAGCCGCTTTTTCAGCCACAGCATCAGTTTAAATGGTGTTCTTTAGTTTTATAGAAAATGCCTCCCACACATTGCTTAATACATGCAAATTTATGGAACAAGCATCCACCACCAAATCTATAACTAAGAAAGTACATTTCACCAACTGCAAATAAAAGCCACTCTGCATTTAGCCTGAACATTTTAACAATGACAGCAAAAATGGTGAAGCTCATATTTGATGCTGTGAGAATGTATGTGTCAGGATTATATCCACAAAGATTAAAACTATTACTTCTCTTTTAGCGCTAGTTATAAATATTTAAAATCATTTAATGCATCAGACAACAATGCTCTAATAAATAATGTCAATAATTCCATTTTGAACTGGGGTTGCTGGCTAGGCCAGCATTTATTGTCAATCCCTAACAGCCTACAGATCAGTTCAGAGCCATTCACATTGTTGTGGGCCTGGAGTCACATGTAGGCCAGACCAGGTAAGAATGACAGATTTCCTTTCTTAAAAGGACATTATTGAACCAAATGGGTTTTCCCAACAATTGTCAATGGATTCATTGTCATCATCAGACTCATAATTCCAGGTATTTTACTGATTTCAAATTCTGCCATCTTCCACAATGGGGTGCAAGCCTGGGTCCTCAAAACATTACTCACGTCTCTGAATTAATAGTCTAGCAATAATACCACTAGGCCATTGCTGCCCCTATGCTCCAAACCTTCATGCAAAGTGCAGAAAATTATTTAACTATGTTGATTTATATTAGCACCTTTGCTATATTCATGAACATTTAGTATAATAGTGTTGCACAATTAATAACAGTTTATTGCTTAGCAATTAGGTGTAAAATAACTTAATTGAAAAAGCAAAACATGGGTCTTCGTGTTTTCAAATAAATTGTTTTGAATAATCTGGTCAAATTAGATTTAATTGTTTTAAATACATTTACAATAACAGAAATTATATCAGCCTCTGTATTTTGAATGGGATTTCTGATTAATAGACAATATACATATTAACACCAATCATTATATTCTCTTGACTGTTACTAATTTTGATGTGGAGGTGCTGGTGTTGGACTGGGGTGGACAAAGCCAGAAGTCACATGACGTCAGGTTATAGTCCAACAGGTTTATTTGAAATCATAAGCTTTCGAAGTACTGCTCCTTCGTCAGGCAAATGAGCAGTGCTCCCAAGCTGGTGATTTCAAATAAACCTGTTAGTAAAAATGGATAAGCAACTTCTATCACAATGTAGATTTTTGTTCACAGGCAGCTCACTAAGAGAGACATGATGAAGGTTTATAAGATATTATTTGTGGAACTTCTATTCGAAGTGGACAAAAATACATCTTACTTTTCAGTTCTATAATCATGACCTTTTTTAGCATAGGTCAGAAATTCAGTTTTGAACATTGAAACCAAATATCCTTTCTCAGAAAAGATGGGACTTAAGCTAAATGACTACATAAGCTACCTGTGGAGTTAATCGCTGACATGTCAGCAATGTTGAAAGTGAATAGCATACATAAAAACCTTATTGGGGCCACAATCTAGTTTCAGTCGATAACCATTTCATAGCAGCAGGAGGACAGTTGAGTTTGTGGCTCTCCACTCTTTCAAAGTTGAAAAGACTTCATAAAATCATTTTGCAAAGAAAATAGACAAGGCTTTTCTCAAAGTTCAGTTGGAAGATGCCAGTGAAGTAGCCAGTGATAACAAAGTGTAGAGCTGGGTGAACACAGCAGGCATCTTAGGAGCACAAAAGCTGATGTTTCGGGCCTAGACCTGAAACGTCAGCTTTTGTGCTCCAAGGATGCTGCTTGGCCTGCTGTGTTCATCCAGCTCCACACTTTGTTATCTCGGATTCTCCGGCATCTGCAGTTCCCATTATCAGTGAAGTAACCAGTGTCTGTGTATCTTGTGGAGATATAGTAATAAAAGTGCCACATCTTGTGAATACACAAAAAGGTCTGAAAGGAAGCATTTTTATCCTTGCCAGACGACTAAAAGTTAAAAAAAATTCATTCTGTTTGTGTAAAAGATATTGTTCTGACAAAAGAACAGTTTTATTTTTCTTTCTGCTGTTTAAAATGTAATCTGAATAAATTCTTATACATAGCTCATTTTTTATTTTGTCTGATAAGCTTACATTATTTTGTCAGAAGTAAGTTCACAGCCTTGTGTGAATGTATTAAGTGACTGAACACGACACTAATCAAATTACAATAATAACGAAAAAAAATGAAAGCACTGCAGATGCTGTAAATCAGGAACAAAAACAAACGTTTCAGGTCCCATGACCCCTCCTCAGAACACTGACCTGAAATGTTAACTCTATTTTTTTCTTCACAGGTGCTGCCAGACCTGCTGAGCTTTTCCAGCAACTTCTGTTTTTGTACAAAAATAAAGTTGGTGATCCATGAAGCCAGGTTTCACACAGGAATCTAATTTAGGAGATGTACAGCATGGAAACAGACACTTTGGTCCAACTCATCCATGCTGGCCGGCTATCCTAAATAAATCTAGTCGCATTTGCCAGCATGTGGCCCATATTCCTCTAAGCTCTTCCTATCCATATATCCATCCGAATGCCTTTTAAATAGTGTAATTGTAGCAACTACCACTTCCTCTGGTGCCTCATTCCATACATGCATCACCCTCTGCATGAAAAACTTCATTTTATATCTTTCTTAGATACCGGCCAAATGTACAATTTTAGGACTGTATAATAGGAAGTGTTTAACTTATGGTATCATTCAGGAAGCATTTGGAAATGAAACCATCCTGCCATTAATGTATTCTTTCTATGTGAAATGTATTGAATTAACCCAGTAATAACACAGAATACCATGGGGACAATGGGCAAATCCCAACCTGAAGTGTGAAACAGCAATATCAATAGCTTCATAACATTATGTTATTCTGATAACAGCAATCTTAATTATCTCTTCATAATATGAAAATCGCATCGTCATTTCTAGTCAACTAGTGAGGAACATGTGAGCAAAGTGTCAATTTATTAATCCGTATTCTACTTGTTGAATTCATAAAAATTCTGAAAACCAACTTTAGTTTGGTAAATGAGCATGTATAATGTAAGACACTTTATAGCATTTCAATATTTTAACCAGAATGGACAATGAATGGATTTCAATCAACATGGCTCAGATGATCAGGATCAGAATCTTCTCCTCACAGCAGGCTGGGAGGGGGGTCCGAGGCGATGAGAGGGTGAGGGGGTGAAGGAATGAGGGGGAGAAGGGCTGAAAGCTGGGCACCCCATCACCAGTCTTGGCTCCCTATGCTCTATTGTTAGCCATTTTCTCCTGGATTGAGAGAAAGGGAGGGATGGAGAGTGATCAAAGTGGCTGTCCCAGCTGTTAATGCTGCTGCAGATGGGGGAAAGATGGTGAGGTGTCCTGAGTGAGAGAGTTGACAGCATAAAGATCACATAGTGCTCATGGTGTAGGGGAGTTGGTTGGATAAAAGTGCATGAAAGAAGATGTTGTAAGCAATAGCGAAAGCAGTAGAGCATAGACTTTGTTCAGAGGTGGGTGCAGCAGCAGAGACAGCGTGAGGTAACAGAGAGAAGAGAATGGCATTTACCCTGGCAGAGTGGGGAAGGCCATTGTGATTTCTTTTTCACTGCTGGGCAAATCTTAGATGGCAGGGTCATAACCATCCTGGGTTGCAAACTGAGAAGGTTGGCAGGGTCTAGTTTGTGGTGTGCTTTGTTGGCCAAAACAGCCCTCTTCTTCCCCACTTTGTTCAACAGGACCCCCAGGTCCTTATCTACAAAACAGGGTACCAACCTCCAATTATCTATCATGTCTTGAGCAAATGTCATGAGCCATACCGGGTAGCTTGGGAACGGTGGGTAAGCCACTGCTTTTTAAACACAGTGCCAGTGCCAGGAATATTGGGATATCCCACAGTGTGAATATGTCTGACAAGTGGGAAAAGTTGTCCAGTATTGGAAGAGACAGGTATTATAGGGTTTTAATGAGGCAAGTTTGAGTTGATGGTGTGGGAAAGAGACATCCTCCATGAGACCTTACCAAAATGACACTTTGTGTACTCAGCCTTACCTTATTTTGACAGTCTCCAGATGACTACTGATGGTGATAGTACATTTCACAAGCCTTAGAACCCTTTTCACTAAAAAATCCCTATTATTCTTTGTACTAAATCCTAAACATTTAGGCTCAGAATCTCCATTATGGGGACAGTTGGCTATCCATGCATAAATAGTGATTAAAATGACAAGCATTTTGAAAGGCTTTTATCCATCATTTTTCTGTTCACACTAAGTTAGATATTGTCAAGCATGTTGCATTTTATGAATCAGATCAATCAGGCAACACTTCTTTATAAAAAAGTATTAAAAATATTCCTTGATGTATTTGAGTGTGATAACCTCATACAGTATTATTAACACTGCTGAGAATGGATTTTCACAAAAAGTATAAACATTTTGAACCAGAGTATCCTGTGACTGACCTGATTTAAATAATTGAAGATAGCTTCCTAAAAAAAAACTGTACCAAAGCATTTGCCAGTTGGATTTCTGAGTAATCAGTTGCTTAGTAAATTATTATGAATTTTAAAAGAAGCCTTTAGTAGCTTTGAAGTTAAAGAAAAGTGCTTCATTTTAGAAGCCTCTTCCAACATTTACAAAAGTGACCAGTTAGCAGAAACTCTCCATTGATTTGACTTGTGGTTGTGGCTAAGTTTGTGTCTTTAATGTGAATCAAACGATGACTGAAAGCTGCTTTTTAACTGAGCCTTTCTGTGCTCAATTTCTACTTTAAATCATTCCGGGGAAAATGCACTGACTAAAAAGAGACAACCTGATCTGTACAAAACTCCTGCCCTAGCCTTACAATATTTTCAAGTAAAGGTTTTCCTTCAATTCTACAGCATCCGACACAGCTTGGTTCAACCTTTCAAAAAAGTACTGAAACAATGTTTGGAGTTATACCTTTGAGTGTAGGAGTTGGGACGTCATGCTGAGGCTGTAGAGGATATTTGCGAGGCCTATTCAGGAGTAGTATGTCCAGTTCTGGTTAATAAAATGTGAGGCTGGACGAACACAGCAGGCCAAGCAGCATCTCAGGAGCACAAAAGCTGACGTTTCGGGCCTAGACCCTTCATCAGAGAGGGGGATGGGGAGAGGGAACTGGAATAAATAGGGAGAGAGGGGGAGGCGGACCGAAGATGGAGAGTAAAGAAGATAGGTGGAGAGAGTGTAGGTGGGGAGGTAGGGAGGGGATAGGTCAGTCCAGGGAAGACGGACAGGTCAAGGAGGTGGGATGAGGTTAGTAGGTAGATGGGGGTGCGGCTTGGGGTGGGAGGAAGGGATGGGTGAGAGGAAGAACCGGTTAGGGAGGCAGAGACAGGTTGGACTGGTTTTGGGATGCAGTGGGTGGGGGGGGGAAGAGCTGGGCTGGTTGTGTGGTGCAGTGGGGGGAGGGGATGAACTGGGCTGGTTTAGGGATGCAGTAGGGGAAGGGGAGATTTTGAAACTGGTGAAGTCCACATTGATACCATATGGCTGCAGGGTTCCCAGGCGGAATATGAGTTGCTGTTCCTGCAACCTTCGGGTGGCATCATTGTGGCAGTGCAGGAGGCCCATGATGGACATGTCATCAAGAGAATGGGAGGGGGAGTGGAAATGGTTGGCGACTGGGAGGTGCAGTTGTTTGTTGCGAACTGAGCGGAGGTGTTCTGCAAAGCGGTCCCCAAGCCTCCGCTTGGTTTCCCCAATGTAGAGAAAGCCGCACCGGGTACAGTGGATGCAGTATACCACATTGGCAGATGTGCAGGTGAACCTCTGCTTAATGTGGAATGTCATCTTGGGGCCTGGGATGGGGGTGAGGGAGGAGGTGTGGGGACAAGTGTAGCATTTCCTGCGGTTGCAGGGGAAGGTGCCGGGTGTGGTGGGGTTGGAGGGCAGTGTGGAGCGAACAAGGGAGTCACGGAGAGAGTGGTCTCTCCGGAAAGCAGACAGGGGAGGGGATGGAAAAATGTCTTGGGTGGTGGGGTCGGATTGTAAATGGCGGAAGTGTCGGAGGATAATGCGTTGTATCCGGAGGTTGGTAGGGTGGTGTGTGAGAACGAGGGGGATCCTCTTGGGGCGGTTGTGGCGGGGGCGGGGTGTGAGGGATGTGTCGCGGGAAATGCGGGAGACGCGGTCAAGGGCGTTCTCAATCACCGTGGGGGGAAAGTTGCGGTCCTTAAAGAACTTGGACATCTGGGATGTGCGGGAGTGGAATGTCTTATCGTGGGAGCAGATGCGGCGGAGGCGGAGGAATTGGGAATAGGGGATGGAATTTTTGCAGGAGGGTGGGTGGGAGGAGGTGTATTCTAGGTAGCTGTAGGAGTCGGTGGGCTTGAAATGGACATCAGTTACAAGCTGGTTGCCTGAGATGGAGACTGAGAGGTCCAGGAAGGTGAGGGATGTGCTGGAGATGGCCCAGGTGAACTGAAGGTTGGGGTGGAAGGTGTTGGTGAAGTGGATGAACTGTTCGAGCTCCTCTGGGGAGCAAGAGGCAGCGCCGATACAGTCATCAATGTACCGGAGGAAGAGGTGGGGTTTGGGGCCTGTGTAGGTGCGGAAGAGGGACTGTTCCACGTAACCTACAAAGAGGCAGGCATAGCTGGGGCCCATGCGGGTGCCCATGGCCACCCCCTTAGTCTGTAGGAAGTGGGAGGAGTCAAAAGAGAAGTTGTTGAGTGTGAGGACGAGTTCAGCTAGGCGGATGAGAGTGTTGGTGGAGGGGGCCTGGTCAGGCCTGCGGGACAGGAAGAAGCGGAGGGCCTTGAGGCCATCTCCATGCGGAATGCAGGTGTACAGGGACTGGACGTCCATGGTGAATATGAGGTGTTGGGGGCCAGGGAATTGGAAATCCTGGAGGAGGTGGAGGGCGTGGGTGGTGTCACGGACATAGGTGGGGAGTTCCTGGACCAAAGGGGAGTAAATGGAGTCCAGATAGGTGGAGATGAGTTCGGTGGGGCAGGAGCAGGCTGAGACGATGGGTCGACCAGGGCAGGCAGGTTTGTGGATTTTGGGAAGGAGATAGAAACGGGCCGTGCGGGGTTGGGGAACAATGAGGTTGGAGGCTGTGGGTGGGAGGTCCCCTGAGGTGATGAGGTCATGAATGGTGTTGGAGATGATGGTTTGGTGCTCGGGTGTGGGGTCATGATCGAGGAGGCGGTAGGAGGTGGTGTCGGAGAGTTGGCGTCTGGCCTCGGCGATGTAGAGGTCAGTGCGCCATACTACCACTGCGCCACCCTTGTCTGCGGGTTTGATGGTGAGGTTGGGGTTGGAGCGGAGGGAGCGGAGGGCTGCCCGTTCTGCGGGGGAGAGGTTGGAGTGGGTGAGAGGGGTGGAGAGGTTGAGGCGGTTGATGTCTCGACGGCAGTTGGAGATGAAGAGGTCGAGGGAGGGTAGGAGGCCTGGGGGTGGTGTCCAGGAGGTGGACTTGTGTTGGAAGCGGGTGAAGGGGTCAGTGGAAGGAGGGTTGGGTTCCCGGTTGAAGAAGTAGGCATGCAGGCGAAGACGGCGGAAAAAACTGCTCTATGTCCGACCGTGACTGGTATTCGTTGATGTGTGGTTGTAGGGGGACAAAGGTGAGCCCCTTGCTCAGGACTGACCGTTCGTCCTCAGTCAGTGGGAGATCTGGGGGGATGGTGAAGATGCGGCAGGGCTCAGTGTGGCTGTCTTCTCTGGGGTTGCAGGCTGTGGAGGTTGTGGGCGGAGCGATGAGGTCGTCGGCCGTGGGCGGGGTTCCGTCGGCCGTGGGCGGGGTTCCGTCGGCCATGGGCGGGGTTCCGTCGGCCATGGGCGGGGTTCCGTCGGCCGTGGGCGGGGTTCCGTCGGCCGTGGGCGGGGTTCCGTCGGCGTCGGCTGTGGGCGGGGTTTCGCCGGCCGTGGGCGGGGTTTCGCCGGCCGTGGGCGGGGTTCCGTCAGCGTCGACCATTTTCTCCCCTTTGGTCCAGGAACTCCCCACCTATGTCCGTGACACCACCCACGCCCTCCACCTCCTCCAGGATTTCCAATTCCCTGGCCCCCAACACCTCATATTCACCATGGACGTCCAGTCCCTGTACACCTGCATTCCGCATGGAGATGGCCTCAAGGCCCTCCGCTTCTTCCTGTCCCGCAGGCCCGACCAGGCCCCCTCCACCGACACTCTCATCCGCCTAGCTGAACTCGTCCTCACACTCAACAACTTCTCTTTTGACTCCTCCCACTTCCTACAGACTAAGGGGGTGGCCATGGGCACCCGTATGGGCCCCAGCTATGCCTGCCTCTTTGTAGGTTACGTGGAACAGTCCCTCTTCCGCACCTACACAGGCTCCAAACCCCACCTCTTCCTCCGGTACATTGATGACTGTATCGGCGCCGCCTCTTGCTCCCCAGAGGAGCTCGAACAGTTCATCCACTTCACCAACACCTTCCACCCCAACCTTCAGTTCACCTGGGCCATCTCCAGCACATCCCTCACCTTCCTGGACCTCTCAGTCTCCATCTCAGGCAACCAGCTTGTAACTGATGTCCATTTCAAGCCCACCGACTCCCACAGCTACCTAGAATACACCTCCTCCCACCCACCCTCCTGCAAAAATTCCATCCCCTATTCCCAATTCCTCCGCCTCCGCCGCATCTGCTCCCACGATAAGACATTCCACTCCCGCACATCCCAGATGTCCAAGTTCTTTAAGGACCGCAACTTTCCCCCCACGGTGATTGAGAACGCCCTTGACCGCGTCTCCCGCATTTCCCGCGACACATCCCTCACACCCCGCCCCCGCCACAACCGCCCCAAGAGGATCCCCCTCGTTCTCACACACTACCCTACCAACCTCCGGATACAACGCATTATCCTCCGACACTTCCGCCATTTACAATCCGACCCCACCACCCAAGACATTTTTCCATCCCCTCCCCTGTCTGCTTTCCGGAGAGACCACTCTCTCCGTGACTCCCTTGTTCGCTCCACACTGCCCTCCAACCCCACCACACCCGGCACCTTCCCCTGCAACCGCAGGAAATGCTACACTTGTCCCCACACCTCCTCCCTCACCCCCATCCCAGGCCCCAAGATGACATTCCACATTAAGCAGAGGTTCACCTGCACATCTGCCAATGTGGTATACTGCATCCACTGTACCCGGTGCGGCTTTCTCTACATTGGGGAAACCAAGCGGAGGCTTGGGGACCGCTTTGCAGAACACCTCCGCTCAGTTCGCAACAAACAACTGCACCTCCCAGTCGCCAACCATTTCCACTCCCCCTCCCATTCTCTTGATGACATGTCCATCATGGGCCTCCTGCACTGCCACAATGATGCCACCCGAAGGTTGCAGGAACAGCAACTCATATTCCGCCTGGGAACCCTGCAGCCATATGGTATCAATGTGGACTTCACCAGTTTCAAAATCTCCCCTTCCCCTACTGCATCCCTAAACCAGCCCAGTGCATCCCCTCCCCCCACTGCACCACACAACCAGCCCAGCTCTTCCCCCCCCACCCACTGCATCCCAAAACCAGTCCAACCTGTCTCTGCCTCCCTAACCGGTTCTTCCTCTCACCCATCCCTTCCTCCCACCCCAAGCCGCACCCCCAGCTACCTACTAACCTCATCCCACCTCCTTGACCTGTCCGTCTTCCCTGGACTGACCTATCCCCTCCCTACCTCCCCACCTACACCCTCTCCACCTATCTTCTTTACTCTCCATCTTCGGTCCGCCTCCCCCTCTCTCCCTATTTATTCCAGTTCCCTCCCCCCATCCCCCTCTCTGATGAAGGGTCTAGGCCCGAAACGTCAGCTTTTGTGCTCCTGAGATGCTGCTTGGCCTGCTGTGTTCATCCAGCCTCACATTTTATTATCTTGGAATCTCCAGCATCTGCAGTTCCCATTATCTCCAGTTCTGGTTGTCCACTTACGAAAAGGGTATTCAGCTGGAGAGGGTTCAGTAGAGATTTACCAGGCTGCTGCTAGGATTGGAGGATTCGCGTTATTGAGGGAGGCTGGATAGGCTGGGACATTTTTCATTGGAGCGAAACAGGTTGGTGGGTCATCATATGGAGTTGTATAAAATCATGAGTGGTATAGGAAGGAGAATGGCAGGTGTCTTTTCCTAGGGTGGGGAATTTCAAGTAATGGCGGTATATTTTTAAGGTGAGAGGAAAAGTATTGCAATAAAAGACACAAGGGGCAATTTTTTTTACACTGAGAATGGTTCGTGTTTGGCATGAATTGCCTGAAGGAGTGGTGAATGCAGGTACAGTTACAACATTTAAAAGACATTTGGATATGTGTATGAATAAGAAATGTTTGGAAGGATATGGGCCAAGGACAGGTAGGTGAGATTAGTTAAGTTTGGAATTATGGTCAGTATGGACTAGTTATAGAAGGGTCTGATTCCATGCTGTATGATGCTATGATTCTCTTATGACTATCATGAAGATGATTAAACTTTTATCCAAATTCTATTCTGGGAAGGAAGTACTATAATGTTTGAAATGGCATAAGATAAAATCACTACCATTATGCAATTGTCTGGCCATGTAATTTAGATAACACTAATACAAGAATAAATACAGCAAATGTGGGAAATCTGATTGAAGAAATATAGAGCTCTCGAAGTGAAGTTGTTGGCTTGGTTGCCAAGCTGGCTTGTTTTCATTGAGACATTTCGGCACCACGCGAGGTAACATCATCGGTGAGGCCTCCGATGAAGTGATGTTGTTCTACTCCGCTTGGAATTTATACTGTCCAGTACATTATAGTGAGTAGTGTCACATCTGGTTCTGTTCTATATGGGTTTATATATGGGGTCCAATTCTATACGTTTGTTGCTTGCATTACGGGTGGACAACTATGCTTCTAGGAATTCCTGTGCGTGTCTATGTTTGGCTTGAACATAGAACATAGAACATTACAGCACAGTACAGGCCCTCGGCCCGCGATGTGCCGACCTGTCATACCGATCTGAAGCCCATCTAACCTACACTATTCCATGTACATCCATATGCTTATCCAATGACGACTTAAATGTACCTAAAGTTGGCGAATCTACTACCGTTGCAGGCAAAGCATTCCATTCCCTTACTACTCTGAGTAAAGAAACTTCTTCTGACATCTGTCCTATATCTTTCACCCCTCAATTTAAAGCTATGCCCCCTCAGGATTGGGCTATGAATGGTTACTTTGTCCCAGTTAAACTGATGGCCTTCATTGTCTGAATGTACTGACATTAAGGAGAGTTTGTCACACTGTTTTACTGCTAGCTGATGTATGTTCATGTATTCTTATGGCTAGTTTCTTTTCTGTCTGTCCGATGTAATGTTTGTGGCAGTCGTTGCATGGTATTCTGTAAACCATGTTGGTTCTACATGTTGTAGGAATGTGGTCTTTATTCCTTGTGAGTATTTTTTGTCGATTGGCCGCAGGCTTATGGGCCCCATGATTCGTGGTGTTCTTTGGAGTCTTATTGTCAGTTCTGATATGTTCCTCTGGTCGTTCATTCCTCATACGAACCTTTCTGTGTAAAAAAAATGCCCTTCATGCTCTTTTTCCCCTCTCACCTAAAAATACACCCCCTAGGTTTGAACTTCTCAACTCTCGGGAGAAGACCCTTCTCATTCACCTTATCTACACCCCTCTTGATTTTATAAACCTCAATAAGGCCACCTCTCAACCTCTTAACTTCATGTGAAAAAAGCCCCACCTTTTCAGCCTATTTTTATATCTCAAACCTTCCAGTCCTGGTAATGTCCTAGTAATTTTTTTTCTGAACCTTCTCCAGTTTAATAATATCCTTCCTATACCAGGGCAACCAGAACTGGACGCAATATTCCAGAACAGGCCTCACCAACAACCTGTCCAATCTCAACAATGACACCCCAAATCCTATACTCAAAAGGAGGAGGGCAAGTGAAAGTGACTGCCCTTAAAATAATAGCAGCATTTTACTAAGAGTTACCCCAAAAACTGATAAATCTCGACATTAACCTCGTCCTTCCCTCCCAGTCAACTCCCACCTCAGCAAAAAAATGGCTTTGGTCTCCACTTCCAGCACTGAGCAGAAAAACTCTGCTCAATGCGTTTGGAAAATGGAGAGGGAAGAAAGTTGGCAAGGCCTTTTGCAGCATACAAGTTAAAAACATGAGAACCAAACAAATAAAGAAAAAAAAAATTGAGGTTGCCATTTTAGATTGATTAGACTCAGGTTGTTGCACCTTTTGCAGTCAGCAAATTTTACAATCAATAAGTCTCATAGCATAACAGTGTTACTATTTTTCAAAAAAATGAATAATAAGACAGTAAAGTGCTTTATTGATTTCCTGAGAGACTACTAAGTTAAATGAAAAAAATAAACGCTCCACTTATCAAAAGTATGATCGTTCTATGTTAGTTTTATTAGTCTTATTGATAAAGTAAACATTTGAAAAATATTCTTTTAGATTTGCAGAAAGAGACATTTGACATGTTTAAAATGGAAATAGTTTTATAAGCACCCAACATTATCATGACCCCTCCCACCCCAGTTATACACTCTTTCACTCTCTTCCATTGGGAAGAAGATACAAAAGTTTAAAAACATGTACTATCAGATTCAAGAATAGCTTCTTCCCCACTGCTATCAGAATTATGAACAGACTTCTCATATTTTAGAGCTGACCCATCTCCCTATAACCCAACTAGTCTAGGCTTCCCTGAACACTATGGGCAATTTAGCATGGCCAATCCACCTAACCTGCAACATCTTTGGACTGTGGGAGGAAACGGGAGCACCTAGATGAAACCCATGCAGGCACAGGGAGAATGTGCAAACTCTACACAGACAATTGCCCAAGGGTGGAATTGAACCCAGGTCCCTGCTACTGTGAGGCTGCAGTGCTAACCACTGAGCCACTGTGCTGCCCCTGATCTCTAATACAGTGCCTTTCTTACACACTTTCATTATTACCTGATTTATACTTTATCTTACAGTGAGGCAACTCTTTGCGGGCATTTTGATGTGTTATAGGACTCCCGGGTATTTAAAAAAATTCTTGGAGGGGCCTATAGATGACTCCTGCCAGTGACTTCTTTTCCTTCCTTTGCTATTCCTTATTTCCACACTAGCTGATTCCATATCACGATCTATTGTACCTATGTCAATACTCTGAACTGCACTGACAATGTTACCTCTTCTCCCTTACCTCTTTGCTTGTTCTAGGACATCAAATCTGATTGTTATTTCTGAGAAACATGCGCTGACTGTGCCAAAAACACACTAAGCCCTAGAATGAATGTCCAGGATATTTTGCCACATTTGAAATCATTCAACATTGTTCTCATTTTCTTATATATCTTTCTGAATTGCCTTTGAATCTCCATCTCTATCTCATCTCTATCACTTCATCTTCTGTAATTCCGTCCAGCATTGTATCACACTCCCTTCCATTTCTTAGCTCTACCATATGGATTCTATAGCGTCAAAGCATCAACCCTTTTGAATACAATGTTTGATTTTTTTTCAATAAATATTGCCTACCCCCTTCTCTTATTCTTTTTCTCTAGCTCACTGAAAAAAACTTCCATGTTGGCCAACAGTTTCTTGCTTTCAATAAATGGTTGTAAACTAATAATGAAATGACTCGTGCCATTACTTACTTGTTCCATTTCTCAAGGTGCATGGCATGGGAAGACCCTTAAAAATATCCCAGTGTTAGTCTGTAGCTGCATGTGGTTCTCATGATGTATTGAACCAAAGGTTGGCGATGGGGCAAACTCAAGCAACATTTATCACACAAAAAAAAAACTGAAGGAACTGGAGATGCTGCAAATCAGAAAGAAAAACAGAAATTGCTGGAAAATCTCAGCAGGGCTGGAAGTTTCTGTGGAGCGAAATCAGAGTTAATGTTTCGGGTCAAGTGACCCTTCCTCAGAACACTTACCACGTAGTGTTTTGTTTCAGAAATGTATTCATCATCACTCTGACATTGAAATGTATCTTATTATTGGCTGTGTTGTTCATTATGTTATGCCACAAGTGTAAATTTAGACCCAACATTGAATTATTAAATATCAACACCCTGTGAATAGCAGTTGTGAATAAACTAAAAACAAAAAATAACAGAAATTGCTGGAGAAACTTAGGAGGTCTGGCAGCATTTATGAGAAGAAAGCAGAGTTAATGTTTCGAGCCCAGGGAGTCTTCATCAGAACCCATTTTGCTGAGTTTCGTCAGCAATTTCTGTTATTGTGCAGATTCCCAGCATCCACAGTTCTTTGCTTTAACTGAGTAAACTAAACTGTTCAATTGAATTTAACCTCTCCTCCCCCATTAATATTTACCTGACCATTAGGTCCGCTCCCAAAACACAAATGCGAAAATCTCTGCACTCATCTTGTTTCAAAAGTTGCTGAACTATCGGAAAACCAAATAAACATGACAACTCAATCTTTGAAATTTATAATTTCAATCTCAGAAAACTCTGCTTTTTAATTTGTGGTTTTCACAAACCAGGAGTACTTCATCCATAAAGGAAAGACCGTTCCATTTCTTAGAATGTCACCTCTAAACGTGTAAAGAATTGCAGAGAATATAAAAGAAGAAAGAGAATACAGATGAAATTACAAGGCAGCCAAGAAAAGGCACTGCTAATCTAATCCTAGATGGGCAAAGAGGCTGATTTGTCTATTCAATGGTTTAATTGTAATCAGTAGTTGACATTCAATACTCTCATCAATATGATAATCTAATCAGGGACTCTTGTATTGTTCATGCTGATGCAAGACATTGGCTTAGCACAAAAATGTTAAATTATACACATAAAAGCCATCAGTTTTTCAAATTTATATTGTCGACAAGGGGCCAAGCCTACATGGCTATTGTTGGAAAATGACTGACAGTGAAAGTACAACTTTCTATTGATGTGAGCAAAGGGATGGTTGATCAGGGCCATCATATTCTTGGTGTCACCCTACACCGAAATCAAAGTTTCATGGTATCAGCTGTGACTCATTGGATAGGATACTTGGCCATGGGTTTGAAATCGATGCTGATGTGGCAGTGCAGGGTGGGCAGGCTACAGCTATGCAAAAATAATCACTATCGAATGATATGTTATGTTAAGTCAAGGCCTGGTTAGGTGTTAATGGTCCTGTAGAACTAATTAGAAGGACCAGAAATTGCTACCGATCAAATATAAAGAAAAGAATTTCGGTCATCACGCCGAATTCTGTTCCCTTCACACTGATTTCATCACTCTCCCTGTATTAAACTGCGATTGCACCTCATTTAATTCTGTGATGATCTTCCAATTTTATAAGCACTATAATTTTCCACAAAGATCAATAATTGTCAGCTCCATAACATAGCATAACTGCACCCCTGTCTGACTTCACCTCCTTCCTGAAACCCTCATTCCGCCTTTGTTAACTCTAGACTTGACTATTCCAATGTACTCATGGACTGTGTTCCCACATTTTTAGGCTTGAGGCCATCCAAAACGCTGCTGTCTGTGTATTAACTGTCAATCAGTCCAATTCCCCTGTTAGGCTTCATTACCTGCTTTGGCTCCTAGTCAAGCATCTACTTAATTCCTTGTATATTTTTAAACTCCTGCTTGCCTTTGCCCCTCCCTATTTCTGTAATATCTACGGGCAAGATTCCTTCTCTCCTCCAATTTTGGCATTTTTTGCTTCCTGATTTGAACCACACTACCATTAACTGGTCTAACAGAAAACATTTTGTTTCCTTAGGAAGCAGCAAATTAGAGTTGATTGGTGCATAGGAGTAAACCTCAGCTTACGCTAAGGAACTGAGAAACGTAAAATTGACATACTACAGTGGTAGTGAGGGTGGATGGTTGCAAATACGACCTGTCAAATTTACAGATGTAATTCACAGTACAAATATAGACATGGTGCTTTATGATGGAAATAAGTTGACTGGAAAAAATAAGAATGTAACAGCCAGAAATTAGCAGAAAATATGCACAGATGTAAGAAATGTAATATGTTCTGGATATATATGTGCTTCAAATATTATTGGAGTTTCTAACTGCAGTGCAGCAATACATTCTGTTCATAATAACAAAAATGGCTATACTGCTAAATGTGCATATTAACTATGATTCCTATGATACACAGCTGGCTTACTGTTAAAATGAGGAAGCACATTTTTACTTTTGAAATTGCAGATTGTATTCTCTTTTTAGAGCCAGGAGTTCTGCCACCCGTCCTGTGCCAGGTACCTTCATTCCTGCTGACCTTTCTGGAATTGAACCTACTCTACCAATTGGGACATAGCTGGAGATCTGTTAATATAACTCCAATAATTGAATTATGATGAGAGAAACCCAAAGACTGATTCACAGCTGTGTAATTAAAATGATAATTCTGTGCTAATATGGAGGCTGAAATGTAGTGTTTACTCAGAAGAGGCCAATAATTAAGGATGTGTTTGGTTCTGAATGGTGTAAAAGAAAGCAATCTTTAGTGATGATATTTGCAGGCTGGTTCATGCCCTTTCTGTTACTCCAAGTACTGGTTTATACTAACATTTATAACCACTCATTGTTTAAGTTAAAATTTTGGATCTGATTATTAATAATGCAGATGTTAAGATATTCAGAGCTTTGGCATGTATTAGTCAGATATCACAGAAGTGAAACATGGAAAGTTAGCCATAGGATATTTAAAGTGACTAGGAATATGTCTGTTGGAGAA
Organism: Stegostoma tigrinum; assembly: GCF_030684315.1. Classification (NCBI taxonomy): domain Eukaryota; kingdom Metazoa; phylum Chordata; class Chondrichthyes; order Orectolobiformes; family Stegostomatidae; genus Stegostoma; species Stegostoma tigrinum. The sequence goes on from NC_081357.1 coordinate 126,823,064, forward strand.
TGAAGGAAAAGAAATAGAATTCTCGTAAACCTTTTGTAAGAAGGAATTCACTTTGAGCATCTCAGGTAAAGATGGATATCATAAGAGGTAATTTGTAGCAACAAACTCTTCCTTACACTTCATATTTTAGTACAATAGCTATTGTCTGTTAGAGGAAAACCTGTACAAATTATGTATTCTTGAGGAATAAAACTAGTAAATTTTGATTCTCTCAAATTTTGTAATGCTATTTCTAATTGCTTTTATATAAGCTACAATAAGCGCAGAAGATCATTTATTGCTGGGGCTGATATTTATGTGAGCCATTGCTATCCATCTCTGGAGGTTATTGATTGCTTCTAAACACAGTTTAATTATTCGAAAAAAAAAACAGAGGCCGTTGGGCTCTAAATTGAACATAAATTAACCATGATTCATGAATGGAGAATGCTAAAATAATATGAGACATGATAGAAATTAAGAGAAAGTAGACATACCATTTCTCATTTGGTATGATATAGATATAAAGGTCACCCAAGTTCATGTTGCAGTGGTAAGACTGCAAACTCCCTGATAACAAAATGTTTATGATAGCAGTACCTATTACCTGCCTAGTGAAACTTTTCTGCTTTATACAATAACTGTTTAAGTTTAGCAGTTGACATTACTTTTTATGTAAGCCTCAATGGATTAATGGACGTAAAAACTGATTCTAGCTCTCTGAGTCAACACTAAAACAAGTTATGTCTATAGAGCAGGGTAGGTCTATAAAGGTGCCAGGAAATTGAGATGGACTTGCCTTTGAACAAGGCAGCCTGTAGAATAATCAAGAACTCGTAATTGTAAACATAATGGATGAGTGAAGAATCTGCAGATTGGAACAGTTAGAGCCATGCTATTAGTTCAAGCGCTAACCTTTGAGAGGCTAAAGGACAATTTTGCCTGTTGCTAGACCTCTGTGTTCTCAATTATGTCCTAGTCACACACAATATTATATTTCTTAAGTGTCACTGCTACATATTATCATATGTAATATAAGCTGACCCATAACTGGTGTTTCACTTCTATTACAGAATTATTCAACTATGGATTGTGTAAATGCCAAGCTTCAAAGAACCTTTGTCCATATACTTGTGACTGTTTACATTAATGGATTTTTTATACATCATCTTATCACTTTCAATTGATGTGGATTTGTTTATAATTTACATTGTTATTACCAATGAATCAATCATATTACCAATATTGGCAGCACCATGATATAAGTGCCAATTGCTGTGTTGTTTGTGGATTTGGTTTGGAATCTGTGCCAGATTCAATTCCATTTCAGAATTTAAAGGAGGAATTTTCCATTTGGCTGCAACTGGGTTGAAAGTGTGTTAATGAATTTCACATCTAAGGCACATTAAAAGCACCTCAACATTTCCGAAATGTCTCTTACTTTGTGCAATGGTGATGTGCAGATTGTTTTATATGCTGACAATATAGAGAAACAAAAACAAAAGTTGCTGGGAAAGCCCAGGAGGTCTGGCTGCATCTGTGAAGGGAAGAAACAGTTAGCTGTGGTTCTGAGGAAGGGTCACTGGATCTGAAACGTAAACTGTTTTTTTGCCTTCACAGATGCATCCAAGCCTGATTTACAGCGTCTGCAGTTCTTTTGGTTTTTACTGAGAACATAGAGGTTTGGTTTTTTGTGACATCTGCTGCAATAGCAGAAAAGAACGGTACTGTGACTGAAAGTGCACCTGCACGTTCCCTGCTTTGCATTTGTGAACGTTTTAAACTGTTTTACAGGGATATTATGAAGGGCAGAGAATATCTTAAGAACACAGAGAGGAAGGAGGTCTTTACCAGCAGGTAGAATCTCCTCTTCAAAGCTATAGACCTGTCCTCTTACATGCATGACTTTCAAATGTTAATGAAGAGAACTCTCTTGAAGAGATAGATAAAATAATGGTGTTGTTCCATTAGGAGACAGCAGTCTTGAATCTAAGCTAACAATTCAGCGAGTCCAAATCTTAGATTGTTTGATTGAGAATTTGCATTGATTTCTGAAAAGCTGCCATTAACGAAACTGGCCCTGAAATTCTTGGATTGTGGTAACATCCAAACTAGTTCACGAACATCCTTTGAATGAGGAAATTTGTTGCAGAATGGTATCTGGCTTGTATGTGACTCCAGTTCCACACCATCGAGATTGACTCTAAACTGTCTTCTAAAATAACGTCCAGAACCATTCGACTCCTTCAAAACCCAAATGTGAAATGTCAGACTTTTCTATTATACCTGTGGTCTGAGAATGAATTAGAGAAAAAAATAGAAAAATTTTGCTCAAGAGCAAATTAAAATGTTAAATCCTATTCATCATTCATTATTATTGTTGGACTGTACTGTGTGACTTCATTTCTTCAAAACCATTTGCTGTGCAGTTACTAATTACCTCACTACAATTCACCACAGCTTTGGAAATCAAGAAAACATGTCAAGGAAATGTAACTTGCTTGTATTTTACTTGGACAATTATTTACATATGTTTAAAATAAATGGTTTTGCATAGATTAGAATTAGCTTATGCAAACCACATTAAATTTCATAGTTTATTTAGTTTTATATAGTTCAACTACTCACAGTGAGAAGGATCATGTGAGATATTAAACTGGGAATCTCACACAGTATTCTGTGAAGATTGGGGCAAAATTTTTGATTAGTAAATAAATCTGAATTTTGAAGAAGTTCATTTTGGATGTAAAAGATTAACTCTGGTTCCCTCCCCACAGAGGCTAGCAGACGCGCAGACTTTTTCCAGGTTGTTCTGTTTTTCTTACAGATCTCCAGAATTTAGAATAGTTTACCTTCCCTGGAAGTGACAATGATGCCCTACCAACTCTCCAGCTGACCGGTACATCCCCAACTGACCATTACCATTCTCCTACCCATTTACTGCTGTCAAAAATAGTGCTGTATAACGCAGCAGCAGACAATTTTTCTCTACATTATTGTAATGTTTTTAAAATCATATTGTCTGAAGATGAACAAAAGGCTAAATCAATTACATTAAGATGAGATTTATATTTCACACAGAGCCACCTTTACAACATAATGAATGAGATTGCCTAACCAATATCAGGTTCAGCATAATTTAATACACTAGCATCCTTTGCACCTTGAACTAAGTAGATAATTCTCAAATTAGTTATCATTTACCTTAAAAGTTGTAATAGAGTTGTTTTAGGACCAATCAGAATCATAGAAATCCTATTGTGTAGATAGAAGTCATTTGGCCCATTGAGTCTGCACTGACCCATTGAAGTGCATCCCACCCAGAGCCATCTCTCCTACCTAATCCCCACATTAAACGTAGTTAATCCACCGAACATGGACATCTCTGGACACTACAGGACAGTTTAGCATGACCAATCCACCTAACCTGCACTGCGGGAGGAGACTGAAGCACTGGAGGAAGGCAACTTAGATGCAGGGTCACTGTGAAAACTCCACACAGACAGTCACTCGAACTCAGGTGCTACTGTATTAATGCTGTGACACTGTGCTGCCTGTGAATTGTTCTCTCTGAAAAATTTCAAGGCAAATTTTGAAAAAGGAAGGGGTACTGTCTTACAGAGATAATGGGGACTGCAGATGCTGGAGAACCCAAGATAACAAAGTGTGAGAAGCTGGATGAACACAGCAGGCCCAGCAGCATCTCAGGAGCACAAAAGCTGACGTTTCGGGCCTAGACCCTTCATCAGAGAGGGGAATGGGGAGAGGGAACTGGAATAAATAGGGAGAGAGGGGGAGGCGGACCGAAGATGGAGAGAAAAGAAGATAAGTAGAGAGGAGAGTACAGGTAGGGAGGGGACAGGTCAGTCCAGGGAGGATGGACAGGTCAAGGAGGCGGGAAGAGGTGGTAGGTAGGAAATAGAGGTGCGGCTTGGGGTGGGAGGAGGGGATAGGTGAGAGGAAGAACAGGTTAGGGAAGCGGGGACAGGCTGGGCTGGCTTTGGGATGCAGTGGGGGGAGGGGAAGAACTGGGCTGGTTGTGTGGTACAGTGGGGGGAGGGGACGAACTGGACTGGTTTTGGGATGCAGTGGGGGAAGGGGAGATTTTGAAGCTGGTGAAGTTCACGTTGATACCATTGGGCTGCAGGGTTCCCAAGCGGAATATGAGTTGCTGTTCCTGCAACCTTCGGGTGGCATCATTGTGGCATCATTATCCCTTGCTTCTAATAAACTCTGACCTCAGCTTTAGCTTACTCCGGCTATTCATTGCGTTATGACTTTCAATCCACCGTAAATGTACACAATAAAATTCTACGGGAACCACCAATTCAGCTGATAGCTCACATTATCACATCTGATTCATCGCGTCTGAAGAAACATCAAAAATTCAGTTTTTCCAGAGCTACTGTGAAAGTCAGACTTTTACTACTCAGTCAGAATGTTTGATGCAAATAAACGCACGTTCCTTCAACAAAGCACAGCAATACTTTAGAACCGGTGACCTTTCTAATCATTAGATCATCACTAGGTTTCACGCGTTTTCTCCTCATGCAACTAACTTAATCAGCTAACCCAGAAAATTGGAGGTTAATATCCACAAGTGAGAAAGAGGAGGGGGCCAGTTATGTAACATTGGAGAATTCCAGAGGTAATGACGTGAGAATTGTAACTGAAGACAGTGAGGAATACTCACTCACCTCAAATGGATGAGTATGAATGGAAATGGAACAGGGCAATCTCCTCTAGGTATTCAACTAAAACTGCAAATCTACATTCTTCAACTCAGGCAATTAATACAAGTGTCTGATGTCAAGTAGAGATAGTTAATGCATAATCAATCTAAAATGGACACTGATCAATGTCTATTGAGAAACTGGTTAGGGTCATAAGGACATTAATTGGTATCTGCAAAAGTTCGAAGAATTTCGGATCAGTCGTGGTGAGAAGTCGGAGGTTGAAAAAGGAGTAATTATAGTGATTGGAATGAGGTCAGTCAGGTGGACCTCACAGAATATGAGTTTCCTGATTTGGACTGTTATCCTGGTCCAATCAGGGAGCCCTGGCTGACAGATATAAACAGGAGGGTCAGGGGTTCTGTTCACTCGAGTAGCTGGCTCTGAGGGAGCTGGATCAGTGTTGTGTACCATACATGTGTAAATAAAGGGTAACTTCGTAATGGGATCCTGTCCTTTGTGGAGTTATTTCAGTAACAATGGATGGATGGACTAAACATGGGTCTAGTGGCTTTTTACACTAAGTGTTTTTATGCTCTTCAATGCTTCTTTCTCAAGTCAAGATATCTAGAAGCATGTTATGATAATTGGTGGAGCATTACAAGGTTTACTTTAAATACTAGTAAATGCATGGATGCATAAGAGGTCCTGCCCCAGTAAGTAGCCCAGTATTTTCTCCAAACTTTGAGATACCCAATGTATTTGCCCCCGGTTTCTTACTGTCTCAAATGTTCTACTTTCTGATGGTTTGCTGTCCTTGTCTCCCCATACCTTCTTGTATAGTTAGCACCAGCTCTGCTGAAGAATACTATATACATCATTGTGGGCTGAAGGGCCTATTCCTGTACTGTACTGTTCTATTTGTAATCAGAAGACCAATGGGGTAGTAGTTTGCAAGTGCATGCATTTTATTGAATCACAGAATCTCTACATTGTGGAAATGGGCCCTTCGGCCCAACAAGTCCGCACCAAAGCACAGAGCATTCCACCCAGATTCATCCCCACCTAATCTACACATCCCTCTGGACAATTTAGCATGGCCAATTCACCTAAACTGGATGTCTTTGGACAGTGGGAGGAAACCAGAGCACCCAAAGGAAACCCAGGCAGATATGGGGAGAATGTGCAAACCCCACACAGTCACTCAAAATTGGAATTGAACGCTCATCCCTGGTGCTGTGAGGCTGCAGTGCTGACCACTGAGCCACCATAAGTCGTTCCTAGACTGCTGTTTTCAATAGGCAAAGAAATTTACGAACAGTGCCAACGGATGAATGCTCCGCCATACACTATTGCACTTTTACACCAATTGAATAGATACGTTGTGTTTTCCAACAGGATAAAAGTTGCAGAGCTGTATTTATTGTGCTAGGTTTGATAATTACATCAGTAGCATACAATGGAACAGACACCCTGCAGTTTTCCATCTGCTGCTGGTATTCATCTCGCCTACCCATTCAAACAGTCAATCTATGGTTAGGCTTCAGTGGCACAAATTGTGCTACAGCTGCTTTCAAATTACTGTTATTTATGTTCAAAGAGAAACTATATGAGTCTCTGCTACATTTGAAATCATTATCTTCATTAAAAGCTCAAATTAAATGGTTTTATTCAGTTTTAGCCATGTGGATAAGATTGTTGTAGAAGCCTCAGCTGAACATATATTTAACAGCATTTAGATCCAATGCTGAGTCAAGTTAGCTGTAACCCAGAATTAAAAGATGTGACAAATGTTTCTTTCATCTAATATCTGTTAAAAATTCCAAAAAGCAATGTTTATTAAATGCCAAAAAGCTAATTCCCTCTAAATCCAAACACACACATCTTGGTGCTTTCAGTGTGGTGGCCCTTGTGGTATTTCCTGACCTTGGTTCAGTCCTTTCTTGAGTGATGTATCCAAACTTAAGTTTGCATGTATCTTTAATTTGCAATGTTTGCTTTTATCACTAATTCTAAGCAACATTTATCTGTATTAGCTTTCAAGCAAAATAACCATGTCCTATCCATCCTGCCCTTGGTCAATCCTTCCATCAACATGTAGTGTATCAAGGATAACTGTGGAACATTGAGTATTTTAAGGTACAGACCTCTCTGAATAGTTTTTTGGATGCAGGAAATACTCAAATTCAAAGGCACTAGGGAAATAACATGTCAATGTTAGAAGTTAGCAAAATCTTGTTAAATGTGTATTGCAATTTCTGAGGTTGTGATGATTATAATATTGTTGCATGGAGAATTTTTATAAGCTTACCTACAGTTCAGTTATATCCATCCCATATAGACAGGTTTTGCATTAAATGACTAACCCAAATGGATTACGATGAAACCAACATGCAATTTACAAAATCACTGATCGAGGCTACGTTTTCTTTTCAATAATGCGACAGCAGCATAAAATCACTTGGAAAATATTTACCCCACGATACAATAATAAATATCCACAGTAAAACGTATTCATAGGAATGTTTCAATCTAGATTCAAAATGCTTGATTGAGATCTGTTTGACAGATATTTGGCAACATCTTCAGTGAGATCAACCATGGAATGGGGCACATTACAAGAACATTTTTAAATCAGAGTAGAGATTATACAGTGAGTGCTCAACAATACTTTAGGCACTTTAATTCAGTAGATTTATTTTCATTGGAAATAGACCGAGGCTGTGAAGCTCATTTGTTAGCTATTACAAGCATCACTGAATTCCTCATAAACACATTTCCTGTGTAAGCATGAAGCTGTTGATACCGTAAACAATGCTGAAAAACTAATTATACAACATTCTCATTAGAATATATCCACATCAGTAAAACTGGCATTTGAAGATATTACCTGAGGAAATGCCTGTAAACTGCAACTTCCATACAATTGTTTAATTTGTTTCAGAAATAAATAGCTGAAAGCATTTTCTGATGCAATTTAAGTGTTATGGCAAAAGCACATAAACATCTATTGTACTGCCTGTGCATTCTCCTCTGTAACAAATAATTTGGTCTGTAATTCAGATGAATATTAAAAAAAAATTGATGGATATATTCTACTTTTCCCCAGCGTTATTTTAAATTAAACCAGTTCTTTTCCAACGATTAAGGCAAGTAATATATCAACATGTGAATTTCCTTCTGTCTCCATATAATCCAACATTATGGTATTTTCCCATGGTTCAGGAAAATCAACAAATGAAAAAAAATGAAAAGTATAATGGGGCTCTAGTGGCGCAGTCATAGTGTTCCTACCTGTAAGCTAAGAGACTCAAGTTCAAATTCAAGCTCCATCTGCTCCTTTGATAATGGGAACTGCAGATGCTGGAGAATCCAAGATAATAAAGTGTGGAGCTGGATGAACACAGCAGGCCAAGCAGCATCTTAGGAGCACAAAAGCTGACGTTTCGGGCCTAGGCCCTTCAGAGAGGGGGATGGGTTGAGGGTTCTGGAATAAATAGGGAGAGAGGGGAGGCGGACCGAAGATGGAGAGAAAAGAAGATAGGTGGAGAGGAGAGTATAGGTGGGGAGGTAGGGAGGGGATAGGTCAGTCCAGGGAAGACAGATAGGTCAAGGAGGCGGGGATGAGGTTAGTAGGTAGGAGATGGAGGTGTGGCTTGGGGTGGGAGGAAGGGATGGGTGAGAGGAAGAACAGGTTAGGGAGGCAGAGACAGGCTGGACTGGTTTTGGGATGCAGTGGGTGGAGGGGAAGAGCTGGGCTGGTTGTGTGGTGCAGTGGGGGGAGGGGACGAACTGGGCTGGTTTTGGGATGCGGTGGGGGAAGGGGAGATTTTGAAGCTGGTGAAGCCCACATTGATACCATTGGGCTGCAGGGTTCCCAAGCGGAATTTGAGTTGCTGTTCCTGCAACCTTCGGGTGGCATCATTGTGGCAGTGCAGGAGGCCCATGATGGACATGTCATTTAAAGAATGGGAGGGAGAGTGGAAATGGTTCGCGACCAGGAGGTGCGGTTGTTTATTGCGAACCGAGTGGAGGTGTTCTGCAAAGCAGCCCCCAAGCCTCTGCTTGGTTTCCCCAACGTAGAGGAAGCCACACCGGGTACAATGGATACAGTATACCACATTGGCAGATGTGCAGGTGAACCTCTGCTTAATATGGAAAGTCATCTTGGGGCCTGGGGTAGGGGTGAGGGAGGAGGTGTGGGGGCAAGTGTAGCACTTCCTGCGGTTGCAGGGGAAGGTGCCGGGTGTGGTGGGTTTGGAGGGGAGTGTGGAGCGAACAAGGAAGTCACGGAGAGAGTGATCTCTCCGGAAAGCAGACAAGGGTGGGGATGGAAAAATGTCTTGGGTGGTGGGTTCAGATTGTAGCCGTCTTCCCTGGACTGACCTATCCCCTCCCTACCTCCTCACCTAGACTCTCCTCTCCACCTATCTTCTTTTCTCTCCATCTTCGGTCCACCTCCCCCTCTCTCCCTATTTATTTTCAGAACCCTCACCCCATCCCCCTCTCTGATGAAGGGTCTAGGCCCGAAACGTCAGCTTTTGTGCTCCTGAGATGCTGCTGGGCCTGCTGTGTTCATCCAGCCTCAGATTTTATTATCCATCTGCTCCTGAGCTGTGTTATCACATGTCTGAATAGATCAACAATATGCAAAGAGGACCTAATGCCTGTGCCCTGATCACCTCATGAAAAGGAGCCCAGCCAAGATACCCACAAGCAGAAAGATAACCTCTTTCAATCATACTTTCCCAAATGTTGAACTGAGAAGTGAAGGTATGGCTCTTGGAGATCCACATTAAAATCAGGTGTTGCTATCAGCCATCAAACATTCTTTCTTGATCACCCAACCTTCTGCCCATTATTTGCTGAACGCCTCATCTTTGCAATTCAGAAAAAAAGCATAATTAAGTTTTTCCAAATCAGTTCTGAGAGGCGTGTCATCCTGTCTAAGCGTGAGAATGTCCAAATCTCTGCTGCTTGCCTCATGAATCATACCAAGTCTATCATACTTGTGCTAGCTGACCTAAAGTTGCTCCTGGTCATAAGGCTTTGAGAAGGGAGATACAGGACAGAAAATACAAATAAAATAATGCAAATTGTGGGAATTTTGAAATAAAAACAGGAAGTGCTGAAAACTGTTTGATGCTTCCACACAGACTGAAATAGAGCTATCCGGTGAAATTCAAGCATGTCACTACTGATCCCAGCGCCAGAGTGACCACCACTCCTACGTTGGTGCTGTGAACTGTCAGGCACATGTTTCAAGTTAAAATGTGAAGATTTGGATTCAGGCCCATGAAACACATGCAAATGTGTGATGGGGGCAGTTGTCCCCAGGAGGAACACACATTGAACAGCCTGTAGAATTTCTGTCGAAAGATTAAGACCCAGTTTGGTTCCAGCCAAACTCTTGATATTTCTGGTGCCCTCCAGTAAGAGTTACACAGATAATCAGTGTCTATTGCCCTGGGACTGCCGCTGCCAGGTGCAGCTCATTTTACTTCTTCAAAAGGACACATTAAGGATTAAACTATCAGTAGTTGGGATGGGTAACATCATTCCATTCGCAATCTAACATTTACTTCCATTTCAATTTTACATCATGTGCAAATTGGAATGCATTTTAAATCAAGGGAAAATGGTGGAAAGAAAGTCAGCAAGTGTGAAACAAATTGATTGTACATTGTTTCATTTTAAATGCATTTCACTGAAGTCTCAAGATTTCTTTTGAGAAGAAACATATCAGTCCCATGGGCATTTGTGCCAGAGTAGTAACAGAGGGTTTAGGGCTCACAGAGCATTGTGCCAATTTATTTGGCATAAGGAAATTATGTAGAGTCAGAGTTTTAAAGACTTACAGCACAGACACAAACCTTTTGGTCCAACTCGTCTATGATGACCAAGTTTGCCAACTTAAATAGTCCCATTTGCCCGCACTTGGCCCTAACCCTCTCAACCTTTCCTACTCATACCTGGCCAAATGCCTTTTAAATGTTATAACTGTACCTGTATCTTCCACATCCTCTGGCAGCGAATTCCACACACAAACTACCCTCTCCTTGGAAACATTGCGTCTCAGGGCCCTTTTAAATCTTTCTCCTCTCATATTAAAATTATTCGCTGATGAAGAGTCATCTAGGCTTGAAATGTCAGCTTGCTCTCTCTCCATGCATGCTGTCAGACCCACTGCAATCTCCAGCATGTTTTGTTTTCAGCACAGTTTGCAGCATCTGCAGTAATTTGCTCCTATTTTAAAATTATTCCATTTAGTTTTGAACTTACTTGTCAATTCTCTATGCAGTGCAGTTGGTGAAGTCAAGCATTTTATTGTATATAAAGGTAAAGTATGCATGAATTCTTGTGGCCAAAGGCAAGTGAGATCATTTCATTCCTCCACAAAAATACCTTTTTTTCCCCAAACTACCATTTAATAGTGTGCTCAAAGTAATTCTTGCACTGAGCAGAATTTGCTCCGGCAGTCAGCACGGTAGCTGAGGGAATAAAAGCGTTCCAATGCAACAAACATCCTAAAATCCGGAGAACATATTTTTAATAAAGGTAACTGAAGCATTAAAAACATACAACTTTGTATCCTACAATCAAATATACTGAACTCCTAAAAACTATGACATCAAATGCCAGCATGAACTAAATGGTAAGGATGGTAGAGCATTCATGAACCATATTGATAATAGAGATAACAAAGTGTGGAGCTGGATGAACACAGCAGGCCAAGCAGCATCGTAGGAGCACAAAAGCTAACGTTTCGGGCCTAAACCTTTCATCAGAAACCATATTGATAAGTTGGACATTAAACCAATACATGTGAGATTTTGTCAAATTATAGGTGGAAAGTATCATTTCTCTTGAGACTACTTTCTCTATATAAATTTTAATCTCTATACATTTCATCTTTCAGGGCACTCTAACTTTGCCTGCCTGCCTTTCTCCCTAAGGGGGTGTGTTCATTCTGTACTTAAATGATCTCCTCCTTCAAAATCTCCAATTAAAAGTTACTATTTTGCCTCTTAGTCTATGATTCCAATCCTTTTGGAATATATACCCTTTTAAAATTAGTGAAGTTAGGTCTCCTCTAGCTGAGTACTTTCAGACTTGATTCTTTCTTGTTCTTTCTCATAATTACTTAAAACAAATGATACGAGAGTCATAAAGTCATACAGCATGGAAACAGACCCTTCGCTCTAACTAGTCCAGGCCTACCACGTTCCTGAACTAAACTGGGCCCAATTGCCTGCATTTGGTCCATATCCCTTCAAACCTTTCCTACCTAAATATCTTTCAAATGTTGTAACTGTACTGACATCCACCACTTTCTCAAACTGTTCATTCCACATGTAAACCACGGTGTAAAAAAGTTATCCCTCAGTCCTTTTTAAACTTTCTTGTCTCACCTTCAAAATATGCTCCCTAGTTTTGAACTCCCCCACTTCAGTGATAAGACCTTTGCTGTTCACATGATCTATACCTGTCATGATGTTATAAACCTCTATAAGGTCACCCCACAACCTCCAAAGATCCAGTGAAAAAAAAGTCCTAGTCCATCTAGCCAATGTTTCTGACTCCAATCCTCCAATCCCGGCAATATTCTGGAAAATCTTTTCTGAACCGTCTCTAATTTAATAATATTCTTTCTAAAGCAGAGTGACTAGAACTGCACACAGTACTCTAGAAGAGACGTCACCAACATCCTGCACAATGTCTACTTGACATCTGAACTTCCATGCTCAAATGGTCTGAGACATGAAGGCAAGTGTGCTAAATGCCTTCTTAACCACCCTGCCTACCTGTGATGCAAATTTCAAAGAATTATATACCTGAACCCTTAGACCTCTATGTTCCACAACACCACCCAATCATTATTGTATAAGTCCTATCTTTGTTTGTTCTACCAAAATGCAATATCTTGCATTTATCCAAACTGAACTCCACCTGCCACTCAATAAAAACTGAAAGAACTCTGCATGCTGTAAATCAGAGACAAACATAGAAACGGCTGGAAAGGTTCAGCGGGCCTAGCAGCTTCTGAGGAGAAAAATCAGAGCTAGCACTTCATATGGAGTGACGCTTCCCTAGTTTATAAAAGCACCTCTAGTCCCAAAATGTTGCCAATGCATGTGCTGGAAGAAGCTGTTTGAATTTCCATCTTTTCTGTTTAAAAGGGTAATTAAGGCAGCACTTACATGATTCGAGCCAAAAGCTATGGAGTGTGAGTTACAGTGTTAAAACATCATCACTGCATGTCACTCAAGTTCAGCCTCAAAAGAGATCTGCTAATGTAGCCAAGCACACATTTAAAACTACTCTTCCACACTTTAGAGTGATAGAGTTGTGCAGCACAAAATAGGCACTTTGGTGTAACTTGTCCATGTCACCCAGATATCCCAAATTTTAGTTAGAAGTACAAATGTAGGCAACAAATTTTGCCCAACATAAAAAATAAACTGTAGGAATAGGAACTTCATTACAGTCAATTTTCTGAAGAAGGGGCCTGACCTAAAACATCAATTTTCTTGCTCCCCTGTTGCTGCCTGGCCTGCTGTGTTCCTCCAGCTCCACACTGTGTTATCTCTGACTTCGCCATCGGCAGCTTTTATCTCATTACAGTCTTCATACAGTTATCGCTACAAGTGCTGAATTCCAGAGGTGAGGTTAGATACCTGCCCTTGATATCAAGGCAGCTTCAAAGCAGTGTGATAGCTAAGAGCTCTCAAGAAACTGGAATGAATAGGAATTGGGGGACAGCTCTCCACTGATCGCAGCCAGACCTAATGAAAAGGAAGATAGGGTTGTTGGAGGGCAAAAATCTAGCTTCAGGACATCTTTGCAGGAGTTCTCCAGGGTGGTGCCCCATGTTCAATCATCTTCATCTGCTTCATCAATGACCTTTCCTCCACCATAAGGTCAGAAGTGGGGATGTTCACTGAAATTTGAACAATGTTCAGCACCATTCACATCTCCCCAAAAGAATTCAATGTCTATATACAGTAAAACGAGGATAATATCCAGGTTTGGGCTGATAAGAAATAATGTTCCTGCCACAAAGGTGCCAGGCAATGATCATTTCCAGCAAGAGAGAATTTATCCATCACCCTTAACATTCAATGTCATCACTGTTGCACAATATTCTATTATCAAGTTTGCGAAAGCTAATTGATAAAAAAAACTTTAAATGAAACAACAAAATTACTACCTTGACTATAAGAGAAGGTGGGGTGACTTTAGAGGTTTTTAAACCATGAAGGCTACAGATAAGGTGAAGAGGAAAGATCTTTTCCCTAGGGTGGGTGAGTTCAAAACTAGGTGAGTAGATACTAATGCACATGCTTAGTAGTGGTTGGCAGGGAATTGGTGCAGTTTACTCTTTACTCCCCTATGTTCTTTCTTTACACAAACTATTCATTTCCCCCAATCCCTCCAAATCAATTTGACTAATGTATCAATCTCCAATAATGTTTCAAGCTCTCTTGGAAGATCTGTAAGATGCATGTGCTCTCTCCTTGGCAGGCAAACCTATTGGTGAGGAAGGATGATAGTTTCTCATCCTATTTGCTAATTGATATTTGACATTTATAATGATGTAGATATAGAGGCAGTAAAGACCAATAATGATCAAACTGATTTGACAGACAAACAATTGGGATGCAAACTATTACAACTCCTTGAAGATCAACATAATTAGCTGAAGTTCTGATATTTTGTATTGCACACTTGGTCACATGAAAACACCATCTTGACAAAATGATGCACTTTGGCTCCTAATTTACAACTCCATCATTCCCCACTGCCATGACAACAACAGAAGCATTCAATCCTTGGCACAGGCACAAAACTGGTCAACAAATAAGTAAACAAAGCATACCCTGAAGGCAATGCTGGAGAAGGGGAAATGAACACTTTCTTCCTGTCCAAGGGTAGGAATTTCCCTTTCTGCAAGAAGTAGTGTCGCTTCCACACTTATAGGAAGGATATTATCAAGATAGAGTTCTGAAGAGCTTTACCAGGATGTCCCTGTGTATGGAAGGTTTGAGTTATAAAGAAAGGCTGGATAAGCTGGGACTTTTTTCACTGGAATGTAGGAGGTTGACAGTTGACCTTGTAGAAGTTTGTAAAATCATGAGGTGTTTAGGTAGGGTTAATGGTAGGTGTCTTTTTCCTGGGATGGGGGATTTCGAGACAAGGGGGCACATTTTTAACATGAGTGGAGAGAGATTTTAAAATGATATGAGGGGCAATTATATTTTTATACAGTGAATGGTTCACACGTGGAATGAAATTCCTGGGGAGGTGGTGCTTATGGGCACAGTTACAACCTTTACAAGACATTTGATAAGTACATGAATAGGAAGGTTTGGAGGGATCTGGACCAGGGGCAGGCAGGTAGGACTAGTTTAGCATGGAATTATGTTTGGCATGGTCTGATTGGACCAAAGTGCCTGTTTCCATGCTCTCTGACTCTATGAAGGTGCTGTACTGTAGACAATGAGATCTTGGGGTATACAGCAAAAAGGAGGGTTGGACCTTCATCAACAATGGAACAATCTTCAGGTTTTGGATATATGAGAAGTTCCCACATAATCCATGGGAAGTTCAACATCAGCATCAGGCATTTTCACTACAAGTGTCTCATTGGTAATAGGAATATTAGCTATCATCGTTGGTTCAATAGATTGTTGATGTGTTGCTAACTCTTTCATCTGATCTCATTATGATTACTTTAGATATGGCACAGTGATTGTATGCTCCTATACTGCAATATATTCACTTCCTTTCGTTACACCATTTCCATCATAAAACCTTGATAATACTGTGTGATTGCTTTAAATTGGGTTTGGACTACAGATGTGTCTTAACTCTTGCTTAGTTTTAAAGTCTTCAGTCACTGTTTATTGCTTAGCTTTATGCTATTCCAAGGTACGCCTCAGTATTAAAAGCTGTGTAGTTTGAGTGGTTAGTCCCCAGTTCTGAGGAAGGGTCACCGGACCCGAAACGTTAACTCTGTTTTATTCTTCACAGGTGTTGGAAGACCTGCTGAGCTTTTCCAGCAACTTTGTTTCAGTTCCCGATTTACAACATCCGCAGTTCTTTCGGTTTTTAACAAAACTACCAAGTTCTAACAAATAATCTCTCTCTGTGGCAGTTTCATTTTCCTCTACAATCATAGAATCCTACAGTGTGGAAATGGACTACTTGGCCAATGGTGGAATTGACGGGTTTAAGCTATGGGGAGAGGCTGAAATGTCTGGGGCTATTTTACCTGGAGAATCACAGGCTGAGGGGTGGCCTTATAGAAGCTTATAAAACTGTGAGGGGCATGGATAGGGTGACTAGCCAAGATCTTTTCCCCAGGGTAGGGGAGTCCAAAACTAGATGGCATAGGTTGAGAGTGAGAGGGGAAAGATTTAAAAGAGTGATGTGTGTGTGAGATGAGCTGCCAGAAGTGGTGGAGACTGATACAATTACAATATTTAAAAGGCATTTGGATGACTACATGATTAGGAAGGGTTAAGAGTGATTTGGGCCAAATGTTGGCAAAGGAGAGGAGATTAGTTTAGGATATCTGATAATCATGGATGAGTCAGATCGAAGGGCCTGTTTCTGTGCTAAACACCTCGATCACTCTGTGACCCATTGAGTACACACCGACTCTCTGAAGAGCATTCCACCCAGACCCTATCCTATCCCTGTAACCCTGCATTTCCCATGACTAACCCACTAACTGGCACGTTCCTGGACATTAAGGGCCAATTTGGCATGGCAAATCCAGCTAACCTAACTTTTGGACTGTGGGAGGAAACTGGAACACCAGGAGGAAACCCACACAGACGCAGGTAGAAAAGGCAAACTCCACACAGTCACCTGTAGGTGGAATCACCCTGGGTCCCTGGGCACTGTGAGGCTAACCACTGAGCCACCATGTCACCCCTACTCTTTCCTGAAAACATAAATTAAGATCACCATCATTCATGGGTGTATTCTTTTTCATCTTCATGTTTCCAAAAGAGCTGCAAGAACCTGCCCTGATGGCCTAAGGGTGGTGCTTCTTCAATGAAGACAAGGAATTAACTTCAACTCATGCTGCAATCCATGACTAAAGAAGATTCAAAGCTATGGAAGCGTCAGTACTTAATAAAGAATAACGCTGATCTGGAGTGGCTGAGAGAGGAGCAATGATCTCCCTCTCATTATAGCAAGGAATAACAACATCTTCCCTTGCACTCTTATTGTGACACATCCTGAACCCTGATGATTGATGAAAAACGGCGACATCAACTAAGGCTGCAGCTGTGGTGCTATTGCTGAAAAAGATGGTTATACCTGTCCCTTTAATTTAAAATTTTTTTTTGTCATTTTAAAAAGTGATATCTATGTACCAGAAACGGTCTTGTGAGTCCAATATACACTCTTCTGGAAGAACACAGCTGTGACCCCTAGTAGCATTTAATTCTTGGCCTCTTGCAGATTGGAATGTTCCTGTTTTAAAGCTGAGTCCCTTTTGTCGGGAATTTCCCATTGCTGTTTCAGCAAACTACTTTAAAACAGCCTCAATATTATGGCAGGCATGGCTTGCTGCAGAAAGTGTTTGGTGGAGTTAGCACAAAGGGTAGAGATTTTCTACCACAAAAGGAAGCATGATGCATTTGCGGAAGCTGTGTTTCCTTTCCACTGTGTCTGTTAACTTACCAGCACGTGAGCAGCTCTCTTATTCAAAAGGCACTTTAGTTACTGCTTTACACAGAAACATAGAAAATTTGGCCCTTCAAGGCTTCTCTGCCATTAGAAATACATAGTCCCTACAGTGTGGAGGCAGGCCAATTGGCTCATTCTGGCCCTCCAAAGAGCATCCCACCCAGATCCAATCACCCCCACCATATAAGTCTGCATTTCCCCCAGCTAACCCACACAGCCTGCATATCCCTGGACACGACAGGGAACTTAGCATGGTCAATCCACCTAACCTGAATATCTTTGGACTGTGAGAGGAAACCTTGCAGACACAGGGAGAATGTGCAAACTCCACACAGACAGTCACCCAAGGGTGCAATTGAACCTGGGTCCCTGGTGCTGAGACGCAGCTGAGCTAACCACTGTGTTGCCCCTGGACACAGCATGTAAATTCATTATGGTCAGGGCTAAAGGTCCAACTCATCCAACTTTGGGGAGGCAATGGCCTAGTGGTATTATCGTTGGACTATTAATTCAGACACCCGGATAATGTTCTGGGGACCTGGGCTCAAATCCCACCGTGGCAGATAGTGGAATTTGAATTTAATAAAATGTCTGGAAATAAGAAACTAATGATCACCATGAATCCATCGTCAATTATCAGTAAAACCTATCTGGTTCACTAATGTCCTTTAGGGAAGGAAACTATCATCCTTACCTGGTGTGGCCTGCACGTGACTCCAGACCCACAGAAATGTTGTTGCCTCTCAATAGCCCTCTGGAAAATAAATGCCATCTATCCAGCAATGCCCTCATCCCATGAATGAATAAAGAAAAAAAAAAACAAACAGTCTGCTCCCACATTCTCCCCATACCTTTTAGCACATAAGTACAATATCTAACTCCTTCTTAAAAACCTTTAACGTTTTGGCATATACTACTTTCTGTGGCAGAGAATTCCGCAGTCTCCCCACTCTTTGGGGGAAGGGATTTCTCCTATCTCAGTCTGAAATGATTTACCTTAGGTTATGACTACTAGTTCTGGAGTCTCCAGTCGTCAGGAGCATCCTTCCTGCATTTCCCCTGTCTAATTCTGTTTGTATTCTACCGGTTTCTCTGAGATCCTCCTCATTCTTCTAAACCCTAGTGAATATAGTCATAACCATCCAGTGTCTCTTTATGCTTCAGTCCCACTATCTCTGGAATCAGTCTGGTAAAAATTTCATGCACTGTCACCTTTGCCAGAACATCTTCCCCAAATAAGGAAACCAAAACTGCACACACGACTCTAAGCGTAGTCTCACTAAGGCCCCACACAACTGCAGCAAGGCATCCCTGCTCCTGTACTTGAATGCTGTCATTATGAAGGCTAACATACCATTTCCTTGCTTCACTGCCTGGGGCGGCTGCATGCTTACTTTTAGCAACTGATGTATGAGGACACTCAGGTCTCAGTGCACATCCCCCTTTCCCAATAATTGCCTTTTGTTTTGCTATCCTCTGCCATGCATTTTCCAACTCACTCAACTTGTCTAAATCTCACTGAAACATCTCTGCATTCCCCTCACAGCTCACCCTCCAGACCAGCTTTGTGTCATCTGCAAACTTGGAGATATTACATTTAGATCCCTCATCTAAGTCATTAATATGTATATTGTGAATAGCTGGGCTACAAATACTGAACAAAAACAAAGTTGCTGGAAAAGCTCAGCAGGTCTGGCAGCATCTGTGAAGGTTAAAACAGAGTTAATGTTTGGGGTACGGTGACCCTTCCTCAGAAGGTAACCCAAAATGTTAACTGTTTTCTCCTCCACAGATGCTGCCTGACCTGCTGAGCATTTCCAGAAACTTCTGACTTTGTTCCTGATTTACAGCATCCGCAGTTCTTTTGGTTTTTATTCAAATACTGATCCCTGGGACTTAAGTGACAGAAGCTGTGTAAAATGATACTTATTGTTCTAGATACAAGTTACTGGATCACATTGTGTGTTGCATGTGCAATGTTACCTTATTTAGAATGAGAGTATTCCCTTGCCTGAGTTTTCAGGGCAATTTTACCCAGAGACAGACTTTTGATTGGCTTTCATTTGGCCCCTTGTTTTTGGGACCTCAAGTGAATTCAGTGTAGTGACAACTTTGCGATTGGCTTGGATGCTGTTTATGTCGGTGGGCATGAAACCGGAAAAAAAAGAGGAGGTCTCAGTAATTTGTAACCTCAGTACCTCCTATGTGTGTTCCCTCGCTGTGAAAAGTTATCCTGTCTAATGCTCTGTCGAAGGAACAGGTGAAAAATTTCAGAGTTCTTGTACTACCACCTACAGGGAAAGTAAAATCTAGGGCTTCAACCAATGAACTAAGGACCGATCATCACTGTGCAAATAACATCAAGTCAGCATTGAACTGAGACAGGAACAATGAAATCAACCTGTCTAGTCTTTATTTTACACTGGTGATACAGAACTGCATTTCTACTATGTCTCCCTTCCATTCATCATATTTGTTTTTCTTAATTTGTCTATTTCTTTCTATAAGGGTATTAAAATTGAAGTTAAGCAAATTAGAATTCTTGGCCTTTTGCTGTTCTTGTTTGTTATCTAGTTATCGATTAACAATTCCTCTGGTCTACTTTTTGCCTTTCAAAAACAGATTGATTACAATAAATCATTGTTTTCTTGTTTATGGGAAAATGTGATGTGCATATTCCTTTAACCTGACATAGGCAGGTAGGTAGATTTGGGCACTTCAGTACTTTAATTCAATTATCACATTTGTAATGATTTGGGGATTGGTGGGGTTTGATTTACCAATCCCCGTGAGTTGACATGTATCAATGAACTGGGCCAGATCTGAGTTGATGCTTGCTAAAATGTGGAGCTTAAGGAGCAGGGCTCTCCCACCTATCTCCTCTCTCACCTCAATGACCAGTTCCCACCACTGCCAACCTGCACTCACTTATCACCATCCAACCTACTTTCCCTAGCACATCTCTCCTCTATTTATTTCAGAGCTCCCGTCCCCCTCGCCCATTTCTGAAGGGTCCCGACCCGAAACGTCAGCTTTCCTGCTTCTTTGATGCTGTGTGGCCTGCTGTGTTCCTCCGGCTCCACATTTCATTGACTCTGAGAGTTCCATCATCTGCAGTCCTTAGTATCACCGAGTTAATGGTCTTGCCCCGAAATGTTCTCTGTCCTCACAGACTAACAAGTCTACTTTTCCTATGAAGTCCAGCCTGCCTTAGCCCCCTTCAGACTTCAACAATGCTGTTAGAGCTTCAGTCAGCACTCCCATTACATTGAGAACTGACTACATCAGGGAACTGCAATGTTCCATACAGGCACTCCCCGGGTTACCAACCGGCTCCCTCTCTGATTCCACCCGTTCGCATCTCCGTACGTGCAGGTGGTAATGCTCCTTACCCGTGGATTGAGAGGCCGAGGTTCAAATTGCACCCACTCTATGGTGTGTAACAACACCTCTGAAAAATAGGTTAATGCAAAAAAAAGTTGAAAAAAATGTAAGATAGTTTGCCTAAGTACAAGTGAAGTTCATATTTCAGATCCTTAAAATGAATATTTCTATGGGATCTTGTTCGTAATTACAAACATTTGTAATTCAAGCACTTGAAAGTACAAGCATTCCCTGATTTACAAGTCTTAGTAAGTATAAGTCATTTGTAGAAAAATCAATAGTCTCCTCTTTGTCTTGGTTCCTGGCTTACTTTCATTGGCAATGATGTTACATTTGTAGATTATTCAATGATTATTTTTTCTCTTGAGTTTGAGTATTCTGATCTTTGAAACATATTCATACTTATTTTCTGAAGAAGGGTCCAAACCTGAAATGTCAGCTTTCCTGCTCCTCTGGTGCTGCTTGGCCATTCAGCTCGGCACCTTGTTACCTCTTCTTATTTATTATCTCCTCTTCCCCCCTCTATGTTCTCGAATGAAATTTGCAAGGCCAGAGCTTTTTGTCGCTGCCAGGAATATGGGAAACCTGTACAAAGCTTCCTTTTCAATTAAGCTGATAGAGAGTCTCCCTCGGATTCCTCCATCCCTTCTAATGGAAAGCGCTGCTTCTTGTTTGTATCTGTGAATCAAGGTGACATGTTAATCACCAGCTGGGAAACAATAAGGAACTCTCAATCCTGCTGCTCTCCAGGACCCCCAGCAGAGCTGCACTCCCCCTCTGGCTGTTGATATGTGAAAGAAAACTGTGATTAAATGTGATTGTGAGATTGTGTTGTTGAGCCCACAGAGACATAGTGAATGCTTGAGAAATGAAGCCGTGACAATAACACTGCAGCTGTGAGTGAGAAATATTGTTAATGGGTTTGTGTGGCTCTGGTATTACAGAAGTGGCATTATAGAGTTCCAAAAACCATTGCTGTGATGTACAATGCCATTTGAAAAGGAAAATATTAGTTTGAGAGTTCATTTTCAACCCGACCTCACAAATTCTGTCAGTTTCTAAATGTGAATGTTATTGAACACATTTAGATCATACAACATAGCACTGTACAGCAAAGGAATGGACCCTTAGGCCTACAATGTTGTGCGCGCATGATGCCAATTTAAGCTAATCACTTCCCCCTGCTGCCCCCTCCCCTGTCCATATCCATCCATTCCTTGAATGTTCATGTGCTTACCCAAAAGTCCCTTAAGCATCCCTTTTTCAGATCTGCATCCACCACCATTAACCCTGGCAAAGTGTCTCAGACTCCCACCATCCTCTGTAAAAAAAATTGGCTCCTACATATCCTTTGAACTTTCCCCCTCTCTCCTTAAATGCGTTCAAGTTTATTCGACTGTAGGTTGTTATCCTATTTCTTCAGTTGTTTTATCCCTTTTACTGGCTCTTTCTAGCAGTTTGTTCATTTCTTCAGATCATTAGGTCTCTATCTGGTTCTCACCCATTGGGGAATATTTATTTTCAAGCTGGTTTGACTTCATTTGTCTCAAAGAGCCCATACGTTTTGCTGTCTTTAATTAAGAAGTTGGAATGAGCAACATTGTTCTGCATTGTATATGTTTCTGGACTTTCCAATGGACAAACAGTCATTATTTCTGCCTAGATAATGAAATGTGAGGCTGGATGAACACAGCAGGCCCAGCAGCATCTCAGGAGCACAAAAGCTGATGTTTCGGGCCTAGACCCTTCAGAGATGGGGATGGGGTGAAGGCTCTGGAATAAATAGGGAGAGAGGGGGAGGCGGACCGAAAATGGAGAGAAAAGAAGATAGGTGGAGAGGAGAGTATAGGTGGGGAGGTAGGGAGGGGATAGGTCAGTCCAGGGAAGACGGACAGGTCAAGGAGGCGGGATGAGGTTAGTAGGTAGGAGATGGAGGTGCGGCTTGGGGTGGGAGGAAGGGATGTGTGAGGGGAAGAACAGGTTAGGGAGGCAGAGACAGGTTGGGCTGGTTTTGGGATGCAGTGGGGGGGGGGGGGGGAGGGGACGAACTGGGCTGGTTCCCAAAACCAGCCCAGTTCGTCCCCTCTCCTCACTGCACCACACAACCAGCCCAGCTCTTCCCCTCCACCCACTGCATCCCAAAACCAGCC